>NC_092179.1:19806033-20126033 GCF_045791955.1 Oncorhynchus clarkii lewisi
CATCCCTCGGCGGTGAAGCTCTAATTGAAACGACTGGAGGAGATGAGGAGCACGTCAGTTTAGACAGGAAACAGAGGAACACTGGGAGTTTCCTCACGTGGTGTGTGATCCAAAGACAGCCTATGTGCGACTGTGGGTGCGTTTGACATTCAGCTCAGGAGAGGGAGGCTTATGCTACGAGACTAAAACAAGATCCAAAGTATAACGGCATCAGTCATTTGAAGAGGCACCAGTGGATCGTGATTCACAGGCTTCAATACAATGCAGCGTGTTGAATATGGAGAGGTATTCTAAAACGAGTGCTGGAAGTGATGGGAAATACTTCAATACCTCCGTGGGCTAGCCAGAAGGAGTCTTTAAGAAGAGAGAGAGGGTGTTGAAAAATCAACTGACAGGAAGCTAACTAACAGGAATCTTAAAGATGAGACAAACATATTAAATGACCTCCAGACGCCCTTTTCTCTGAAAAAACAAACAAATCCTGTAGGAACAACAAACTCTGCGTTGAGAAGGGAGCTATTGTTACACGCATCACAACTTTAATTATGCCGATCAGAGAGGATTGTAGGAACCACCCAGGCGTTGAACCAGACATTAAGACAAAATCCCAAACCCTTGTTTGTGTGATCTCAAAGATGTGTACACATACTTTACTTATCAGGAACTACAGTATCTCCATATAGTACAGCTGGTTTTATCACGCTGCCCGACTATCTCTTCAATATTTCAATATCTCTGCTGTTATATGTACAGTACCTAATCTACTATGAGAGAGGACAGGGCAGCCTATGAATGATAGATTGATTGTTGAAGATGCATCATGGTTTTCAAACTCAATTTGCTACTGCCATGGTAAAACGGGTTTCATGAGAATCACCCAGCTTATAAATATACGATGAAGACAATGTCCTCACTATCTACCTTTCAGAGATAACTCAGAGAGAAAGAGGCACATATATCCATCCGGTACAGTGTTTGTACTGTACATCTCCTATCATCTCCTCCTTTACTAGACAAACGAGTCTAATAAAAACCCTACTGTAACCTGTAACTCTGTATGGGTATATCAATATAGACATTCACATGGGCAAGTATCAAAGTTCAGGATACATTAATATAAGTTTCCAAGATAAGGCTTACAGCTACAGCTGAAACAGCAGGGATGCAGAGGTTATTCTGTAAGGGCAGTCCTTGGCCAATGAGAAGCCAGTTAAGTGGACACCTGGGCCAGCATCGGTTGACCAGCCAGCCAGGCAGCCAGAGAGAATACCCAGGGGTGTCCCAGAGGACGCCACACAGCAATGAGTTTCAGCCCAGCGAGCAGGCTCATTTCAGGCTCATTTCCTCACCTTTAAATATTCAAGAAGGTAATCTGTATAAGCACTGAGCAGTTCATAAACCCTCACAGATCTATGGCTGCAGTGTGCATAGGAGACAAGCATCACGATACAACTACTGCCATTCACTTTTTGAAATGGCTTTTTCAATGATGCACCTCTTCTGCTCCTGTAACAACAAATTAATTCTGAGAAACGGCCGCTGTATGAACCTAAACGACTACGACTAAACCACGACTAAACCACTAGGTTTCACAACAGCCTCATGAAGCATGCTTCTTTTGGGATTTTGGGCTCAACATTTGAACTGATTCCCAGAAAAGTAATTTACAGAATAGACAATAGTCTGGTACAAAAGACACATCAGGATATAAACTGCTCAACCAGATAACATCGCAGTAAGAAGACTACTGCATTTCTTTATAGGTGGTAAAATGTTAAATCTATTCTGGCTGAACAACTATATGCTCATAATTTACTACAACAGAATCCAAGGTGAACAAAATATTTGCATTGAATGACATACTGGGACTAACTAATGATACAGACAGTAGATTATGGTTCAGTGCTTCCTGTACACATATAACAATAGGTGTCACGGCCGTTAAAAGAAGAGGACCAAGCGTACACTTTCTCTTTATTTGGAAAATGACGCCGAACAAAACAAACACTACAAGAACAAAACAATAAACACTACAAGAACAAAACAATAAACACTACAAACACAGGTGGGAAAAGGGCTACCTAAGTATGGTTCTCAATCAGAGACAACCATAGACAGCTGTCCCTGATTGAGAACCCAACCCAGCCAAAACATAGAAATACAAATAATAGAATATAGAATACCCACCCCAACTCACACCCGGACCAAACCAAAATGAAGACATTAACTGGATCCCTAAGGTCAGGGCGTGACAGTAGGACACCATACAGAACACCCATTATACTGTGGTACTCAAGAGATGGTTCCTTCTGTCTTTCAGCATCGGATTTATACACTACATGTCCTGGTTCAGATCTGTTGGGGATACTGTACCAGTCAAAAGCTTGAACACACCTACTCAGGTGACTACCTCATGAAGCTGGTTGAGAGAATGCCAAGACTGTACAAAGCTGTCATCAAGTCAAGGGTGGCAATTTGAAGAATTGTTTAACACTTTTTTGGTTACTACATGATTCCATATGTGTTATTTCATAGTGTTATGTCTTCACTATTATTCTACAATGTAGAAAATAGTCAAATGAAAAATTTTAAAAACTTGAATGAGTAGGTGTGTCCAAACTTTTGACTGCTACTGTATACATTGTTAATGACAATAATGGGCGTAGGTCAGTCATCTGTACATAATCAGCTCACCGCCAATTAGTCATTCACGATTAACTAGTGACTTAATGAACCAGGCCATGAAAGCAGGGAATCGCTGGAATTCACTCAGCTATGTGATGTATTGATTTTATGCAGCCAGATTGACCGTGACGAGAATCGTAATGGGATACTCTCTGAGCAGCTTTCAAACAGCATGACTTCCAATATTAATTGGGAAATTAAGCAATATGAGCAGCAGCATTTTGATTTCACACAGAGATCCAGTCCTTCTGGGACTCAATAAGACTCTCGTAGAAATAGAATACCTAGAATGGGGATTCCCTTTCAAGTCTAGGGATTCTATTTCTATGTCTCTGTTGTGTTTGACAGGATGCCTCAGCACTATAGATCCGAAGATTTGATAGACGCGTCCCAGAGGACCAGTCATTCCCACGTTCCCAGGCCTGCTACATGTGAAGCAGGCCCACCTGAGTGAGGAATGGTGGTTAAAGGACGGAGATGTACACGTTAGAGAGAGAGACAAGCTGGCACATCAATCACCAGCCACAGAGACCTGACAAAGGCCTGCAATGGCAATCCCTCCACCCCCACCCCAGGCCTATTCTCCCAGTGTCAGGAGCCAGAAGCCTGGGCCCGAGCAGGCCAATATAGGGGTCTGGAGGGTGTGTGTGTGTGTGATTTACAATGACCTTTGGTTTGAGAGATAAAATGGGTCGTTGCTGTACTGTAGACGCCCCCTGGGGGACGGGCTATAAATCTGAGTGGAGGAAATTACAGCCCTGCGATTTACTACCGGTCACATCCCTAATAACTAATTCTGATATCCTCAGACCAAATCCCCCCTGCTTGGCTGACCCGAGAGCCACTGTCATGGGCCCCTCTGTGGGTATGTAGAGGCAGGCGCCAGGGGATGGGCCCCCCTGTATAACATGTACTGTACTGTAACCAGCATGTCTGGAAGGCCCAACATGATACACAATGATTTCACATTGAATATTGCTGTCTCTCCCTCCTACTACCCCCCAGAGACAGGATGAGGGCAGACACAGGTGTTGAAGTTCGCAGGCGGGGCTACCTGTTACAGCAGGCTGTACCGCAGCACAGTCAAAGAGCAATACATGCTGTCAGCACTGGCCAGGAAAAGCATTCTCCCCTTCCACATTAGATGAGAGGGGAGCCTCAGAGGAGGCCAAGGTCAGAGCAGACAAGTCACAGAGATTTATAAACCATGGAGGTTTAGGTTTCATGAAGAGAATGAAAATGAGGCTCCAAGGCCGGCAGCTCCACGAGACATAAATAGTATACTTCTAGAAGTACAAGATGTGTTATTTAAGTTTGCTTTCACTCACTCAACAAGTAGGTACTTGTATTCCCACTAGAATCGTCTTATTCGTCACGTTGATAGACTGTACATCTTTAAAAGGTCAGCGACAGAATGGGAAGAAAAACAAATCATATCCATTGGCGTCGACACAAACTCCTAACCACATCACAACTTTACAGTCCAGTGAGGACAGAAGATATTTCCTCTCCCAGACGTAATGTGTCATGCGCTTCTTATTTAGACCAGATAAGTATGAGCAGCCAGCGAGGCAGTGAAAACATGGTCGCTAGCCATTTGTAACAAAACAACTTAACTAATGTCAGCCCACTCATCCTCTATTACCGATGGAGAAACAATGCACAGGAGGAGACACAACAGCCAAGGCACAGGGGCCACAGCTCTCAAAGAGACATACAGTGCCTTCGGAAAGTATTCAGACCTCTTGACTTTTTCCACATTTTGTTACGTTACAGCCTTATTCTAAAACTCCTCAGCAATCTAACACACAATACCCCATAATGATAAAGCAAAAAAATGTTTTTAGAAATGTTTGCAAATGTATTAAAAATAAAAACAGAAATACCTTATTTACTTAAGTATTCAGACCCTTTGCTACGAGACTCAAAATTGAGCTCAGGTGCATCCTGTTTCCATTGATCACCCTTGAGATGTTTCTACAATTGATTGGAGTCCACCTTTGGTAAATTAAATTTAATGGATATGATTTAGAAAGGCACACACCTGTCTATATAAGGTCCCACAGTTGACAGTGCATGTCAGAGCAAAAACCATGAGGTCGAAGGAATTGTCAGTAGAGCTCCGAGAAAGGATTGTGTCGAGGCACAGATCTGTGGAGTAAATCATTCTGCAGCATTGAAGGTCCCCAAGAACACAGTGGCCTCCATCATTCTTAAATGAAGACTCTGACAGACTCTCACCTCCCTGACCAACCCGATGGTCAGCTCTAGAGTTCCTCTGTGGAGGTGGGAGAACCTTCCAGAAGGACAACCATCTCTACAGCACTCCACCAATCAGGCCTTTATGGTAGAGTGACGGAAGCCACTCTTCAGTAAAAAGGCACATGACAGCCCGCTTGGAGTTTGCCAAAAGACCATGAGAAACAAGATTATCTGGTCTGATGAAACCATGATTGAACTCTTTGGCCTGAATGCCAAGTGTCACGTATGGAGGAAACCTGGCACAATCCCTACAGTGAACCATGGTGGTGGCAGCATCATGCTGTGGAGATGTTTTTCAGCAGCAGACCCTTGGAGACTAGTCAGGATCAAGGCAAAGAAGAACAGAGCAAAGTACAGAGAGATCCTTGATGAAAACCTGCTCTAGAGTGCTCAGAACCTCAGACTGGGGCGAAGGTTCACCTTCCAAAAGGACAACGACCCTTTTGAAAAAAGGGAAAAATAGAGTGTGAAAAATAATTGCTTTGTCATTATGGAGTATTGTGTGTAGATTGATGAGGGAATTTAAAAAAAAATCTATTTTAGAATACGGCTGTAATGTAACAAAATGTGGAAAAAGTCAAGGGGTCTGAATACTTTCCAAAGGCACTGTATCAGGGCCGTATTCCTGCCTGGAATTACTTTCACCTTGCATGGAAGAGAGTAGTGGGGGGGGGGGGGGGGGTGATAGAATGATGTTCATAGCTGAGAGCTCCCTGTCTTCTCACCCTTAGCTCACCTGTCCTAAAGATGGCAGCCTGCATGGGATTATGGTATATTTACATTCATCCGGGAGGTGGTGGAGGTACTCGTGCAGGCCTATCTCCATGTCGCCACACACAATCAGAAGCTCTCATTTGGGCATCTCTGCTAGCAAGTCTCTCACTCTCACTCATTCCCTCATAGACACCCCTCCATCCCTCCCTGGAGTTCAGGGTCTCTAATCTCATATCAAATGGAAATATGTACAGGTCTGCCTGGCTTGTTAGCGATGCTCCAGTCTGGGCTTTTATATCAACATGTGGGGAGTGTCTCACTGTTGCTTGATGGGAACCCATCTCAGTATGGAGAGAAAGGGTTTGCATTCCGTGTACCCTCAGCCAGCTGGTGTCTTTATGTTCTGGTGGAGAGATATGATGGGGCTAGATGGTGGCGGCGGCTCGGCCGTACCTTTATCCCAAGGGGGACGATAAAACAAAAGTGTGAAATCCTCTCTTTGGATAGCGATCAATCTGTTCCACAAACACGGCTGGAGTAGAGCTCAGGGAAGTGGGAAGCGCTGGGCGGAAAGGCAGGACTGTGTCGGCTGATAAATGTGGGCCGTGGAGCTCTGCTTCAAAGTGGGCCTTAATCGGAATTGAGTCCGCCATGCCAGATAGCCAACGCAATTTAGTTTGGGCTCTGATAACAAGGCAACAGAGACTCTCGCGTGGGTGAGTTTCCACACTCTAAAATCATCATTCATCTTGTGGGATTTGAACGGTGCTCCGTCAAAATAGATTAGAGAGAGGGATTCTGGGCAAGCATTGATGATTCCATCACCTTATTCCACAGATAACGTTCTTGGGAACTAGCCATGGACATCCAAACACTGACGGGCTGTTTGTACATCTTAGAACACACTGAAGTATGACTGAGATTTCACTACATGAAGAGTGTAAAGGAGGACATACAACAGGAGAACAGACTGCACAAAATGCACTCTCCAAAGACCTCAAGAGACTTTTTGGCAGTTAGAAAGGACATCATATACATCAATAGCACATTAAAATGTGTTTAAAACATCCATATTCCTTCCTTTTCAACTGGGATCATTTCACCTGCAAATGAGTCTTTGAGATGAGATGATAGCTCTGTGTGTGTCTCTCTCGCTCTTCTAGCCAAGACGGTATAAGGGTAATTCCTTTTCTTGATGCGGCGGTTTGGACGATTGACTGGAAAAGGCAGCAGAAATGAAACAAGGGATTTGTACTCTCTTGACCCTTTGCCCCCTCTCTTCTTCTGTCTAGCCTCTCCCTCTCTCCTGCACCAGGTATCTGGGTCTAAGAGGCCACTGAAAACCCATCTCTCTACTTCATTGAGTTCTGGATGGCTGGTCAAAAGAGTGATTAGAGCCATGGCTTTTCTTCTTGCATTCCACTGGAGAAAGTGACACTCAAAAGACTGAATTGAAGAATTATTGGAGATCGGAGCACAAAATAAGTCAACTGAAAGTAATGGTTATAGACGTAGAAAAACTAAAGTGCCTTAAGAAAAAACAGACAATTGATTTCTCGGAGGGGATTCTACCATGGGGAGTAGGGATATCGTCTTGTTGCTGACTGTGGTGAGAGAGAGGCACTCAAACGCCACATGATTCACTGTCCCCAAATCAAGTCATCAGGTGGTTTTCTTCTCCAAGAGGATTTTGAAACTACTCATTGTGTAACAAAGTCATCTATCCATGTGTTTTTCATCATATCCCAACATAGCCAAAGTTATATTCAACCCGTTTCAATCAGGGAATTATTTTGTCGATTATTATGTGGGCTACAATATTTTGCCCTAAATCAAAACAGTGTGTCACGATCGCTGTCGTCGTGGAAATTACCGGACCAAGGTGCAGCGTGGTGAGCGTACATTTTATTTTATTTTTTTAAATGTCGCCAACAAAACAAAGAACAAGAAAACAACCGTGAAGCTTACTTAGGCTATAATGCCACTAACAAAGACAACTACCCACAAAACAAAAATGAAAAAGGCTGCCTATGTATGATTCCCAATCAGAGACAACGATAGACAGCTGTCCCTGATTGAGAACCATAGAGTTTCCCACCCGAGTCACACTCTGACCAAACAAACATAGAGAATAAAAGGATCTCTACAGTCAGGGCGTGACACAGTGTAACAAAGTTAGCTATCTGTTTATTACTCATAGCCCAACATGTGGAGGCATAATCAAAATGTGTATAATCCATTGTGAGAGGAGTAGATCATTATCATACACCGTGTTACCCTACATACTGGGCGGCAGGGTAGCCTAGTAGTTAGAGAGTCGGACTAGGTTGCAAGTTCAAATCCCCGAGCTGACAAGGTACAAATCTGTCGTTCTGCCCCTGAACAGGCAGGAACCCACTGTTCCTAGGCCGTCATTGAAAATAAGAATTTGTTCTCAACTGACTTGCCTAGTTAAATAAAGGTAAAAAATAAACATCTGCATCTGTTGCTCTAATGAAGACACATAAGCAATGAGATGTGGTATATTGGCCATATATCACAAACCCCAGAGGAGCCTTATTGCTATTATAAACTGGTTACCAACGTAATTAGAGCAGTAAATATACATGTTTTGTCATACCCATGGTATACGGTCTGATATACCATGGCTGTCAGCCAATCAGCATTCAGGGCTCGAACCACACAGTTTATAATCGGGCTCCCGAGTGGGGCAGCGGTCTAAGACAAGGCATCTCAGTGCTAGAGGCATCACTACAGACACCTTGGTTCCGGCCGTGATTGGGAGTCCCATAGAGTGGTCCGGGTTTGGCCGGTGTAGGCCGTGATTGTAAATAAGAATGTGTTCCTAACTGTCTAGCCTAGTTAAATAAAGGTTCAAATAAAGCAACATTGTAATAATATGAAACATTGCATATGCAGTTGGACCACGCTCAAGTAATGTCAAGCTCTATTTCTAAAGTATGCATGGTAAGAGCCATCTATAAATGTTTACTACTTGTAGATTACACCACAGAGCACCTTACCAGCACCATCGAGTGACTTGTCAAGTCATCAAGGTGACCATATAATGGCTAATGGCTGATCATTAAAACACTGTATGTGGGTGCAGCATAACGGTCTATCCGTTTAGCCATGGAAATACTATTAAAGTTAAATGGCTTGTAAATATCCGACGGGAACAAATGAATAATTCCAATATCAGCATGCTGGAGAGACCATAGTGCAGGGCTGTGTGTCAGAGAGTGAGAAAGTGCACCAGAGGCAAGGCAACACATCTACCTGTTACACACATTTGATAGCAATACATTGCAGTATCACATATTTCCACAGGTATTAAACATAACATGTTTCACCACTTTGAAGGAAATGTGAGAGGGGACCATGATTTAACATGACTAAAATCCATCTATGATTCCAGTGCTGGACGATCAAACGGTTAAATACTAGAGTGACTTTATTGGACGTAAACAGCCTTGGGCAGAACTACAGTCGGGGAACATTTGGGTAATAATTCTCCTGAGGGGTGGATGGCTGTGGGGAGATGTGAGGTCACTATTAAAGAAGAATGAGTTACACCAACATACACACACCCCAACACACACACACAAACACACACACACACACACACACACACACACACACACACACACACACACACACACACACACACACACACACACACACACACACACACACACACACACACACACACACCCCAACACACACACACACCCCAACACACACACACACCCCAACACATATCTCCTAGCCCTCATCTTTTCTTAGCTCTGTTCGTGAGCTGTCTTTGTGCTCAGGCCTTATCTCCATCCTCCAGCCTGTCCTCCTGGACACTTTTAGTGGCCACATGGCTCGTCTGCATCACAAGACTCAAACGTCGATTATATGGGCTCAAATTGAATCAATCAACAGGCCCATTTGAGGATGATAGTATCTGTGGTTCCCCGGGGAGTTTTGACGAGCTGTCACATGGGACTTGTTTAAAGGCTGTCCAGAGATAAAAGTCCTATGTTGTTTCATCATGCTGTCTGACTGGATCATACTGGACCACAAAATTAACAGCTCGTTGCTAGGTTACGTTGTTACTACTGGTCCGGAATGTAACAGACAGCACAAATAACATTGAAACATGCATAATTCATATACACATATAGGCACAAGCTTGCACACGCACACGCACGCACACACACACACACCAGGTAAACATGGAAAGTCAAATGGCCAGTGCTGTGAATCCATGGCATTTTCTAAAAGGTCTCGTACATGGGAGGACGCCACCCGGGAGTCAGCAGGCATTCATATCTCCTCAGAAACAGCAAACCCAATGGACGTTGACCAAGACATCACCCATCTCCATGGCTTATAGGATTCACATTACATTCCCATTAGCCACGTGTAAAGCTTATTCCTACAACCGAGAAATCCTGGACTCTAGACTAGAGTATGTAACAGACCGTTATAATTCAATGCAGTCCTAGCCGAGGCCGTGCGGGACTGTGCAGCAGAGCAGAAATGAATGATGGCCGAACATTAACACAGACACAACCCTACTGGAATGATAATGTCTTCTCAGTTGTCACTCAGGGACACTGAGAGGAGACAATATGGAGGAAGGAAACTGCCGGGCACTACAGAAACAGAGCATGAATAACGATATCGGTTAACTCCTCAGAATCAATAGGACAACATTGATTAGGCCTAGTTATTCTTATCAAGGCAGAAGCTATATCTAGTATGAGGCAGAGGGAAGGAACAATAGCTGCTCATTGTTCTTCTATTGTGGTCTAAATCAGCAGTTTTCTGTTGGACCCCGTGAGGCAGGAGCTCTGCCAGAGGGCTACTTTGGTCTCTGGGAAATTCTGGATGAGTTGCTTCCATTGAGAGGTGAAATCACCAAGTGAAGAAACTCATTATTGTCTTTACACTCACTAAAAATAATATCTGTGTGTGTGTGTGTGCGTGTGTGTGTGGGTGACGCTTTTTGGGGGAGCTAAGCCCTTCCGTACCCCACTGTGATATAAAGCCGCAGGGACATGGAATTATGGGTAAAAAAAAGGTTGAGGAAAGAACTAAAGAGGGTGGTTTTAAAATGAATAGTACACTGTATACATCTTGGGCCATATTAAAAGCTTCTCAGAATATGAGTACATATCCAGGATCAAGTCCTCCATGTTCATATCATCTTCTTCATTATGATCTAAAAGGCAAAGTCGGAAGGTTATATACACTCAGGATGTAGCCATTAAAACTCGCTTTTCAACCACTCCACAAATTTCTTGTTAACAAACTATAGTTTTTGCAAGTCGGTTAGGACATCTACTTTGTGCAAGACACAAGTAATTTTTCCAACAATTGTTTACAGGCAGATTATTTGATTTATAATTCACTGTATCACAATTCCAGTGGGTCAGAAGTTTACATGCACTAAGTTGACTGTGCCTTTAAACAGCTTTGAAAATTCCAGAAAATTATGGCATGGCTTTAGAAGCTAGGCTAATTGACATCATTTGAGTCAATTGGAGGTGTACCTGTGGATGTATTTCAAGGCCTACCTTCAAATTCAGTGCCTCTTTGCTTGACATCATGGGAAAATCTAAAGAAATCAGCCAAGACCTCCACAAGTCAGGTTCATCCTTGGGAGCAATTTCCAAACGCCTGAAGGTACCACGTTCATCTGTATAAACAATAGTACACGCGCTGTACTGCAGCGCCAGCTGTGCCATCAGAGACTCTGAGTTCGCGCCCAGGCTCTGTCGTAACCGGCCGCGACCGGGAGGTCCGTGGGGCGACGCACAATTGGCCTAGCGTCGTCCGGGTTAGGGAGGGTTTGGCCGGTAGGGATATCCTTGTCTCATCGCGCACCAGCAACTCCTGTGGCGGGCCGGGCGCAGTGCACGCTAACCAAGGTGGCCAGGTGCACGGGGTTTCCTCCGACACATTGGTGCGGCTGGCTTCCGGGTTGGATGCGCGCTGTGTTAAGAAGCAGCGCGGCTTGGTTGGGTTGTGTATCGGAGGACGCATGACTTTCAACCTTCGTCTCTCCCGAGCCCATACGGGAGTTGTAGCGATGAGACAAGATAGTAGCTACTAGCAATTGGATACCACGAAATTGGGAGAAAAAGGAGGTAAAATTCAACAACAAAAAAACAACAACAAAAAAGTACACAAGTATAAACACCATGGGACCACACAGCCGTCATACCTCTCAGGAAGGAGACGCGTTCTGTCTCCTAGAGATGAATGTACTTTGGTGCGAAAAGAGCTAATCAATCCCAGAACAACAGAAAAGGCCCTTGTGAAGATGTTGGAGGAAACAGGTACAAAAGTATCTATATCAACAGTAAAACAAGTCCTATATCGACATAACCTGAAAGGACGCTCAGCAAGGAAGAAGCCACTGCTCCAAAACCGCCATAAAAAACCCAGAGTACAGTTTGCAACTGCACATGGGGACAAAGGGGATCGTGGGGATCGTGGGGATCATGGGGATCGTACTTTTTGGATAAATGTCCTCTGGTTTGATGAAACAACAATATAACTGTTTGGCCATAATGACCATCGTTATGTTTGAAGCACAGGGGTGGCAGCATCATGTTGTGGGGGTGCTTTGCGGCAGGAGGGACTGGTGCACTTCACAAAATAGATGGCATCATTAGGTGGGAAAATTATGTGGATATATTGAAGCAACATCTCAAGACATCAGTCAGGAAGTTAAAGCTTCCAAATGGACAATGACCCCAAGCATACTTCCAAAGTTGTGGTGAAATGGCTTAAGGACAACAAAGTCAAGGTATTGGAGTGGCCATCACAAAGCCCTGACCTCAATCCTATAGAACATTTGTGGGCAGAACTGAAAAAGTGTGTGCGAGCCAAGAGGCCTACAAACCTGACTCAGTTACACCAGCTCTGTCAGGAGCTTATTGTGGGAAGCTTGTGGAAGGCTACTCGAAACGTTTGACGCAAATTAAACCATTTAAAGGCAATGACACCCAATACTAATTGAGTGTATGTAAACTTCTGACCCACTGGGAATGTGATGAAAGAAATGAAATCTGAAATAAATAACTCTTTCTACTATTATTCTGACATTTCACATTCTTAAAATAAAGTGGTGATCCTAACTGACCTAAAACAGGGGATTTTTACTAGGATTAAATGTCAGGAATTGTGAAAAACTGAGTTTAAATGTACTTGATTAAGGTGTATGCAAACTTCCAACTTCAACTGAATGCTTCAAATCAACCTGTGAGTCTCTCTCTCTCTCAGAGTCTCTCTCAGAGTCTCTCTCAGAGTCTCTCTCAGTCTCTCTCTCTGTCTCTCTCAGTCTCTCTCAGTCTCTCTCTCTGTCTCTCTCAGTCTCTCTCAGAGTCTCTCTCAGAGTCTCTCTCAGAGTCTCTCTCAGTCTCTCTCTCAGTCTCTCTCTCTGTCTCTCTCAGTCTCTCTCAGTCTCTCTCTCTGTCTCTCTCAGTCTCTCTCAGAGTCTCTCTCAGTCGCTCTCAGTCGCTCTCAGAGTCTCAGAGTCTCTGTCTCTCTCAGAGTCTCAGAGTCTCTCTCAGTCTCTCTCTGAGTCTCAGAGTCTCTCTGTCTCTCTCAGAGTCTCAGAGTCTCTCTCAGTCTCTCTCAGAGTCTCAGAGTCTCTCTCTCTGTCTCTCTCAGAGTCTCAGAGTCTCTCTCAGTCTCTCTCTCTCTCAGTCTCTCTCAGAGTCTCTCTCAGTCTCTCTCTCTCTCAATGGTGTATGTTCTTCACTGGTTGCCCTTTTCTTGTGGCAATAATATTTCTGTGTATTCTGCCACTGTGTACTCTTTGTTTAGAGCCAAATAACATTCAAAGTTTGCTCTCGCTCTCTCCCTTCCCCCACCTCTCCTTCTCCTTTCCCTCTCTCTCCTCTCCCCTCCTTTCCTCTCCCGTCATTGACAACCACCTCTATAATTCATACAGTGATGATGAGAAGTGTGAACCTGAAAATGTTTCACAGCAAATGTCAGCAACCTACAGGAAGTATTCAGGTTCACAGTGATTAAAAAAATCTGCATTATTCATAGAAAGTTGAGCATTTTTAGACATCAAGACCTTTCATTGCATGCCCTCTCAAAGTAGTACTACCTTGCATTGGAGTGAAAACCAAAGCAATGCCTAAACATTCCACCCGTCAGCACTTTCAGTGTGCCATCCATCCAGCTTGATCCTTCCCGAGTCTTCCCATTGTCCCTGCACTCCACTGTTATTACTGAGGAGGCTCTGAGAGCTAGGCATGCATGGTTGGTCAAGCATACACACACACTCCGACTTTCTCAAACAACCCTGACCTTCTTACCACAGCGCAATTACGAAGCAGCAAAAACAACAATTAGCCTACCACACACCGTTTTGGTTTTCGTTATTATCTCATTAAACACCAAAGGAAACAGAAGGATGCCTATGAGGTTGATTAACTCTCTGGGCAGGCTGTCGTCACGGCCAGGGGGATCATCGGAAGGGGATGGCATTGTAGTGATGGCTGGCGTGGGCAGGAGTCAGGAGTCCCACGCTTATCCTGGGAGGGTTGCCAGACAGTGCCAGTCAGCTCTCTCCAGGCCTGTTGGCTTTTGGGTTTCTAGATAATGTGCCATAGGCCCTTGTAGGTGGTTGGGTTGCCAGATATGTTCCCAAGGCCCATGTGGGCCGCTGGGTTGCTAGATAATGTGCCACGGGCAATTGAGGCTGTTTGGGTTGCCAGATATGTCCCTCAGTGAGACATGCCTGTGCCTGGGAGATAGCCACATACTGTGAACTCCCACTAACGCAATGCTGGCAGTGAGAGGTCACACTGACAGTACACATTGCTGAGTGTGATCGCCCTCAGAGACACCGTTCTGAAGCAAGTTTCTAGTCTCCAACTGTCTCGGTGGGTGGAAACAGTGTTAAAATTGAATGTTTCAAAGTTGAAGAGAAAGGTAGCTATCTCCTCTAAAACATGGCAAATGTTTTGTGAAAGAGGGATGACATCAATAAACTGGTATTGTTTTCTTGGAGAAAATAAAACAAGGTATGCCCAAACATTTTTTGGGGACAAACATGTCAATCAACTGCCACCTCTGAGAACTAGTCATGCATAATTATTTAAAAAAACTGAATGAAATGATGTGATTACTCAAAGTCTGTTAATGCAACGCCATTGTGATACCATGGTAAATTATAGCTTCAAAGCTGCACCTACCAACGTTTAAAAGTACAGTCTTTCTTAACTTCCAAAGGTTTTCTTAACTTCCACTAAAAGATCACTGAGAACCACTTTGTTTTTTGAGCTGGTAATTAGCTTTCTTCACAAGGTCTAATTGCTGTGATGAATCCTGCCTGTGGCTAAAAATGAGAGGGTGTAGATTGATTTCATAAATCATGACAATGTCCTCTTCCACATCAAATTCAACTGGGACAGCTTTGTTTATTCAGCATGCAGACATAACACTGAGGCATGAGCGTGTGATGCTTAGTAGGCACATTTCCTATGGAAGATTACTAACATAGGACTAGCCTACCAAGCTAGACCCAGAAACATACCATAGCTTGTAACACACATGATTCTTAGATGGTTTCTTAGAATGTGTTTGTAAGCTGTGGGCCTCACTTGGGTCCCCCAGTCATTAAATACACTCTATATACATACACTGAGTGGACAAAACATTAAACTAATATTGAGTTGCACCCCCCCATTTTGCCCTCAGAACAGCCTCAACTCATCAAAAGTGTTCCACAGGGATGCTGGCCTATGTTGACTCCAAGAGTTGTGTCAAGTTGGCTGGATATCCTTTGGGTTGTGGACCATTCTTGATACACACGGGAAACTGTTGAGTGTGAAAATCCAGCAGCGTTGCAGTTCTTGACACAAACTGGTGCGCCTGGCACCTACAGTCGTAGCAAAAAGTTATGAGAATGACACAAATATTAATTTTCACAGTCTGCTGCCTCAGTTTGTATGATGGCAATTTGCATATACTCCAGAATGTTATGAAGAGTGATTAGACGAATTGCAATTAATTGCAAAGTCCCTCTTTGCCATGCAAATGAACTGAATCCCCAAAAAACATTTCCACTGCATTTCAGCCCTGCCACAAAAGGACCATTGAGTTTGAATAACAGACTGGAAGCTTCAAAATGAGGGTGGTGCTTGGAATCATTGTTCTTCCTCTGTCAACCATGGTTACCTGCAAGGAAACACGTGCCGTCATCATTGCTTTGCACAAAAAGGACTTCACAGGCAAGGATATTGCTGCCAGTAAGATTGCACCTAAATTAACCATTTATCGGATCATCAAGAACTTCAAGGAGAGCGGTTTAAATGTTGTGAAGAAGGCTTCAGGGCGCGCAAGAAAGTCCAGCAAGCGCCAGGACCGTCTCCTAAAGTTGATTCAGCTGCGGGATTGGGGTACCACCAGTACAGAGCTTGCTCAGGAATGGCAGCAGGCAGGTGTGAGTGCATCTGCACGCACAGTGAGGCGAAGACTTTTGGAGGATGACCTGGTGTCAAGAAGGGCAGCAAAGAAGCCACTTCTTTCCAAGAAAAACATCAGGGACAGACTGATATTCTGCAAAAGGTATAGGGATTGGACTGCTGAGGACTGGGGTAAAGTCATTTTCTCTGATGAATCCCCTGTCCGATTGTTTGGGGCATCCGGAAAAAAAGCTTGTCTGGAGAAGACAAGATGAGCGCTACCATCAGTCCTGTGTCATGCCAACAGTAAAACATCCTGAGACCATTCATGTGTGGGGTTGCTTCTCAGCCAAGGGAGTGGGCTCACTCACAACACATCATCCGTGAGCAACTTCTCCCAACCATCCAGGAACAGTTTGGTGACGAACAATGCCTTTTCCAGCATGATGGAGCACCTTGCCATAAGGCAAAAGTGATAACTAAGTGGCTCGGGGAACAAAACATCAATATTTTGGGTCCATGGCCAGGAAACTCCCCAGACCTTAATCCCATTGAGAACTTGTGGTCAATCCTCAAGAGGCGGGTGGACAAACAAAACCCACAAATTCTGACAAACTCCAAGCATTGATTATGCAAGAATGGGCTGCCATCAGTCAGGATGTGGCCCAGAAGTTAATTGACAGCATGCCAGGGCAGATTGCAGAGGTCTTGAAAAAGAAGGGTCAACACTGCAAATATTGACTCTTTGCATCAACTTCATGTAATTGTCAATAAAAGCCTTTGACACTTATGAAATGCTTGTAATTATACTACAGTATTCCATAGTAACATCTGACAAAAATATCTAAAGACATTAAAGCAGCAAACTTTGTGAAAATTAATATTTGTGTCATTCTCAAAACTTTTGGCCACGACTGTACATCTCTACCTCAAATAACTCGTACCTCTGTGTAGCGTGGTTCATTCTGCATTGTGTACTTTTAATTAGGACGCTGCCACAACTGAACTGGTCTGCTAGTTGAATTATTTTTATTTGCCCTGCACACGAAGAGACAACACACATCATGTTAACCCTTTGCGCAGTCCTAGCTCTCAGGCACCTGCGCAAGCAAATGGACACTCAAACACTCAAACACTGTCCAAATTACTCACAAGTTACAATAGATACCCTAGTTAGCGAGCTTTGTGAAACTTGTTAACATAAATCTTTATATTATATTATTAACTTATTAACTTATATAACAGTACATTGTGTAACATTACCACAGTTTTATATTGAACAATTTCGGAGCCAAGGACAACATACCTTGTGTCACGTTCTGACCTTTATTTCCTTTGTTTTGTATTTATTTAGTATGGTCAGGGCGTGAGTTGGGTGGGCAGTCTATGTTTGTTTTTCTATGTTTTGGGGTATTTCTATGTTTCGGCCTAGTATGGTTCTCAATCAGAGGCAGGTGTCATTAGTTGTCTCTGATTGAGAATCATACTTAGGTAGCCTGGGTTTCACTGTGTGGTTGTGGGTGATTGTTCCTGTCTCTGTGTTTGCACCAGATAGGGCTGTTTTCACATTTCTTGTTTTGATAGTTATTTCATGTATAGTTCCTTTATTAAAGAACATGAATAACCACCACGCTGCATTTTGGTCCGCCTCTCCTTCAGATGAAGAAAACCGTTACACCTTGATAGCCGAAGGTCAGGCAAAATAGAAAAATAAGGGGGTACGGAAATACAGATAACCCGCGATGGGCCAAACCAAAATATACAAAACTTTTACAATCACATGTATGTACAATATTGATATGAAAAAGTGTTTGTACACCGAAGAAAAACATTAGCTATGCAGCTGTAATTAAATAAAAAAATACACTGAATTATTATTATCAAATTATTAACATCCCCTCTTGACCTGGCCTATTTGAATTGGTCCTTGTGTGCAACTTGGTGCATAATCTAGGGGAACAACATCACACTGCCACATCTGCATACTGATCTGGTACTGGTACTCCCTGTATACAGCCTCATTATTGATCTGGTACTGGTACTTCCTGTTTTCAGCCTCATTATTGATCTGGTACTGGTACTCCCTGTATATAGCTCCACATTGATCTAGTACTGGTACTCCCTGTATATAGATCCATTATTGATCTGGTACTGGTACTCCCTGTATATAGCTCCACATTGATCTAGTACTGGTACTCCCTGTATATATCTCCACATTGATCTAGTACTGGTACTCCCTGTATATATCTCCATAATTGATCTGCTACTGGTACTGCCTTTATATAGCTCCATTATTGATCTGGTACTGGTACTCCCTGTATATAGATCCATTAGTGATCTGGTACTGGTACTCTCTGTATATATCTCCATAATTGATCTGCTACTGGTACTCCCTGTATATAGATCCATTAGTGATCTGGTACTGGTACTCCCTGTATATCGATCCATTATTGATCTGGAACTGGTACTCCCTGTATATAGCTCCATCATTGATCTGGTACTGGTACTCTCTGTATACAGTGCCTTGCGAAAGTATTCGGCCCCCTTGAACTTTGTGACCTTTTGCCACATTTCAGGCTTCAAACATAAAGATATAAAACTGTATTTTTTGGTGAAGAATCAACAACAAGTGGGACACAATCATGAAGTGGAACGACATTTATTGGATATTTCAAACTTTTTTAACAAATCAAAAACGGAAAAATTGGGCGTGCAAAATTATTCAGCCCCTTTACTTTCAGTGCAGCAAACTCTCTCCAGAAGTTCAGTGAGGATCTCTGAATGATCCAATGTTGACCTAAATGACTAATGATGATAAATACAATCCACCAGTGTGTAATCAAGTCTCCGTATAAATGCACCTGCACTGTGATAGTCTCAGAGGTCCGTTAAAAGTGCAG
This sequence comes from Oncorhynchus clarkii lewisi, assembly GCF_045791955.1. Taxonomy (NCBI): domain Eukaryota; kingdom Metazoa; phylum Chordata; class Actinopteri; order Salmoniformes; family Salmonidae; genus Oncorhynchus; species Oncorhynchus clarkii. The sequence continues at coordinate 19,825,022 of NC_092179.1, forward strand.
AGAGCATCATGAAGAACAAGGAACACACCAGGCAGGTCCGAGATACTGTTGTGAAGAAGTTTAAAGCCGGATTTGGATACAAAAATTTCCCAAGCTTTAAACATCCCAAGGAGCACTATGCAAGCGATAATATTGAAATGGAAGGAGTATCAGACCACTGCAAATCTACCAAGACCTGGCCGTCCCTCTAAACTTTCAGCTCATACAAGGAGAAGACTGATCAGAGATGAAGCCAAGAGGCCCATGATCACTCTGGATGAACTGCAGAGATCTACAGCTGAGGTGGGAGACTCTGTCCATAGGACAACAATCAGTCGTATATTGCACAAATCTGGCCTTTATGGAAGAGTGGCAAGAAGAAAGCCATTTCTTAAAGATATCCATAAAAAGTGTTGTTTAAAGTTTGCCACAAGCCACCTGGGAGACACACCAAACATGTGGAAGAAGGTGCTCTGGTCAGATGAAACCAAAATGGAACTTTTTGGCAACAATGCAAAACGTTATGTTTGGCGTAAAAGCAACATAGCTCATCACCCTGAACACACCATCCCCACTGTCAAACATGGTGGTGGCAGCATCATGGTTTGGGCCTGCTTTTCTTCAGCAGGGACAGGGAAGATGGTTAAAATTGATGGGAAGATGGATGGAGCCAAATACAGGACCATTCTGGAAGAAAACCTGATGGAGTCTGCAAAAGACCTGAGACTGGGATGGAGATTTGTCTTCCAACAAGACAATGATCCAAAACATAAAGCAAAATCTACAATGGAATGGTTCAAAAATAAACATATCCAGGTGTTAGAATGGCCAAGTCAAAGTCCAGACATGAATCCAATCGAGAATCTGTGGAAAGAACTGAAAACTGCTGTTCACAAATGCTCTCCATCCAACCTCACTGAGCTCGAGCTGTTTTGCAAGGAGGAATGGGAAAAAATGTCAGTCTCTCGATGTGCAAAACTGATAGAGACATACCCCAAGCGACTTACAGCTGTAATCGCAGCAAAAGGTGGCGCTACAAAGTATTAACTTAAGGGGGCTGAATAATTTTGCACGCCCAATTTTTCAGTTTTCTGATTTGTTAAAAAAGTTTGAAATATCCAATAAATGTCGTTCCACTTCATGATTGTGTCCCACTTGTTGTTGATTCTTCACAAAAAAATACAGTTTTATATCTTTATGTTTGAAGCCTGAAATGTGGCAAAAGGTCGCAAAGTTCAAGGGGGCCGAATACTTTCGCAAGGCACTGTATAGCTTCATTATTGATCTGGTACTGCTACTACCTGTATATAGCTTACTGGTACTCCCTGTATATTGCTTCATTATTGACCTGGTACTGGTACTCCCTGTATACAGCTCCATTATTGATCTGGTACTGGTACTCCCTGTATAGAGCTCTATTATTGATCTGGTACTGGTACTCCCTGTATACAGCTCCATTATTGATCTGGTACTGGTACTCCCTGAATATAGATCCATTATTGATCTGGTACTGGTACTCCCTGTATACAGCTCCATTATTGATCTGGTACTGGTACTCCCTGTATACAGCTCCATTATTGATCTGGTACTGGTACTCCCTGTATATAGCTCCACATGGATCTGGTACTGGTACTCCCTGTATACAGCTCCATTATTGATCTGGTACTGGTACTCCCTGTATACAGCTCCATTATTGATCTGGTACTGGTACTCCCTGTATACAGCTCCATTATTGATCTGGTACTGGTACTCCCTGTATATAGCTCCATTGTGTATTTTATTGCTCTAGTATTCATTTTTTTGTTTGTTTCATAAGTCTCATAAGCAAGCATTTCATGGTATAGTCTAACCCTGTTGTATTTGGCACGTGCCAAATAAAATGTTATTTTATTTTATTTAAATCTAACTAATCTATGGGCCTTAACAGGATGGAGTCCGATGTGTGTTCTGTGATATGTCAAATGTCATTGTGGAGGAAAGATGTTGCATCTGAAGAGAGGCCATCAATAACTGAAAGAGGTACATATCGCAGCTTCTTTGATGTGGTAATCTGTACACCTTTTGTTAACCAACCAACTTATGAACCGAGAGCATGAGCAGCAGAAATTGCTTATACAAAAAAAAAAATGCCACACACACACACACCATTTGTGCCAACCACATACTGTGTGACACACAGCAACAGCAGGTGTCTGATGCTGAAGGCTAAAGGCATCATTGGATGAATCATAGAACAGGTACATCATCATCATGAGCAGTGGGACGGTCTGGGTAGGGGAGGGGGACCTTGAACTGGGACAACAACCCACACAACTGTAGTGTCCATCACCATTACTGGAGTACTCCACACAGAGCGGATTACAAAAATGGAGTACATCTATTTCAAGTGGGTGGTTGTCAAGTGCAGCTACTTCGAGACAAAACAAACATATATCTTGTGTACCCACTATGCCCAAAACAGGCCATTTTGAAAAGTAATGGTGTGACACACCCGGGTACAAAAATAGTGCAGTGACAACATGGACTAAAGCTCTACTGTACTTATGTCACTGTGTGTTGGCGCTCCTGGTCTGACAGTGCAGGACTCCTTCAGTCAACCTTGCTCTGGTGTGGTTTACACTAAATGCCCTTTAAGGGGGTAACAACATTATAGTGTTTCAAACGCACTGGCTTAAACTTTAAGGTTGAATTGTTAATGAGAGCGTTGGCTCTCTACACGAACACTCTGTGTGTCCTGTCGACTGGAACGCTAAAACATTACAATGGTGTGAGAGTGTGTGTGTGTGTGTGTGTGTGGGTGTGTGTGTGTGTGTGTGTGTCATCTGACACCCTGCAAGCACATGTGCAACAATAGCCTTCTATGTTAATCAGTGAGAGTGATATACCACAAACTAGCTGCTAACCCAACAGGGAATCCTAGCCTACAAAAGCATCTATTTATATCTCTTAGAAGTTCGCCTTTGCTTGTCCCTTTCATTAATGGCGGTGCCGGCTCCCCCAGACACAAGTCTTTCATTAATGGCGGTGCCGGCTCCCCCAGACACAAGTCTTTCATTAATGGCGGTGCCGGCTCCCCCAGACACAAGTCTTTCATTAATGGCGGTGCCGGCTCCCCCAGACACAAGTCTTTCATTAATGGCGGTGCCGGCTCCCCCAGACACAAGTCTTTCATTAATGGCGGTGCCGGCTCCCCCAGACACAAGTCTTTCATTAATGGCGGTGCCGGCTCCCCGAGTCACAAGTCTTTCATTAATGGCGGTGCCGGCTACCCCAGACACAAGTATTTCATTAATGGCGGTGCCGGCTCCTCCAGACACAAGTCTTTCATTAATGGCGGTGGCGGCTCCCCCAGACACAAGTCTTTCATTAATGGTGGTGGCGGCTCCCCCAGACACAAGTCTTTAATTAGAACAAGAAACGCAGCAGCTGAGTGCCCTGGCAAGTTATTATGAGGGCTTGGATCCTGCAATCTGAATAGAGGGGGAAGAGAGAAGGAAGAGAGGAGGAAGAAAGGAGGAAGAGAGGGGGAGAAGAGATTGACTGGGGCCAGCTCAACTGGCTTTCACCCACAGGACACAAGGAGACCCTTCTGCTATTAAAAAGTAAATCATACCGGCGCAATGGCATTTTAAATTGAACCTTTCTCCTTTAATTGTACATTTTAAGAAGTAATTGGATGTCCTTTGAGTTTAAATTTGATGTACAGTTGAAGTCGGAAGTTTACATACTTAGGTGTCATTAAAACCCATTTTTCAACCGCTCCACAAATGTCTTGTTAACGAACTACAGTTTTGGCAAGTCGGTTAGGACATCTACTTTGTGCATGACACAAGTAATTTTCCTAACAATTGTTTACAGACAGATTATTTCACTTGTAATTCACTGTATCACTATTCCAGTGGGTCAGAAGTGTACATACACTAAGTTGACTGTGCCTTTAAACAGCTTGGAAAATTCCAGAAAATTATGTCATGGCTTTAGAAGCTTCTGATATGCTAATTGACATAATTTGAGTCAATTGGAGGTGTACCTGTGGATGTATTTCAAGGCCTACCTTCAAATTCAGTGCTTCTTTGCTAATCATCATGGGAAAATCAAAGAAATCAGCCATCTAACAATTGTTAGATCTCCACAAGTCTGGTTCATCCTTGGGAGCAATTTCCAAATGCCTGAAAGTACCACGTTCATCTGTACAAACAATAGTACGCAAGTATAAACACCCTGGGACCACGCAGCCATCCACAAGCATTTTGCTACACTCGCATTAACATCTGCTAACCATGTGTATGTGACAAATAAAATTTGATTTGATTTGATTTGATCATACCGCTCAGGAAGGAGACGCATTCTGTCTCCTAGAGATGAACGTACTTTGGTGCAAAAAGAGCAAATCAATCCCAGAACAACAGCAAAGGACCTTGTGAAGATGCTGGAGGAAATGGGTACAAAAGTATCTATATCCACAGTAAAACGAGTCCTATATCGACATAACCTGAAAGGCCACCCAGCAAGGAAGAAGCCACCGCTCCAAAACCGCCATAAAAAAGCCAGAGTACGGTTTGTAACTGCACATGGGGACAAAGATTGTACTTTTTGGAGAAATGTCCTCTGGTCTGATGAAACAAAAAATAGAACTGTTTAGCCATAATAACCACTGTTATGTTTGGAGGAAAAAGGGGGATGCTTGCAAGCCAAAGAACACCATCCCAACCGTGAAGCACGGGGGTGGCAGCGTCATGTTGTGGGGGTGCTTTACTGCAGGAGGGACTGGTCCACTTCACAAAATAGATGGCATCATGAGGTAGGAAAACTATGTGGATACTGTGGCTATATTGAAGCAACATCTCAAGACATCAGTCAGGAAGTTAAAGCTTGGTCGCAAATGGGACTTCCAAATGGACAATGACCCCAAGCATACTTCCAAAGTTGTGGTGAAATGGCTTAAGGACAACAAAGTCAAGGTATTGGAGTGGCCATCACAAAGCCCTGACCTCAATCCTATAGAACATTTGTGGGCAGAACTGAAAAAGCGTGTGTGAGCAAGGAGGCCTATAAACCTGACTCAGTTACACCAGCTCTGTCAGGAGGAATGGGCCAACATTCACCCAACTTATTGTGGGAAGCTTGTGGAAGGCTACTCGAAATGTTTGACCTAAGTTAAACAATTTAAAGGCAATGCTACCAAATACTAATTGAGTATATGTAAACTTCTGACCCACTGGGAATGTGATGAAAGAAATAAAAGCTGAAATAAATCATTCTTTCTACTATTATTCTGACATTTCACATTCTTAAAATAAAGTCCTAACTGACCTAAGACAATGATTTTTTACTAGGATTAAATGTCAGGAATTGTGAAAAACTGAGTTTAAATGTACTTGGCTAAGGTGTATGTAAACTTCCAAATTCAACTGTAGTTCTTGGAAGTTAGATTTGTTGGGATATGGTTATAAAAACTCCTCTGTCTCGAATTCAAAAGCTCACAACCTTTTTAGTCCATAGTCATAGAAATGAATGAGAAATGCACTGACTTGTAACCGGAAGACGCACAATTAAAAAGATATTTGAGGAATTGCATATTTAATATTAATTAAACATGGTTCAATTTCAAATGTATGGGACAGATTGAGGATTCATTTGCTGGATTCATTTGAGGATTCAAATGGCTTCAGTTTGATTTATGTCCCGGATATCTCTGTTTGGCTCAAATAGGTAAAAAAAAAAATGAAAAGACTACACCACTTCGGTTTACACTTGTTTGGCCAAATATATTTCACAGAGCAATTTATTGCTGGAGGAAAATATTGGATGGGCCCCCCAAAAAAATAACCAGAACACAAAAGCATAAGGTAACATGAAGGGTATTTTCCGCCCAACATTTCAACTTGTAGTAAATAAACAGTGTATCATTCAAAACTATAATCAGCGTGCAATTATACCACATTACCAGCAACCACAAAAATAATGCTTTCTCTTCTCTCACCCCACAGATGATGTGTTATCATGCGTACATTCATTATACTCTACAAAACTAATTATCTAACTTCAAGCATCAAATGTGTTTTGTTTCCATGGCGACACTGTATTGAGATCAAACATTTGATCTCAATACAGTTTTCTGTTCCCAAAACTAGAATCTGTTACGAACAGAGTGGACTACGTTTTGTAGACTTTAAAAAAAAGTGCTGTTTCGAAGGAGTGTAGGCAAATTGAGTTATTGCACACGCAAACGTCACAGAGGAGGCTAGGCCTGCTACAACATGCCAATAGGATCTCGCTAGCTCATGCTTGGCTCTGCCACCTCCATGCTTGTTCTGCCCACTATGACTCATTTGTTCCCATTTGAAATGACGAGCTGTGGTCTATCTTGGTTTAGTTATAAAAAATCTTTGCCCACGCGGTGTCACGTTCCACATTGTGTCTAAACCTGCAACACACAACACTTATTTGTCAAAGTCAGGAATAGTTTCAGCGTTCTGCACATGAAACGTGAATTAATTACTGTAAAAGATTAAAGCAATTAATCACACTGAGAAGAGGAGTATTAACCCTGTTGATAGCGGTTGGTATGAATCTACCAGTGTAAAAAAAACACACTAACACACTGAGGATAAAAACATGTCCTATTGATTGACAGGGAGAGACAAGGCAGCCAACAGACTGTGGGCTGAGATACTGTGGGTCATCTTTTTGAATAATGCATGTCAGTATTATCTCTAAATAACCACATTCTAAAAATGACTGGTTACCCTGGGCTCTTTCCTTTTCTATCTCTCTGCAATGGTACTTTAGATGTGTGGACTAGCTTTCTGGCTAGATTCAGGAGCATTTACATGGGAATTCCACAAATTAATGTATAGTGTATGTACAATGTTTAGTACACAATATATGGACATTGAAAGCTAGATCTTGGCAATCAGGCCAAATTAATCTGAAATATTTGAGGTTGAAAATGTGGCATTGAAACCAGTCAAGGTGAGAAGGAAGGGCACATTAAGGGGAAAACCTAGGGTAAATGGCCTAAGCTGGGCATGTGCTGTTTTCACAGGGGAAATTGATATAGTTGACCTAACATTGGTCCAATCAAACCCGGAGTGTGTAAAATGACAATCCATCCTATAGAGATCACCAGACACCACATTGGCACCAAATGACAGTCCCGCTGTGAAGACACAGCATCCATCGTAAGTTTGTCCACATGAGTCTGTCTGTGTGTGTGTGTGTATGTGCGTGTGTGTGTGTGTGTCCGTGGGTGTGCGTTCGTGACAACAACAGACCTATTTGCTGCTAGCCCTCCCCAGAGGTTAGCATCAATCGTTTGGGGATAATAAGAGTTAGGTAGCCAAGTGGTTAAAAACATTGGGCCAGTAACCGAAAGGTTGCTGGTTCAAATCCCAAAGCCAACTAAGTAAAACATCTGTTGATGTGCCCTTGAGCAAGGCACTCAACCCTAATTGCTCCTGTAAGTTGCTCTCGATAAGAGCACCTGCTAAAATACTCAAATGTAAATGCCTACTGAATCATTGGCACATCGATCTAATATTGACTAGTACAAAGGTGACAAAGTGAGTGGTTCAGAACTACAGTCTTCCCCCAGGTCACCCTGTCAGTGGTTCAGAACTACAGTCTTCCTCCAGGTCACCCTGTCAGTGGTTCAGACCTACAGTCTTCCTTCAGGTCACCCTGTCAGTGGTTCAGAACTACAGTCTTCCTCCATGTCACCCTGTCAGTGGTTCAGAACTACAGTCTTCCCCCAGGTCACCCTGTCAGTGGTTCAGAACTACAGTCTTCCTCCATGTCACCCTGTCAGTGGTTCAGAACTACAGTCTTCCTCCAGGTCACCCTGTCAGTGGTTCAGACCTACAGTCTTCCTTCAGGTCACCCTGTCAGTGGTTCAGAACTACAGTCTTCCTCCAGGTCACCCTGTCAGTGGTTCAGAACTACAGTCTTCCTCCAGGTCACCCTGTCAGTGATTCAGAACTACAGTCTTCCCCCAGGTCACCCTGTCAGTGATTCAGAACTACAGTCTTCCTCCATGTCACCCTGTCAGTGGTCACAGAACTACAGTCTTCCCCCAGGTCACCCTGTCAGTGGTTCAGAACTACAGTCTTCCCCCAGGTCACCCTGTCAGTGGTTCAGAACTACAGTCTTCCTCCAGGTCACCCTGTCAGTGATTCAGAACTACAGTCTTCCCCCAGGTCACCCTGTCAGTGGTTCAGAACTACAGTCTTCCTCCAGGTCACCCTGTCAGTGGTTCAGACCTACAGTCTTCCTTCAGGTCACCCTGTCAGTGGTTCAGAACTACAGTCTTCCCCCAGGTCACCCTATCAGTGGTTCAGAACTACAGTCTTCCCCCAGGTCACCCTGTCAGTGGTTCAGAACTACAGTCTTCCTCCATAGCACCCTGTCAGTGGTTCAGAACTACAGTCTTCCTCCATGTCACCCTGTCAGTGGTTCAGACCTACAGTCTTCCTTCAGGTCACCCTGTCAGTGGTTCAGAACTACAGTCTTCCTCCAGGTCACCCTGTCAGTGGTTCAGACCTACAGTCTTCCTCCAGGTCACCCTGTCAGTGGTTCAGACCTACAGTCTTCCTTCAGGTCACCCTGTCAGTGGTTCAGAACTACAGTCTTCCCCCAGGTCACCCTGTCAGCGATTCAGAACTACAGTCTTCCCCCAGGTCACCCTGTCAGTGGTTCAGAACTACAGTCTTCCTCCATGTCACCCTGTCAGTGGTTCAGAACTACAGTCTTCCTCCAGGTCACCCTGTCAGTGGTTCAGAACTACAGTCTTCCTCCATGTCACCCTGTCAGTGGTTCAGAACTACAGTCTTCCTCCAGGTCACCCTGTCAGTGGTTCAGAACTACAGTCTTCCTCCAGGTCACCCTGTCAGTGGTTCAGAACTACAGTCTTCCTCCAGGTCACCCTGTCAGTGGTTCAGAACTACAGTCTTCCTCCAGGTCATCCTGTCAGTGGTTCAGAACTACAGTCTTCCTCCAGGTCACCCTGTCAGTGGTTCAGAACTACAGTCTTCCTCCATGTCACCCTGTCAGTGGTTCAGAACTACAGTCTTCCTCCAGGTCACCCTGTCAGTGGTTCAGAACTACAGTCTTCCTCCATGTCACCCTGTCAGTGGTTCAGAACTACAGTGTTCCTCCATGTCACCCTGTCAGTGGTTCAGAACTACAGTCTTCCTCCATGTCACCCTGTCAGTGGTTCAGAACTACAGTGTTCCTCCATGTCACCCTGCCAGTGGTTCAGAACTACAGTGTTCCTCCATGTCACCCTGTCAGTGGTTCAGAACTACAGTCTTCCTCCATGTCACCCTGCCAGTGGTTCAGAACTACAGTGTTCCTCCATGTCACCCTGCCAGTGGTTCAGAACTACAGTGTTCCTCCATGTCACCCTGCCAGTGGTTCAGAACTACAGTCTTCCTTCAGGTCACCCTGTCAGTCTTTCAGTCAAGCAGAACAGGCCAACGCTTCCAAATTCAATATTCCGATATCTCCTCCTCCATCAAAACACCACCTTTTCCTTGACAAACACATTGGAGCATCACTTGATTTTTACAGTGGTAAGGTTAAAGACGAAGTGGCTTGGGCAGAACATTTAATCAAACTTCTGATAAATAGTGTCAGCAAAAAGTGCAACTTAATTTTGGTGAGAAACTTATTTTGGATAGTTTTGGGAAGTATTAAAGAGAGAGGCAGCCTCTGGAAATGGCAAAGTACTGTATACACATACGGTTTAATCCAGAGGGCTGGCAGCTAAACTCTGATGACTCAGACACCACATTATGGAAATCCTATTCATTCATTCAAATTCAATTCCTTTCCATTCTTCTCAAAGCCACCACTTCTCCCTTCTTTTCATGACAGGGTAATAGAATAGAACAAGAGGAGAATGAGTCAGGTAGGTCTTCCTAATGGATGAATAGAGCTGTGATCACTCCTACCGCCGTGTCTCATCATTTGGAAATAACTGTACCTGCCAAGTTACAAGGCTCTACACCCAGGATATAATTTTGTGTGTAATATCCCAGGGCTCTATTCAACTGTAGCTACTGTAAGTCATTTAACTGGAGAAAATAATGATGTCATGTTGGCTTTACAACATGGTGGCTTATCAAATAATTAACATTCATTTAAAGTAATTTAGAATAACTAAATACAGTTCATATTAATTCCCTGGTATACACGTTAAGAATTTTGGTATTTTGCATGGAAGTATTGAGATAAGGTAATAGAGGTCAGGACTCTCAACACTTAGCCTATTTTACATTTCCACGTAAACAACAACAACAATAAGAGCACTACAAACAAATGGGCCTAATACTCAATTAAAGAGGATCAGGCTCTGAACAACAACCACTCAGCTACCAATCCACAGCCAACATCAATGTGTCCATTAATACTCAAATTGTCGCGTCGGGATGCAGCAATAACACTACAAAAGCACCCAATTACCCTTTTAGACTGATGCCATTTAGTGTGATTCATCTGTCCCCATTCAGAACTGGGTTCACCTCCTGTTTGAACCCATGACGCTTCCATCCACAAAAGAAAACCACTGACAATTAGCCTGTGTTCAGTGACAGATTAGAGGCCTCAGCACTCATAACCTCACTACCCAGCATTAACAATCAGCTATCATCAAACATAACCAAGACCAACTGTAAGCCCAACACATCACAGACATCTATTCTACTCCTCTAATTGATCGCCTGGGTTTTAAAATGGTTTCTCTATGCACTGGTTGCCTTTATCTAGTCAATGATCAATAGTCAATGCCTCTGCATGTGGTTGACATTGAATCATTGATTCAGCCTAACGTATCTGCATGTCTCAGTGACAGTGGCTGTATGAGAAAATGATCAGTAATCACTCCAAGGACAATTTACAGTGACACAACAGAGTGTGCTGGCGGGCGGGGACATCTCATTGGAGGGTGTTTTGATTCTTTATTTATCAGTGGGCCAACTCCCTCCTGCCTCTGTCGCTGGAGAGTTCTGACTGACATTGAGAGTGTATACATGCATACAGCAGGGACCCTCCCCAGTCCTCTGTTACTCTTTCTCTCAACTCTCTCTCTGGCAGGCAGATATGTGGGCCTCTGGGACCCCCGAGCATCACAAGGGGGCCTTATCTTCACAACAGACGAGAATCTCAACTTAGACCCAACATCAAAGCCGGAGGGAGAGACACTACAGATGCATGTCTGACTGACCAACAGAGCCAGTAGCAGCAGTCCAACATTCGGCTGCAGCACATCCACAGCCACACCACATACTAGTTAAACATTAGGCCATTCAGACATAACATACTCGCTTCTCAAATAGTTCCAGAGAGACGACAAAAAAATGATGTATTCAACTTTCCCAAGATATCTGATTCACTGCAATAATTACAACCAACACAACAATGGAAACCTAACAATGTGCACCCAGAAATGTGGAATGATTGAATGATGCATTGATGGAATCAGGGTAGATCTATCTGCTTATGGAAAGAGCTGTGTATGTTAACAGACATGTCGATCGGGCACACAGCCAGGAACATGATCATTTCATAGCTGCTGATTATTAATAAGGGCTTGGCTGCAATCACTTCATGTCAGATATCCGCTCAACCTGGCCTACGCTGGGCTGCAGTGTCCACAGAGCAGGGATCATCAACTAGATTCAGCCGTGGGACGATTATTTTATTCAGTGGATGGTCGGGGGGCCGGAACATAATTGGAAATAATTTGTAGACGGCAAATGAACCGCTAGAAGCCCAAACAGTAATAATGTTTGACTAAAACAATCATTTCAAACATTGCTTATATTTGTATACGATCTTGTGCATCTCTCTCCTATGCATGAGAATACTTGGGAACAGATTTCTTAAATGAAAATAACTTGGAGCTAGCCTCCCGGGTGGCGCAGCATCGCACTGCATCGCAGTGCTAGCTGTGCCACCAGAGACTCTGGGTTCGAGCCCAGGCTCTGGCGCAGCCGGCAGCGACCAGGAGGTCCATGGGGCGAAGCACAATTGGCCTAGCGTCGCCCGGGTTAGGGAGGGTTTGGCCGGTAGGGATATCCTTGTCTCATCGTGCACTAGCGACTCCTGTGGCGGGCCGGGGGCAGTGCACGCTGACCAGGTCGCTAGGTGCATGGTGTTTCATCAGACACATTGGTGCGGCTGGCTTCCGGGTTGGATGGCGCTGTGTTAAGAAGCAGTGCGGCTTGGTTGGGTTGTGTTTCGGAGGACGCATGGCTCTCGACCTTCGTCTCTCCCGAGCCCGTACAGGAGTTGTAGCGATGAGACAAAATAGTAACTACTAACAATTGGATACCACAAAATTGGGGAGAAAAGGGGGGAAATTTTTAAATAAAATAAAAAAATTATAACTTGGAGCTGATTTCCTAGTGTTTGTACAGTCTGTTATGTCCAACAAAAAAATGAATAAATTAAAAGTTTGTTTTTTTGCTAAGAAAACATGGAGAGACAAATAAAACCACCCGCGGGCCAAATTCTTCCGCAAGTTGGGGAACCCTGCCATAGAGCGAGAGAGACTTCAGTTCAGAGAGAGAGGTAGAGAGAGACCAACTCAGAAAGACTCACTCTTATCCATAGAGATACCTTCCTCGACATCATGAAGGGGCCACTTCACACACTAACTCTTCAGCCAGATAAATCAAAGCAGCTTGGGAAGAAATGCCAGGCAGATCCGCTCTTGACTCTGAGCTTTCATTGAATTACTAGGATTTATGCACGGCTGTCATTATTCATGATAAGTCAACTGTGTAAAGCAATAGCTATGACACATCTCCCTATTTGACAAAGGGGATATGTGTCATGCCAAGAATTAGCAAGCACAGTCATCAAGCATTGTCGTCAGACACAAGAATATGCAACACATGTCAAGCCAAACGCAAGTCAATGAGTCCATCTATAACACATAACAGACAAAAAGACAAGCACGCGTTAAGTTGCTCAAACGAGGGGCAGGACAAATCAAATTGTGATGACCATGTCGACACGGTGGTGATGGACCGGGAGATAGTGACATGTTATTTCCTGTCTGTCAGCTTGTATTATGGAGTGTCCGGGGGAAGAGGAGGAAGTGGACGGACCAGGGAACAAGGGAGGAAATGAACAAAAGCAGCACTGCCTGTAGCCATTGACAACCATTAGTCAGTCACCTGCCACACATCTATACCTTCCATCTCCCTGGATGTACTGCATACTGCATTAGTGCTGTATATATAGGGGGGTAAAAGGTCATATGTGATGTGATTAGTGCCTCAGTGAAGATGGGAACCAGTCAAGCCTAATTAGATGACAGGAGTGTATGAAGCTATAGGCAGGACCCTGGAATTTCCAGGGGGGATTAATAACATTGTCTTTCTGCTATGGCTGTGAGGGCGATGGGGTTGCGGTGGGGTGCCCTGGGCTTCCCCTGGCAGAGTGGAGGGATTGATGGGGACAGTCATCTGTCGGGAGTCCGGGGGGAAATGAGAACGCAGCATGGGGAGGGCGGGGGGGGGGCAGTGCAGTGGGGTGAAAGCACAGCACAGGCTACAGGCGGGTGTGACCAGGAAAAAGGGTCACATGGTCCAATCACAGAGACCCAAAACCCAATGAACTTGGAGGATTCCTTCCTATTGCTGAGAATCACAAATTACCCAGTTTTACAATAAGCACAAATTCCATCACTACAGGACATTATCTCCTAGTGCTTTCAATCACCTCTCGATGACTCCGTGCAGGAGCCAAGGTACCCGTCTGTACAGTTACATTTGATGAAGTTATTAAAATGAATTGGTGAACCTTTCATATGATTAAAGACCACGAGGTCCTTAGTAAACAATGGAGAGGATTGTTCGGGGAGAACAGAGCATCTGTGTACGGTCATTTTCAAGACAGCCTTACCTCGCCTATTAGGGCTAACCAATTTTACTGTGAAGCGAAAATAACACACACCACTCAAGTGTTCACTGTGCATTTCCCTGAAAAGTGGCCTCGAAGCGAAGTGTTATCGGTATCTTAATATAGCTCCAGTGAACTAAATCAGGTTCAGCTTGCTCCTGGTAAAAGGGTTTTTTGTCCTGATCATTAAAAAAGTCCATGGCTGCTTCCCAATTAACACTCTATTCCTTACATTCCCTCTATTCCCCTCTGGTAAAAAGTTGTGCACTATGTAGTGAATAGGTTTCCCATGTTGTATTTGTTTTCCATCATGTCCTGCAAATGAATTATTTAAGCACCCGAGGGGGTGTGGTATACAGCCAACATGGAGTAACTGGATGAAGCCCTTAGCTGTGGTATATTGGTCATACACCACAAACCCCTGAGGTGCCTTATTGCCATTATAAACTGGTTACCAATGTAATTAGAGCAGTAAACATAAATGTTTTGTCATACCTGTGGTATACGGTCTGATATACCACGGCTGTCAGCCAATCCGCATTCAGGCTCGAACCACCCAGTTTATGATAAAGAACAACCATATGTGCTAAAGAGAGCATGTTAGATAATGAGCAGGGCCTTGGGCGCAGGTTGGACCTGGTTCACTTCTTTACACCCTCACCCTGTGTGTTACAGCATCTCAAACCAGACTTCTATCGTTGCCTGGCAGGATATAGTACCACCTACAGTGAAACAGCTTCCCCTTATGTTAGAATGCATTCATGGGATTATGTTGCCAGCTGAGCCTGCTGGAGACAGAAGTATAGAAGGAAGTGGTGGAATGTGTGCAGGAATTGCTGCTACTGTGCAGGAATTGTTACTATTGACCCATATTGGAGCACCCACTGAATCACTGGAGAAAGCAGCATCCATTACAACAGCACTATGAGATCAGTGACTTCTCAGCAGTAGAAATCAGGAAGATAAATCTCCTTTCACCACAATCTCCAAATAGACCTTTCTGATTCTTAACTGCCATGCTACTGTATGGGATGGTCCTAATGTACGAACATACTAATGATCAGGCACAACCTCCCCCAACCAGGGCCTGTATTCACAAAAAGTCTCAGAGTAGGAGTGCTGATATAGGATCAGTTTTTAATTTTAGATCGGAATGATTATATGGACTGGGGGCAGTGCTAGACTTGGGCAGGAGTTCACCTGAGCTGAGTACCGGCAACTCAAATGTTCTACTTCTTGAACTCCTGCACCTCTTATAGAATATTAGTTCAAAAGTATTGAGGAGTTCCTGCACCTAAAAAAATAATAGTACCAGCAACAAAAATAAGAACAGGTATCTATTTCAGACCAAATCAAGCACTGACTGGGAGGAGGTGATCCTAGTTCAGCACTTTGAGAGCTTGGGTCTATCTGTATTTTTGTCAAAATGTAGTTATGGTCATAGCCTTGTTATGTTTAATGTTCTCTTCCTATATAGTACTCTAAATACCCCAATTCATGTTGTTCAGTTCAAAAGAATAAAAGATAAAGCCAATTATTTCAGAATCGTCTTTGTGCAGATGTAACCTTATAGTCCCAAGCTCTGGACTTCTTCTCTCAGACAATTTATCAATACTGACCAACGGCCCTTCACAGCACAGAGATGGAACCTTTCTGGGAGCCTCCAACCTGAAGCCGCAGGGCGCAGGCCTCTGTTAGCTACCGTAGCCCCACTGACCAAAGCAACCGATACATTCAAACTGAAAAACATGTTACCAAAATAGCAAGCATGCAACAGTAAATGTATACTTGTATGAATGAATGTACAAATGTATGAATTCATGTACAGTCACCTAGACATACACAAGAAAACCGGTAACATATCAAAACCTTGCAAAATAGTGTGATGGAAGGGGAAAATAGAGATGGATGCTGTTGTTATGGCAACTGGACTGTCAATCACGAATGACCTTCAGAGATTTGACGAAAATAGACACTGTTAGCAAATCTACTTAGACACAGAGGGAAGATACTAGGCTTTCGTTTACAGAGCTAAAATAAGTCATGCTGATATTTACTCTGAAAACGTATCGTTCAAAGAGACTCTGAAATGAGATGCGATGCGTTTAAAAGATGGAGAGGCGTGAGAGAGAGCAGGAGGACTTCACTGGAAAATGTCAGGAGAGCCGAGATCAAGGTAGAACACCTGAATGCCACGGAATCTACAGTGACACACCGAGCATTAGTGATGTATTCTAACGTATTCCACGAGTGCATTGTCCTTCACACCATCTGCATACGTCTGGAAGACCACCAAGTGTAGTACAGTATAGTGAGCTCCTTTCTATATCTCCATCCCCTGAGAATATGCAGAATCTGTCACGTATAAACATAATTTGATAACATACTGTATCAATCATCTTTCAGGGGATATTTGTGAAAATAAACCAAAGGAGAAGCGATAACAAATCAGAAACACATTGAAATGCAAGAAGGGTTAGGTTAAGTCCATTAAGAAATGAATTTGGCACTGATGGATTAGGTGCAGTCAGAGCATTCACTGTGAGGATGCGGATGTATGCCAAGCATAAAACAGGCATTACACAAGCATAAAATAATTGCCACTGCCACAAAACTGGCGAGTAATAATAATGACAGAGACAACAGGTTCAGTAAGCAAACACCTTATAGACCAGGACATGAATACTGATAGGATTTAACTCTGCCAATGATACAGAAACACTCCTTCACAGACTCTCTCTGGGGCTCAATCACGGCCTACTAGCAGACATGTTGAAATGACGTCATTACAACCACAATACAACTAACCATATTACAACCATCCTGCTGGTTATACCCCAGTGTAGCCCAAAGAGCAGAGGGACAGATACTTGTTAGACACTTGTTAGCTCCAGCCTGCTCCACCCGTAAGGAGCCTTGCCAGGCACGTTCCCGGACAAAAACACACAGCGGAGCGTGAGACGTGTTAAGTGGACCAGCGGCGCTCGCGGTTCATCCTGGCCAGGATTCCAGGCGGAGCGGAGGGCCCAGCTGATGGAAAATCAAATAAAGGAATGAGATGTTTTAATTACTGTCATTCTTTAAGGGCTTATAGGAAAACATCATGACAACAAGCCCGCCTGTCGTCATGCATGACATGCTTAATGAAGGGTGTCGTCGTCAAGGTGATTCCACTACCCAGGGCACTGGGACTTCACCATTCTGGACCTGTGTGGATGCATGGGCAGGGTTAGGAGGTAGGAATCAGGGTTTCGAGGAATGTGATTTGCCCACTGATTCATCAGAGGCAGGACCCTGGGCGGGCTACTCATGAATATTAACAATCTTTCAAAATGATGCTAATGTAGAGCCTACAGAGAATGTAAACATCAATGTACATCGATGTACAAATCATCAATATGTTTGGCTGCTAGGAGCAGAGTCAGCTGCTTTGTTAACGCCTCTGCTATGATGGTTTCCTGGAATTCTTCCTTTAATGAAGCCATATTGAACAGACTTACCATTCACTCAGTGTAATCATTGACAGTCAAAGCCATCAACAGTCCTTTCTCGCAATGAGCAGTAATTCAAAATTCAAAAGGCACTCGCACATCTGAGCTATCTTTGTTGCAGGTGCATGGTAACAGTTGAATAGGATGAGAAAAAAGAAAAACCACCAGAGAAGGCCTTGAGGCCGATACGGAAAGCTTATTAAAGAGCAGTGATACTATCAAGAGCAGTGTGTGGGTTTCTCCTTCTTTTTCCTCACAATGAACAGTGAAAATGGCTGCATTGCAGTCTGTGGAAATACATTCCAAAACAGTGTAAGGTAGCTACAGTTGGTATGGGGGATGGGGATGGTGTAATGCAACAGATGGATACATTGAAGAGAGCAAGAGAGAGAGAGCAAGAGAGAGCAAGAGAGAGAGAGAGAGAGAGAGAGAGAGAGAGAGAGAGAGAGAGAGAGAGAGAGAGAGAGAGAGAGAGAGAGATTGTGTGTGAAGATGCTTTGAAGCAGCCTGGATTTAGATCCACTCTCCTTGCAGGGAGGTGAAGAGAACAAATGTACTTTACCTCTCCATCCATCCATCCCTCCATCCTCCTACCATGTCCCGATACGCCTCTATCCCTCCTACAGCTTTCACCGTGTACACTCCGATAACCACCCACACACTGGCCTATGGCTAGACACACACCCTTCATCCTAAGAGGATGTTTCTCTGATGACATCAGAGCAGTGGGAGCTACCTCTGGTGCATTGACTCAAGCAGATTCATGGTCTGGGAAGCTTGGGATAGATCATAACTCTTAGAGGGACAGCACTGGGTAGCATGGGGCCTCAGGCAGATCACAGGCCTGCTGCCTGGCCCAGGGTGATGCAAATGCTGGCTCTGTTAGATGTGGGACACAGCACACACACACCGGCAAAGAGGCTGATGTCAGAGGAATATAATTAAAAGCTGTGTTATTCCTCAAACTGGGAGCTGAGTCCTCCCACACACACACACACACACACACACACACACACACACACACACACACACACACACACACACACACACACACACACACACACACACACACACACACACACACACACACACACACGTTCAGTCCTTCAACCACTGCAGAGGTCTTCTGAGTACTGGTGCTATATAGCTGTTGATGTATGACTGGAGTTAGTGGGATGACTGGTGGGTTCAAAACAATGTCACTTCTCATTTCCATGGGAGTTCCTGTGTACATACACACATTAACAATACATAAGGCTCCAACAGACACTGATATGTCTGAGTGTCTGGGTCAGGTCACTAATTAGTCTGCCCTAGCATGCTGAACACGCTACATTGGGAGAGAAATATCTCTTACACAGGCAAATATCTTGATGCCTACACTCTAATAGTGTGCTGTGTAAATGCCTCTATTTCAGACCATGAGTGTATTGCTCATTCACACAAAGGCACTTCATTTATCATGGGTAGTACAGCTGTGCTCCCACACATCAACAGGTTATCAAAGAAAATATCAATATTATGTGAGGGAATCATTTAGTAAGGGAGAGTCAACACATTCTACAGCAGGCAGCCATTTTATTTTCCTACAAGACCAAAACTGTACCCGTTTCTTAAAGCCTTTTGATTTAGTCAATATTAGATAAAGGCTCATGCTAATGGGTTTGACATAGAACAGGCTCTAGAAGTCTACTTGGAACATTGTGAAAAAACAGAAATTGATGCTATTAATCTCTAGGCAAACAAAAATATCAACGTTCTTAATATTTCACTTTCACCCAAACAAAATGTCAACATTCTCAATGTTTAACCTTGAAATCGCACAGATATATACCATTCCAATACGAAATATAAAATTGCTAAGATTGACTAAGGCTACAACAAGGAAGAAACATTCCAACCTTGACACAATGATTGAGTTAAATAAGGTATTGATTTCCATGCTGTACTGATCGGTAAACCCATACATAGTAAAGCTATTCAGAAGATAGAGAAAGTGGTTCATGCTAAATTATACACCGATTTCCTTTGGCATCTTCAGGCACTTCAGTGGTCATCAAGGTCCTGGCAGAACAGTTCACAGTTCTTTCAGATGATAAATTGTCGACAGCTAAATAATGAAAGACAAGAATAGAACGGTCTGATCTAGAATGTCAGTGGAACAGAAAGCCACGCACTGCCTGACAATCAGGGTACATTTATTGGACCAAAAAGAATACACAGACTGTTCTCTGAAACTTGCCTACAGGATTTCATCCGAATAAATGTAATTGTCCTTGTCAGACAATGACTGAAATCACTAACAAATTGCAGTTGTGACAATTTGAAACTGCAGCTGTCTCCATGCTGTTCTTCATCCAACATTGTTAAAGGTTTTACATATGCATAAATGCAGAGCACACATCTCCTGATGAAATTCGAGCACATTACTGTGTCTGAAAGCACAAGTGCTCCTCTACAGAGTAGCAGCCTATAAAGCTGTGGGGCATCATTTCAAAGCACAAATAACTGGAGCACAATTTTACACAGAGCCATCCTTCATTTTCCTTCCACACGGTCCTTACTCCTTATTTATTTCCAATGCTAAGTTGATCCGCCACAGCCAGCGACCGTTAGCATCGGAGCACTAGTTTCCCTATTCCTAGTGCTGGCAGGCCCTCCTGGCATTGTGAATAATGAGCAGACAAATCCCGCTTGTAATAATTTGTGGCCGCAGGATTTAATAAATTGTTTATCTGCGTGTGTTTACTTTGGCGCCAGGGGAAATCTGTGGGATGTTGTAGCTACACAGTGCAGAACATGTCCATGCCGGTGGCATGACTCGACGACATTTACCAAGATTAATCCCAGGCTGGGGATTGAAGTCTCTGTGCTGTATCTGCCTGCTCTGAGAGAAACAACAAACCTCAACGTTGGCCCAACATATGGTCTTAGACATGATAGAGGGAGACAGTGCTGTTGGGTTAACTATCGTATCAGAGGGACTTCCATTTTTACTAGGTGTCTGAGAACACCATTCAAACAACCAACTCTCAGCAGACAGAGACAATCCACTGTGTCTGCATTTAAGGCACATTTAGCATCTAACAGAAAATTAGTTTAAATACTCACAATGCTCACCATAGAAATAGTCCTTAGCATATGAAATTGGTAACAGTATGGATGTATGGAGAGCCATATTTTCCTATAGAACAGTGTATATCCCTCTGCAGAATGCTAATTCAACCAGGAGGAGCACATCTGCCTTTGTTGTCTACACAGATTCTCAGCCCACGTTTCCTGTACTGATTACAGCTTTCTGGTGATGAGTGGTGGGGGACTCCTCCCTCTTTCTTTTTCTCTGTTTTTCGTCTCACCGCTCATGGGTGTGGCACAGCCGAGCCTCCAGCGTGAGACAAGACGACAAGACAAGGAGAGGCTGAGCGACGCTCCATGCGAGCGTACAAGTCGTCACTGTCTCCGTCGAGACCACCACGGCAACGCACTGGGCCGCCACCGAGTTTACGCCTGTGGTGTTAGTCGTGCTGTAGGGAGCAGTCTCACTGTGGCAGGTAGCACAAAGCACTATCTCTGTCTTGGTGCTCTCCACTGTGGGAGTATGAGGGATGTTTGTGTGTGTGCGCATGTATGCAAGTATTTATGCCTTGCAGAGCCCTGTATGCTTGCAATGCTATCTGTCGGTCTGTCAGCTCACGTTACCACAGGTTGGAGAAAGAGCCAGTCCTGCTTTGTGTCAGCATCAAGCCTCTTACTGGGAAAAGAGACCACATTTCACACATCAGGTTTTCTAAGGCAAGCAGTGCATGGGGATGTTTGGTCTATACCTGCAGTGTTTGACTTGACTGTTTCACACTGTCAGACATTCAGACATTCACAGAGCTGCAGTTAATGCCCTCTGGTAGGAAAATAGCAAAACAACGTCACATCGCATACATTAAACAGGAGTGTACTGAAGCCTACTTGAACACGCCCCAGCACTTCAACTTTAAGAGTGTTTAGGCTATTTCCTAAGCACTTCTGCCAACCCCTCTCTCTCACACAGCTCTGAGGACATCAGGGAGTGGAGCTACGGTACATGGAGCTATGTTATCCTTCTCCAACTACAATGGAGGCTTTTTACAGAGTGGAGAGTTACACTTGTGTCTCCCCTCAGCCTCTCCTGTGGGCTACGGCAGGTCATCATCCTCTCTGTTCTTTACAGGCCTGGCAGACAGAGATAATGGAATGGTTTCCTATTCCCTACATTGTCCATGTAAGTAGTGCACTGCACTATATAGGGAATATTTTGTCATTTTGGCCACACTCAGTCTCTCTCTCTATGTTCTCTGGACAGCTACCTGTATGGGCACTGACCAGACTGTCAGGACGATGAACTGTCTCTCTCTCCACCAATGAGGACACAGAGAGACTGGAGGAGGGGGTGTTAGAGCCTGGGAGGATGCCAGTCTGTCGTTACTGTACCTGAGGCTGACTGGAAGTGGGCAGCAGACAAAGGAAAAATGGAGTTCCACTCCCCACTAACAGTTAGCATGATATAAACCAGGCAAATGTATGGAAAGGTGCACTGTTTTCTGCAACTATCTCCTTAGATAGACCATGACAGTGTTTTCACACTAATGCCAAATCCTTTGCAAATCTTCAGCTCAAAATATGTATGATACCCGTGGGGCACAGTATAATGACTACATCGACCAAAAGCTGAGGTAATTGACTACAACAGGTATTTACCACACTAAAACCATCCCAGCAAGCTTAAACAATCGGCGTGTCAGGTTGATGGGCACCCCCGAGAGCTCTGGAGACCCATCGCTTTCGCTGCTCCTCCATATTAATTGAATCTTTCGCGAGAAAATACAACTTTTACTGAGTGGAAAGAGAAAAGGATGATATGTGAATTTAATCCCTCTTTATCACTCTCCTTCTCTCGCTCTGTGTTAATTGCTTTGCCCCTGGTAAGCGGACCATAGCCCTCCCCTGTGCCCTGTCAGATAGACCCTGGCAGCGCCAGAGCCAGCTGTGGCAGCATCACACCCATCATTAAAACCATCCAGGATTCTACTTAAAGATCCCCTGGAGGGCGTGCGGCTTACATTATCCCAGGAAAACGGGTGAAATGTTCTCCGTACTATCCCACTGTTTAGGGCCAAAATTCCACAGCACCAAACCATGGGGCTGAGGTTTAGCAGGACAAATCTGAGGCCATATTCCTGCTGAATCCAATTGAACAAAGCAATTGACTTAACCAAACAGATTGTGGATGGATATGTTGAGGAATACGCGGTACGAATGTGTTGTCTCTGGGTGCTACTATATGTAGAGCTATTGAAGTCACAGCAGGAGCTGTATGAGGAAATGAACACTGGACTGGAGGAACAGAACCGCTCCCGTTTAGCCCATCTGCTCTGCTCTGGTGTATTGATTTCCGGGGTGTCATTCTCCTGAATGTCAGGGAATCCGGAGGCAAGGCGTCAACACAATCTGTAGTGCTACAGGCACAGACAGCACCTCCAGCAACAAAAACACTACTCTCACACAGTAGCTGTCTGGGCTTTACTACTGTATGCATTTAGCAATGGTTAGAATTGTATTTAATCTATTTTGCAGGATTTATCAAGCCTGTGTTCGGATAAAGAGGAACAACAAAGTGTTCTCAACGATGGGTTTACTGGGTGTGTGAGTTAGCCTCTAGTCAAAGAAATGATGTTTTGCCGATTGTGTCGTAAATAATACATGTGGTCCCTAGCACCTCGTATACTTGACAAGCTCTTTGTCTTACACACCAGATGGAGTGGGCTCTCTGCACTGTGTTGTGTACTTTGTGTGTGTCTGTAGAAATCCAATGACAGGGAACCAGACTGTAACAGCCTGCTCTGTGATACGTTGTCATGTAATGTAATGTCTATGCATATTGCATGATATCCACTCCAGCTTTCTACTGCTAATAACCAGGGGGCGTGAATTACTGATTAACCCTTTGTTTAACCTCAGAGGTCATCAATAACCCTGCATTGACTTGCTGTCCCCTGTGGAGAGGCACTGATCCCAGATCAGTGTTAACACACACTACCAACCACTGCTCTACTGACCCCCAGGCAACTGAGCAGGGTCTTAACATACACTTACTGCTTAAACTACAGCCAAGAGCGGGGCTCAAATCAGATCAACTACCAGCTACACCAGAGCCTAACGCACCGAACTGAACATGAAAATAATACGACAGAAAACCATCTTTGAGAGGGGCCTTGTTTGACCTGGTGATAACTGTTACAACCCTCCTAGGTGACTAGACAGCTATGTGTCTCTGGGTTCCATATTTCACCGCTGTGTTCCCGGGCAGAGTGGTACTTTAATAGGCATATTAAGAGGATTGATGTGGCGTCTGATGTCTTCACGGCCCTGCTCCTCCCTGATGGGCAGACAGACAGACAGATAGTAAACACTGTCTTAATTGAACATGGCATGAGATTTTACTACCACTGCATTAATCACAAAGGCCATGGATATCTGCCACAACCATGGGAATGAGTGTAGGGGGGGACAGGGGAACAGTGCACCACAGACGGAGATAAAAACACAACAGTGAAATGGCTTTGTAATAGCACACGATAGCACACGAGAGGAGGTGGTGTTGGCAGTGGTGGAGGGGGGATAGAGATAAGTGAGTGAGTATGCATGCAGACCAGACCGCAGGCTGATGAAACATAATAAATGGTTTCTAATACATCTGTGTTTGTTTTGCCCTTGCATTGAGGCTGCTGAGCCCTGTAAAGTGGTGGCGTGGGGAGATGGATTTGATTGTGTGTGTGGAGAGAGACAGAGAGAAAGACACAAAGAGAGAGAGGGGGGAGAGAAAGAGAGAGCAGGAAACCCCCAGTGTTCAGTGTGTGTGTGCGTGAGGGATCTCTTCTCCCATAAGAAGTGCAAGCCATAAAATTAAAAGTTTGTGGAGTGGTTTATGAGACGTGAGTTCCTGTTTCAGCACGGTGGACAGCGACATGGTATTCTCTAACACGGAGGGAGAAAGAGAGAGTGAGACAGAGAGAGAGAGAGAGAGAGAAAAAGAGAGAGAGAGAGAGGAGACAGTGACAGAGAGAGAGAAAGGTGGGGTGAGAGACAGGTGGCTTTTATGTTCCTCCTAAGCAATATCATCCTTTCTGAGAAAAGGAGTCAACCCAGCCCCGACTGACTGTGCCAGAGACAGGTTAAACTACTGTAGGGCGGAGGAGGGAGGATCCGGAGAGGAGCAGCAGAGGAACCGACACCCACGGAATACCAAGTCTGTCCTCCTAGTCTCCTGATCTACATCATACCCTGCCGCTCGGCCGTAGCCGACCGCCACTTCCCCCCACCAGAGGAACGAGGGAACAGAACGGTGGTTAAAAATGTGCTGACGGAGGAGTCCTGGCGTGGCTCTGTGTGAACAGAGAGATAAAACTCCCACTAGGCCAGAGATACAGGGGAGGGCGGCACAGTAACATCACAGTGAGGTCCACTGAACTAGAGAGGCAGAGAGACAAACATACAACACTCTACTCACTTCATTTTATACACTATAGACTTGCCACTGTCTTATTTGCTGTTTCAATGATTTACGATGTGATTGGCTCACGGTGCATTTTCTCTCAAAAGGCAGCACTGTAAATGCTGATGACGAACAACAACAGTAGTTGAGCCTGCGTCTCATGTGGTCAGACCACATACACACTGACTCTACAAAACATTATGCACAACACATACCGATGACATAGACTGACCAGGTGAATCCAGGTGAAATTTATGATCCCTTATTGATGTCACTTGTTAAATCCACTTCTATCACTGTAGATGAAGGGGAGCACACATGTTAAAGAAGAGAGATTTTTAAGCCTTGAGACAATTGAGACATGGACTGTGTATGTGTACCATTCAGAGGGTGAATGGGCAAGACAAAAGATGTAAGTGCCTTTGAACGGGGTATGGTAGTAGGTTCCAGGCGCACCAGTTTGTGTCAAAAACTGCAACACTGATGGGTTTTTCACGCTCAACAGTTTCTCGTGTGTATCAAGAATGGTCCACCACCTAAAGGACATCCAGACAACTTGACACAACTGTGGGAAGCATTGGAGTCAACACGTGCCAGCATCCCTGTGGAACGCTTTCGACACCTTGTAGAGTCCAGGCCCTGACGAATTGAGGCTGTTCTGAGGGCAAAGGGGGTGTTCTTAATGTTTTGTACAGTCGTGGCCAAAAGTTTTGAGAATGACACAAATATTAATTTTCACAGTCTGCTGTCTCAGTTCGTATGATGGCAATTTGCATATACTCCAGAATGTTATGAAGAGTGATCAGATGAATTGCAATTAATTGCAAAGTCCCTCTTTGCCATGCAAATGAACTGAATCCCCCAAAAACATTTCCACTGCATTTCAGCCCTGCCACAAAAGGACCAGCTGTCATCATGTCAGTGATTTTTTCGTTAACACAGGTGTGAGTGTTGACGAGGACAAGGCTGGAGATCACTCTGTCATGCTGATTGAGTTCGAATAACAGACTGGAAGCTTCAAAAGGAAGGTGGTGATTGGAATCATTGCTCTTCCTCTGTCAACCACGGTTACCTGCAAGGAAACACGTGCCGTCATCATTGCTTTGCACAAAAAGGGCTTCACAGGCAAGGATATTGCTTCCAGTAAGATTGCACCTAAATTAACCATTTATCGGATCATCAAGAACTTCAAGGAGAGCAGTTCAATTGTTGTGAAGAAAGCTTCAGGGCGTGCAAGAAAGTCCAGCAAGCGCCAGGACCGTCTCCTAAAGTTGATTCAGCTGCAGGATCGGGGTACCACCAGTACAGAGCTTGCTCAGGAATGGCAGCAGGCAGGTGTGAGTGCATCTGCACGCACAGTGAGGCAAAGACTTTTGGAGGATGGCCTGGTGTCAAGAAGGGCAGCAAAGAAGCCACTTCTCTCCAGGAAAAACATCAGGGACAGACTGATATTCTGCAAAAGGTACAGGGATTGGACTGCTGAGGACTGGGGTAAAGTCATTTTCTCTGATGAATCCCCTGTCCGATTGTTTGGGGCATCCAGAAAAAAGCTTGTCCGGAGAAGACAAGGTGAGCGCTACCATCAGTCCTGTGTCATGCCAACAGTAAAGCATTCTGAGACCATTCATGTGTGGGGTTGCTTCTCAGCCAAGGGAGTGGGCTCACTCACAAATTTGCCTAAGAACACAGCCATGAATAAAGAATGGTACCAACACATCCTCCGAGAGCAACTCCTCCCAACCATCCAGGAACAGTTTGGTGACAAACAATGCCTTTTCCAGCATGATGGAGCACCTTGCTATAAGGCAAAAGTGATAACTAAGTGGGTCGGGGAACAAAACATCAATATTTTGGGTCCATGGCCAGGAAACTCCCCAGACCTTAATCCCATTGAGAATTTGTGGTCAATCCTCAAGAGGCGGGTGGACAAACAAAAACCCACAAATTCTGACAAACTCCAAGCTTTGATTATGCAAGAATTGGCTGCCATCAGTCAGGATGTGGCCCAGAAGTTAATTGACAGCATGCCAGGGCAGATTGCAGAGGTCTTGAAAAATAAGGGTCAACACTGCAAATATTGACTCTTTGTATCAACTTCATGTAATTGTCAATAAAAGCCTTTGACACTTATGAAATGCTTGTAATTATACTTCAGTATACCAAAATATCTAAAGACACTGAAGCAGCAAACTTTGTGGAAATGAATATTTAAAAACTTTTACATGCATCGCATCTCTCGGAAGGCATGAATAAATCACATGGCCAATATCCGGCTGCGTTTTAATAATGAGTTCTTTTCTAACCTTGTCCATTGATTAATGCATTCCAAGAGAGCTTTAAAAAGGTTGTTGCAGGATTTCTAGGAGTCTGATAGTTCTCTCAAGGCCATCCAATGTCCACAATGACCTCGTCAACGCTAGTATCCTCATACCATTTTTGCTACTTCACTCCCGGAGGAAAACAACGCGAAGTAACACACATACTGTACTGTAGAAACAGTTCCATATGATTATCCTTACATGACTATTGGATAATCTAGGGTTATAGCACTGATGCCATATTGTACAGTAGGAAATAAGGAATAAGATGCACTGACATCTGAACATGCATTAAAACATCCGATTCTGTGCAGTCACTTCACCCCTACCTGCATGTACAAATGACCTCGACTAACCTGTACCACAGCACATTGACTCGGTACCGGTACCCCCTGTATATAGCCTCGTTATTGTTATTTTATTGTGTTACTTTCTAGTTAATTTTTTACTTTAGTTTATTTAATAAATATTTTCTTAACTCTATTTCTTGAACTGCATTGTTGGTTAAGGGCCAAGAGCACTGCACGTGTGGCTCAGCGTAGCGTCACAGTCTACAACAACCACACTCTTCCTGTACAGTAAGAACCAGGGGGAGGAGTGAGATAGGGATCTATATTCTACAGTGGTCTGGTGATGGCCACTGTAGGAGAGAGAGAGAGAGAGAGAGAGAGAGAGAGAGAGAGAGAGAGAGAGAGAGAGAGAGAGAGAGAGAGAGAGAGAGAGAGAGAGAGAGAGAGAGAGAGAGAGAGAGATGTGTCCGTGTGAGAGCTCTGGTTGGGGCACTAAGTCTTCTGCTCTGTATGTGTTAAATGTGGAGGTAGTCCGTGGATTTGGTCATGGGGGTTAAACAACAACAACAACACATTAAAGCAAAAGTATTACTTAACATTATAGTGTGCATCATTTATATTGTCCATCTACACAAATGAACCTATCACACAGGCACACACACACACACATGTATACACACACATACAAACACACACAGGACAGCCTTCTTGCTTTAGAAAGCTCCCTCATCCTTTTAATCGGTGTGGAATCCATCAAAGTGGGTCAAACTCCATTCCCATCTGCCCTGTCGACATTTTAAAGCACCAGGGCTGATTAAAAAAAGAACTGGGGAAAATAGGCAAAACGTTTCTGATAAACACTCTGTACAAAGGAGACCGGGGGGAAGGGAGAAGTACTCACATTTCATGAGGTGGTGACAGGGGGGAATGAAGTACTCACATATCACGAGGTGGTGCTGGGGGGAATGAAGTACTCACATATCATGAGGTGGTGATGGGGGAATGAAGTACTCACATATCATCAAGTACTCACATATCACAAGGTGGTGCTGGGGGAATTGAGAAATTCTCACATATCATGAGGTGGTGATGGGGCAATGGATAAGTACTCACATTTCATGAGGTGGTGATGGGGGAATGGAGAAATACTCACATATCATGAGGTGGTGATGGGAGGAATGGAGAAGTACTCACATTTCATGAGGTGGTGATGGGGGAATGGAGAAATACTCACATATCATGAGGTGGTGATGGGGGAATGGAGAAGTACTCACATATCATGAGGTGGTGATGGGGGAATGGAGAAGTACTCACATATCATGAGGTGGTGATGGGGGAATGGAGAAGTACTCACATATCATGAAGTGGTGATGGGGGAATGGAGAAGTACTCACATATCATGAGGTGGTGATGGGGGAATGGAGAAGTACTCACATATCATGAGGTGGTGATGGGGGAATGGAGAAGTACTCACATATCATGAGGTGGTGATGGGGGAATGGAGAAGTACTCACATATCATGAGGTGGTGATGGGGGAATGGAGAAGTACTCACATATCATGAGGTGGTGATGGGGGAATGGAGAAGTACTCACATATCATGAGGTGGTGATGGGGGAATGGGGAGGTGTGGGAAGGCATTTGTAAGCAATTACGATATGGCCGCCACAATAGCCAACAGTTCAAGCGCCTCATTACCAATCGCTGGGCCTCGTTTCAATTTGCCCTGTTCAAGCTCATTTACATATAGGCACCTATTGTTATTCCCTCTTGATGGTGGGAGGGAGGGGGGGGGGGGAGTATAAAAATGGCAGTGACTGAAGTAGCTGGAGGGATATACATGTCCATGTACATTCATAGCTGTGTCCACTGTGCGTGTGTGCGTTTGTGTGTGTGTGCGTGTGTCTTTGTAGTGATTGAGACGTTTCAGAGTACTTCCTCATCCTGTGGGGAAAGGAAAGTGCCGTGGGGAAATGGAGGTGTCCCTCATGGCTTTTCTCTTTTCTAAAGAGGAGGTGACAGTGATGAATCAATGTGGCACTTAGCCATTTTCAGAATTCAGATGCAGAACCACCAAAGCCTGGCAGGTGAATCCTGACACACATCTACTTACAATGAACTGAGTGAGTCATTCAGTCTGAAAAGTTACATTTGTATTGCAGTATTTCAGTCCCAATCTCACAGCCATAACTACTGGGTAAAAGTTAGGATATATTTTTCTCGATAGAGATAAAGCCCATTATCTAATTTACTTCGGTAATTAGGGGATAAGTAATTTGACAATTCTGGGGAGAGATGAATCAAAAGTATTCCCTCCACATTCATTCATTTGTTTGTTATTTAAACAGCATCACTTCCGAACCAGAATCAGGATTCATTTGGCCTGGGCTATATTTTCAGCCTGCTTATATTTCTATCTGTGTGTCAATTTGTCTGGTTTATGGTGTGTGTATGAATGTTTTGAATAAGTGTGTATGTGGTGAAAAATGACTGAGGCATAATGCCAATCCAGCACTCTGCCAGAGACCATAGAAAGTTCACCCGGGCTCTAATTGTTCCTGAGTGGATGTGCGCACCAAGCGAAAGTCGCAATTTTAATGAGAAGTTGCGACTGCATCGTCCGTCTTGCCTGTCAGGCCCGTGTGCCTAGTGCGTCTGGCTGTCCGCCGTGCGCCTACGAGTCAAGCGGGCCTCCTTCTTAATTACTATGATCAAGTGCTCACTTTAGACCAGGTATGGAGGAGGAATGGATCAGGGATGGATCAGAGATGGATCAGGGATGGATCAGAGATGGAGGAGGGATGGATCAGAGATGAGGGAGGGATGGATCAGGGATGGATCAGAGATGGATCAGGGATGGATCAGAGATGGATCAGGGATGGAGCAGAGATGGAGGAGGGATGGATCAGAGATGGAGGAGGGATGGATCAGTGATGGATCAGAGATGGATCAGGGATGGAGCAGAGATGGATCAGGGATGGATCAGAGATGGAGGAGGGATGGATCAGAGATGGAGGAGGGATGGATCAGAGATGGAGGAGGGATGGATCAGAGATGGAGGAGGGATGGAGCAGAGATGGAGGAGGGATGGAGCAGAGATGGAGGAGGGATGGAGCAGAGATGGAGGAGGGATGGATCAGAGATGGAGGAGGGGTGGATCAGAGATGGATCAGGGATGGAGCAGAGATGGAGGAGGGATGGATCAGAGATGGAGGAGGGATGGATCAGAGATGGAGGGGGGATGGATCAGAGATGGAGGAGGGATGGATCAGAGATGGATCAGAGATGGATCAGGGATGGAGCAGAGATGGAGGAGGGATGGATCAGAGATGGATCAGGGATGGAGCAGAGATGGAGGAGGGATGGATCAGAGATGGAGGAGGGATGGATCAGGGATGGATCAGAGATGGATCAGAGATGGATCAGGGATGGAGCAGAGATGGAGGAGGGATGGATCAGAGATGGAGGAGGGATGGATCAGAGATGGAGCAGAGATGGAGGAGGGATGGATCAGAGATGGAGGAGGGATGGATCAGAGATGGAGCAGAGATGGAGGAGGGATGGAGCAGAGATGGATCAGAGATGGAGGAGGGATGGAGCAGGGATGGAGGAGGAATGGATCAGAGATGGAGCAGAGATGAGGGAGGAGGGATGGATCAGAGATGGAGGAGGGATAGAGGATGAATGATCAGAGATGGAGGGAGGATTGATCAGAAATGGAGAGGGGCTGGATCAGAGATGGAGGGAGGATGGATCAGGAATGGAGCAGGGATGGAGGGGGGATGGATCAGAGATGGACGGGGGATGATCAGAGATGGAAGGAGGATGGATCAGGAATGGAGAGAGGTTGGATCAGAGATGGAGGGAGGATGGATCAGGAGTGGAGCAGGGATGGAGGAGGGATGGATCAGAGATGGACGGGGGATGGAGCAGAGATGGGGGAAGGATGGAGCAGAGATGGAGGAGGGATGGAGCAGAGATGGAGGAGGGAGGGAGCAGAGATGGAGGAGGGGTGAAGCAGAGATGGAGGAGGGATGGAGCAGAGATGGAGGAGGGATGGAGCAGAGATGGAGGAGGGATGGAGCAGAGATGGAGGAGGGGTGAAGCAGAGATGGAGGAGGGATGGAGCAAAGATGGAGGAGGGGTGAAGCAGAGATGGGGGAGGGATGAAGCAGAGATGGAGCAGAGATGGAGGAGGGATGGAGCAGGGATGGAGCAGAGATGGAGGAGGGATGGGCCAGGGATGGAGGAGGAATGATCAAAGATGGAGGGGGGATTGATCAGAAATGAAGAGAGGCTGGATCAGCGATGGAGGGGGGATGGATCAGAGATGGAGGGGGGATGGATCAGAGATGGAGGGGGGATGGATCAGAGATGAACGGGGGATGGATCAGGGATGGAGGGGGGATGGATCAGAGATGGACGGGGGATGGATCAGGGATAGAAGAGGGATGGTTTAGGGAGGGAGCAGGGAGAGAGGAGGGATGGATCAGGGAGGGAGCAGGGATAGAGCAGGCATTGGGCCAGATTACAAAAAGAACACTGAGGACAGCTGCTTAAAGAGATAGACCCTGGTGGCCGCAGAGCGCCAATGACAGATCCACAGCCAAAACACCCAGGGACTGGCTGCCAACAACACTTCAAGAGCTGATTCAGATTCACCACAGATAGGGCTTTGAGGAGAGAGTGGGGAGAAAACCAGTCTTTGGTTTGAGGGACAGCCTGGAATCCAAACAGTGATATTTGGTTTAGATTCCAGTCTATATGAGGCAGAGACATAGGGCCAAGTCATCCTCTCACTCTCCACTTAAATCGAGGGCTGGGGGATGCTGTCAGTGTCAATGGCTGTCAGGGCAGCAGAGGAGATGGCCGTTGGACAAACATTAGCATAACTGTCTGGAAGTTTTACGCCAGCCAACTTTTGAATTGCTGACGACCACTTTTTGCCCGAGCTAATTTGAATGGGTAGCAGGCATTACCTAATTATCGTTATTATACTTGTGTTAATTAGGGTGATCTGTGCTCGCTGCCTACGCTACTCATTTCAGATTGAACATTTGTTGGGTAACACAAGACAGCACAGCGGCGTGGCAAGAACTTCGGGGCAGCTGAGGATGGCACAATAGAGCCAATCACATGCCACCGCAATTTGTAAGAGAAAGGACAACTACAGCCCATATAATAAAATAGCCTTTGGCTAAGACAACTGCTGTTCTACACAATGAGTGTACAACACATATTGAACACCTTCCTAATATTGAGTTGCACCCCCCGCCCCCTTTGACCTCAGAACAGCCTCAATTCGTCGGGCATGGACTCTACAAGGTGTTGAAAGCGTTCCACATGGATGCTGGCACGTGTTGACTCCAATGCTTCCCAAAGTTAGCTGGATGTCCTTTGGGTGGTGGACCACTCTTGATACACACAAGAAACTGATGAGGGTGAAAAACCCAGCAACATTGCAGTTCTTGACACAAACCGGTGTGCCTGGTACCTACTACCATAACCCGTTCAAAGGCACTTAAATGTTTTGTGTTGCCCATTCCCCCTCTGAATGGCACATACGCAATCAATGTCTCATTTGTCTCAAATCCTTCTTTAATAACCTGTCTCCTCCCCTTCATCTACACGGACTGGATTTTTTGACTGAGGTGGATTTAAAAAGTGACATCAATAAGGGATCATAGCTTTCACCTGGATTCACCTGGTCAGTCTATGTCATGGGAAGAGCAGGTGTTCTTAATGTTTTGTACACTCAGTGTAGCTCATGTTCTATAATAGTTAAAGAATGCCAAATTCAAGAACGCCATCTGTTGACAATTATATCTAGTTTGACTTTCAGTGCCTGGAACTTTCGCTGCATTTCTACATACTTCAAAATAAGGTTGAACTCAGTAACACAAATTCACTTATACTCAGTTAACTCACATATACAGGAGAACATATTTAATGCAACAAGGTCTATCTGTAGTCTCTCTGGCGACCGCTGAATGTTGAATATTCTAGTGATGTATGGATCCGATGTACCTCCTATCTCCTGACTCCTCCTGTCTCAGCCTCCAGTATTTATGCTGCAGTAGTTTATGTGTCGGGGGCTAGCGTCAGTTTGTTATATCTGGAGTACTTCTCCTGTCCTATTCGGTGTCCTGTGTGAATCTAAGTTCTCTAATTCTCTCCTTCTCTCTTTCTTTCTCTCTCTCGGAGGACCATTTTTTATGTATTTTTATTTATTTTACCTTTATTTAACCAGGTAGGCAAGTTGAGAACAAGTTCTCATTTACAATTGCGACCTGGCCAAGATAAAGCAAAGCAGTTCGACACATACAACGACACAGAGTTACACATGGAGTAAAACAAACATACAGTCAATAATACAGTATAAACAAGTCTATATACAATGTGAGCAAATGAGGTGAGAAGGGAGGTAAAGGCAAAAAAGGCCATGGTGGCAAGGTAAATACAATATAGCAAGTAAAACACTGGAACGGTAGTTTTGCAATGGAAGAATGTGCAAAGTAGAAATAAAAAGAATGGGGTGCAAAGGAGCAAAATAAATAAATAAATTAAATACAGTTGGGAAAGAGGTAGTTGTTTGGGCTAAATTATAGGTGGGCTATGTACAGGTGCAGTAATCTGTGAGCTGCTCTGACAGTTGGTGCTTAAAGCTAGTGAGGGAGATAAGTGTTTCCAGTTTCAGAGATTTTTGTAGCTCGTTCCAGTCATTGGCAGCAGAGAACTGGAAAGAGAGGCGGCCAAAGAAAGAATTGGTTTTGGGGGTGACTAGAGAGATATACCTGCTGGAGCGTGTGCTACAGGTGGGAGATGCTATGGTGACCAGCGAGCTGGGATAAGGGGGGACTTTACCTAGCAGGGTCTTGTAGATGACATGGAGCCAGTGGGTTTGGCGACGAGTATGAAGCGAGGGCCAGCCAACGAGAGCATACAGGTCGCGATGGTGGGTAGTATATGGGGCTTTGGTGACAAAACGGATTGCACTGTGATAGACTGCATCCAATTTGTTGAGTAGGGTATTGGAGGCTATTTTGTAAATGACATCGCCAAAGTCGAGGATTGGTAGGATGGTCAGTTTTACAAGGGTATGTTTGGCAGCATGAGTGAAGGATGCTTTGTTGCGAAATAGGAAGCCAATTCTAGATTTAACTTTGGATTGGAGATGTTTGATATGGGTCTGGAAGGAGAGTTTACAGTCTAACCAGACACCTAAGTATTTGTAGTTGTCCACGTATTCTAAGTCAGAGCCGTCCAGAGTAGTGATGTTGGACAGGCGGGTAGGTGCAGGTAGCGATCGGTTGAAGAGCATGCATTTAGTTTTACTTGTATTTAAGAGCAATTGGAGGCCACGGAAGGAGAGTTGTATGGCATTGAAGTTTGCCTGGAGGGTTGTTAACACAGTGTCGAAAGAAGGGCCGGAAGTATACAGAATGGTGTCGTCTGCGTAGAGGTGGATCAGAGACTCACCAGCAGCAAGAGCGACCTCATTGATGTATACAGAGAAGAGAGTCTGTCCAATAATTGAACCCTGTGGCACACCCATAGAGACTGCCAGAGGTCCGGACAACAGACCCTCTGATTTGACACACTGAACTCTATCAGAGAAGTAGTTGGTGAACCAGGCGAGGCAATCATTTGAGAAACCAAGGCTGTTGAGTCTGCCGATGAGGATGTGGTGATTGACAGAGTCGAAAGCCTTGGCCAGATCAATGAATACGGCTGCACAGTAATGTTTCTTATCGATGGCGGTTAAGATATCGTTTAGGACCTTGAGCGTGGCTGAGGTGCACCCATGACCAGCTCTGAAACCAGATTGCATAGCAGAGAAGGTATGGTGAGATTCAAAATGGTCGGTAATCTGTTTGTTGACTTGGCTTTCGAAGACCTTAGAAAGGCATGGTAGGATAGATATAGGTCTGTAGCAGTTTGGGTCAAGAGTGTCCCCCCCTTTGAAGAGGGGGATGACCGCAGCTGCTTTCCAATCTTTGGGAATCTCAGACGACACGAAAGAGAGGTTGAACAGGCTAGTAATAGGGGTGGCAACAATTTTGGCAGATCATTTTAGAAAGAAAGGGTCCAGATTGTCTAGCCCGGCTGATTTGTAGGGGTCCAGACCATGCCCCAGGACTACCTGACATGATGACTCCTTGCTGTCCCCAGTCCACCTGGCCGTGCTGCTGCTCCAGTTTCAACTGACCTGAGCCCTAGGACCATGCCCCAGGACTACCTGACATGATGACTCCTTGCTGGCCCCAGTCCACCTGACCGTGCTGCTGCTCCAGTTTCAACTGTTCTGCCTTATTATTATTCGACCATGCTGGTCATTTATGAACATTTGAACATCTTGGCCATGTTCTGTTATAATCTCCACCCGGCACAGCCAGAACTACAGCACTACAGCACTACAGCACTAGAGCACTACACCACTACCGCACTACACCACTACAGCACTACCACACTACACCACTACAGCACTACCACACTACACCACTACAGCACTACACCACTACAGCACTACAGCATTACCGCACTATACCACTACAGCACTACACCACTACAGCACTACCGCACTACACCACTACACCACTCCAGCACTACACCACTACAGCACTACCGCACTACACCACTACAGCACTACCGCACTACACCACTACAGCACTACCGCACTACACCACTACACCACTACAGCACGACAGCACTACACTACACCACTACAGCACTACCGCACTACACCACTACAGCACGACAGCACTACACCACTACAGCACTACACCACTACAGCACGACAGCACTACAGCACGGCAGCACTACACCACTACACCACGACAGCACTACACCACTACAGCACTACCACACTACACCACTACACCACTACACCACTACACCACTACAGCACTACACCACTACCGCACTACACCACTACACCACTACAGCACGACAGCACTACAGCACTACCGCACTACACCACTACAGCACGACAGAACTACAGCACGACAGCACTACAGCACTACACCACTAAAGCCTCTGTCTCTCTCTCGGTCTCTGTCTCTCTCTCGGTCTCTGTCTCTCTCTCGGTCTCTGTCTCTCTCTCGGTCTCTGTCTCTCTCTATCGGTCTCTCTCTCTCTCTCTCTCTCGGAGTGCATGCTGGGAGTGAGTCGTCAAGCAGGAGTGATTGTGAGAACGAATGGAATTTCTTTTCACTCTATTGGGTTTTGGTATGTACATATATATATATTGATTAGTTTAGTTGTTTTAAGGGTATATTGTTTAACTATCACTAAGCACGTATAGGGGTGGTGGGATCTTTGAGGTTGGTTTTTCGCGAGGGCACAACCAGCGGGTGGGGCTGGTTGTAATGGCCACTCGCGGAAGTGTAGAGTTTGAAAAACTTAGTCGGAGGCATGGAGTAAAAATTCCTGCTGCGGCTGGGTGTTCAGTGGAAGAATGTAGCTTGGCTGTGGGTGCTATCATTGGGTATGATAGCATTAAATCAGCCTCAAGGATGAATAGCGCTGTAGTGATATTCTTAGATTCAATTGAAAAGGTGAATAAGATAGTTGAGAGGGGTGTTGTGTTGCGGGAGACACAGACGCCGGTATTTCCGCTTATGAATCCGGCGAAGAAAGTTATGCTTTCTAACGTGCCACCATTTGTTAGAGATGAAGTGTTAGAGCGAGAGTTATCTCGCCATGGTCAAATCGTATCTACAATAAAGAAGGTTCTTTTTGGATGCAAATATCCGTTGTTGAAACATGTCGTGTCTCATAGGAGACAAGTGCATATGATTTTAAAAAAGGAAGGAGATGAACTGAATTTAGCGTTTAGTTTTAAGATTGATGGATTTGATTATGTCTTTTATGCATCTACTGAATCAATGAAATGTTTTGGATGTGGAAGAGAGGGGCATTTGGTGCGCAATTGTCCCGAGAATGAACGCGCTGAGCCTGGTAGTAGCTTTAGTGCGGGTGCAACTAACGTACCACAGCGAAGGGATGAAAATACTACAGGTGTAGGGGAAGAGAGAAGGTGGGCAGATGTGGTTGGAAAAGTAGGAGAGGAAGGCATTGTGGATACGGGGGCAATTGTGGTAGATCAGAACAAAGAGGGAGGGGAAACACTAGGTGAGATTGCGACTGCCGTCGCTGAGGTGGTGCTGGAAAATGAAATTGGAGGTCAAGAGGAGATTGAAATAACGGAAAAGGAAGCGGATGTTTTCAAAATACCGAGGAGTAAAAGGAAGAATTTAAGGGGTGGTGAAGGGTCTAATTCTAAGAGAAAGGTAGAGATGGATAAATCAGGTGAAGATGAACAGGTTGTAGAGATGGGGTTTTCTTCTGGGGAGGATAGCGAGAGTGAGTCATCTGACGCGTCACAACAATATAGTGAGATAGATGGGGTGGAAGGGAGGTATAGGATCGAGAAGATACGTCAATTTCTGAAGTTGACAAAAGGGAAGAAATATATGCAGGATTACAATGTAACTGATTTTTTCCCTGAACGTGAATTGTTTATTGAATCAGCAAAGTTTCTGATGTCAAAAATTACAGGGGGAGGTTTGAAAAGCCCTGAAATTGCTAGACTCAAGAAAGTGGTCACGAGAGTAATAAGTGATGCAAATTCTAAAGAAAATGAAAGAGTTCAGTTGCAGTTTTAACTCTGTAAAGAGATGTGGTGGCTGTATCTTCCTCTGTATTTTTTTCTTATCCATGAGCAGTTTTAAGATCTCTTCTTTAAACGTAAATGGGGCAAGAGATGTTAAAAAAAGAGCCATGGTGTATGAGTTAATGAGGGGAAAGGGAAGTGACATAATTTTTCTACAAGAAACGCATAGTAATTTGGAAAATGAAGTTATGTGGCAACAGGAGTGGGGGGGGACAGTGGTGTGTAGTCATAAAAACTCAAAAAGTGGGGGTGTGGTTATTTTGTTCTCAAAAGGGTTTTTGCCTTTGTCATATGAGGTTGAAGAGGTAGTTGAGGGGAGGTTATTAAAAGTTAGAGCAAGGTATGAAAACATCAATATGTGTCTGATAAATGTATATGCCCCAGTGGTGACAGTTGAGAGGGTATGTTTTTTAGAGACATTATCAAATACCATTGAGAAATGTAACAAAGAAGATTATTTGTTTATTGCTGGGGATTTTAACTGCACAGTTAGTGATTTAGATAGAAATCACCAAGAACCTCATATAGCCTCAAGGACGTTTTTAAAACGCCTTATTGTAACAAATGAACTGTGTGATATTTGGCGGAGTCAACATGGAGGAACAAGGCAGTACACCTGGGCGCATGTGAGAGAGAACATCATCTCTATGGCTAGGTTAGATAGGTTTTATGTTTTTGAGCATCAATCTCAGGTCTGTAAATCAAGTGTGATAACTCCAGTGGGATTTTCTGATCATTGTTTAATAACAGAGGTGGTGTTCATTAACGATGTAAAACCTAAAAGCGCATATTGGCATTTTAATATAACTTTATTGAGTGATGCTCACTTCAGGAATTGTTTCAGTTTTTTGGGGGAGAGGTGGAGGTCTCAAAAGGCCAGTTTTGTATCTCTTCAACAATGGTGGGATATAGGGAAAATCCAGATTCAACAATTTTGTAATCAATACACGAGGAATGTCACCAAAGATATCACCAGATCAATGAAAGCCCTAGAGATTGAAATAGTGGAACTCATGACGTTGGTTGAGACCACAGGAGATCGAGGCCATACTCAGGCCCTCAAGAGGAGAAAAGCTGCATTGGCAGATCTGCTGGGTATCAGAGCACAGGGGGCACTGGTGAGAAGTAAATTTCAGGGCATATCTGAAATGGATGCCTCATCCAAATTTTTCTTTGGTTTAGAGAAAAAGAATGGACAAAGAAAAATTATTCATTGTCTCAAATCAGCTGTTGGACAAGAGCTCACTAGCCCTAGTGAAATTAGAAAGAGGGCAGTAGAGTTCTATGCTGAGCTCTACAAGTGTGAGTACAAAGAGGACAAAACAGTGACACAGCAGTTCTTTGATGGGCTCCCAAAGGTGCCTGCAGAAGCTCAGATTGAGCTTGAGCAACCATTGTCTTTGCAGGATTTATACACTGCATTAAAAGGCATGGAAAATGGAAGGGCACCAGGCATTGATGGGCTTCCCGTTGACTTTTTTAAGTCTTTTTGGGCTATGTTGGGAGAGGATTGGTTAGAAGTAGCTAATGATAGTTTAACCGGAGGGTTACTACCAATAAGCTGCAGAAGGGCTGTCCTCACCCTACTGCCTAAAAAGGGTGACCTGAGGGAGGTGAAGAACTGGAGGCCGGTGGCTTTATTGTGTACTGATTATAAAATATTGTCAAAGGCTTTGTCCAACAGGCTGAGGGAGGTGATGGGGCAAATCATACATACGGATCAGTCCTACTGTGTTCCTGGCAGACAGATAGGGGATAACATTTCTCTGATTCGTGATTTTTTGGACGTCTCTAGGGCTATTGGGTTGGATGCTGGTCTAATTTCAATTGATCAGGAAAAGGCATTTGACCGAGTTGAACATCAATATTTATGGCACACGTTTGAGGCGTTTGGGTTCAGCTCTGGTTTTATTGCCATGATAAAGGTGATATATGGTGACATTGAAAGTGTATTGAAAGTTAACGGTGGTTTGAGTGCTCCTTTTAAAGTGTGTAGAGGTATTAGGCAGGGATGTTCTATGTCTGGGATGTTATATGCTATTGCTATAGAGCCACTACTAAATAGCATTAGAAGTCGCATTGCAGGGGTGTGCCTTTCAGAGGATATTCCTCCTATTCGTCTTTCAGCCTATGCTGATGATGTAGTTGTGCTAGTGAAAAATCAAGCGGAGGTGGATAGTTTGAGTCTAATGGTTGATCGTTTTAGGGGAATATCCTCTGCAAAGGTAAATTGGGAAAAGAGTTGTGCTTTACAGATTGGAGAATGGTCTGGAGGGATCATGGCTTTGCCAGGGGGGCTAGAATGGTGTAAGGGAGGTTTTAAGTATCTTGGAGTGTACCTAGGAGATGAGGGGACTATGGAAAAAAATTGGAGTGGGGTGGTTGAAATGGTGGAAGGGAGGATGAGGAGATGGCGTTGGTTACTATCTCGTATGTCATATAGGGGGCGCACTATTATAGTTAACAATGTGATTGCCTCTGCACTGTGGCATCGGTTGTCAGTTTTAGAACCACCATTTGGCCTTCTGGCTAAGATACAGGCAATTCTTGTGGATTTCTTTTGGGATAAATATCACTGGGTTCCACAAAGTGTTTTGTATTTGTCAAAAGAGGAGGGGGGACAAGGTCTTGTACATCTTGCTTGTAGGGCTGCTGCTTTCCGGTTTCAGTTTATTCAAAGGTTGCTTTATGGACCGGAAAATGTGGTGTGGAGAGGGGTGACAGGTCTTATATTACAGCGGGTTGGAGGATTAGGTTTAAAGAAGGCTTTATTTCTGGTTGATAGTAGCCAGATTTCTAGGGAGGGAGTACCTCCGTTTTACAGAGGCCTTCTCAGAGTGTGGAGCGTAATGAAGGTGTCCAGAAGAACTTCAGCGGAGTCAGTGCATTGGCTGTTGGAGGAACCTCTGGTGTATGGGGCAAGACTGGATTGTACAACTGCAGCTGTTCCACATTTCTCCAAGATTCTGGTGAAGGGGAAAATCATCACCTTAAGACAGTTAATGGCCATGGCTGGGCCCGCCTTAATGGATGGAAGACGGGTGGCAGAACATTTGGGGATGAGGTCGGAAAGGATTTTTGGACAAATGCTGGGGAGCTGTAGGAAGGCTCTGTCAGCGGAAGAATGGGGTATGCTTAGTAGCCACAAGGAGAAGGTGCAAGATGAAGACGTCTCATTTCCAAAACTAGGGATTACACCAAATATCCCAGAGTCAGAAAGAAAGGCGTTATTGCTGGATTTGAGAGGGTTGGAGGAGGTGGGTTTGGATGAGGTGAATGGGAAGGAATTGTATAGGGGGTGTGTCAAGGTGTTGAATAAAGATAAATTGAAAAATAGAAAAGATACTCCATGGAGGGTAAAATTGGGCATTGATGACAAGGTAAAGCCAGCATGGAGAGCACTGTACAAACCACCGTTACAAAAGGGTACTGGTGATATGCAATGGAGGGTTTTACATGGCATCATTGCAGTTAATGCTTTTGTATCTGTTATTAACTCAGATGTTAGAGATGGATGTCCTTTTTGTAATATAAGAGAAACCATTTTTCACTGTTTTATGGAGTGTGAGAGGATAAAACCTCTATTGGAAATGCTGGAATCTTTGTTTAAAGCTGTAGGGGAGTTTTTCAATAACACTGTTTTTATTTTGGGGTTTCAATATAGTAAACAACAGAAAATAAAATGTCAAATGTTAAATTTTATTTTGGGACAAGCTAAGATGTCAATTTTTCTGAGTAGGAAACATAAGATAGAAACGGGATATGGGCAGGATGTAAGATGTGTTTTTAAAGGTTTAGTGAAAGCAAGAATAAAAGTAGATTTTGAGTTCTTTTCAGCTGTAAAAGATCTCCTATTATTTGAGGAGAAGTGGGCTTACGAAGGAGCGCTTTGTTTTGTAGAGGAGGGGAAATTATTTTTTGCTGCTGAAATAAGTTGAATGTATGTTATGTATTTATTTTTGTTTAGGAATTACATTTGTTGTTTCAATTCTCAAAAGGCAGTGTGTCATTTTTTATGTTAACACTTGAGTAAAAAATAAAGGTTTTATAAAAACTCAAAACTCTCTCTCGGTCTCTGTCTCTCTCTCGGTCTCTGTCTCTCTCTATCGGTCTCTCTCTCTCTCTCTCTCGGTCTCTGTCTCTCTCTCTCCCTCTCGGTCTCTCTCCCTCTTGGTCTCTGTCTCTCTTGGTCTCTGTCTCGGTCTCTGTCTCTCTTGGTCTCTGTCTCTATCGGTCTCTCTCTCTCGGTCTCTCTCCCCCTCTCTCTGTCTCTCGGTCTCTGTCTCTCTATCGGTCTCTCTCCCCCCTCTTTCTATCTCTCTGTCTCGGTCTCTCTCTCTCTTGGTCTCGGTCTCTCTCTCGGTCTCGGTCTCTCTCTCTCTCGGTCTCTGTCT
This sequence comes from Oncorhynchus clarkii lewisi, assembly GCF_045791955.1. Classification (NCBI taxonomy): domain Eukaryota; kingdom Metazoa; phylum Chordata; class Actinopteri; order Salmoniformes; family Salmonidae; genus Oncorhynchus; species Oncorhynchus clarkii. The sequence goes on from NC_092179.1 coordinate 19,867,601, forward strand.
CTCTCTCTCTCGATCTCTCTCTCTCTCTCGGTCTCTGTCTCTCTTGGTCTCTGTTTCTCTTGGTCTCTGTCTCTCTTGGTCTCTGTCTCTATCGGTCTCTCTCCCCCTCTTTCTATCTCTCTGTCTCTCTGTCTCTCGGTCTCTCTCTCTCTCGGTCTCTCTCTCTCTTGGTCTCGGTCTCTCTCTCTCTTGGTCTCTCTCTCTCTCTTGGTCTCTCTCTCTCTCTTGGTCTCTCTCTCTCTCTTGGTCTCTCTCTCTCTCTTGGTCTCTGTCTCTCTCTTGGTCTCTGTCTCTCTTGGTCTCTGTCTCTCTTGGTCTCTGTCTCTCTCTGTCTCTCTCGGTCTCTCTCTCGGTCTCTCTCTCTCTCGGTCTCTCTCTCTCTTGGTCTCGGTCTCTCTCTCTCACTCTCTCGGTCTCTCTTTCTCTCACTCTCTCAGTCTCTCTCTCTCTCTTTCTCTCACTCTCTGTCTCTCTCGCTCTCTGTCTCTCTCTCTCTCTCTCTATCGGTCTCTCTCTCTCAGTCTCTCTCGCTCTCAGTCTCTCTCTCTCTCAGTCTCTCTCGCTCTCAGTCTCTCTCTCTCTCAGTCTCTCTCTCTCTCAGTCTCTCTCTATCTCAGTCTCTCTCTCTCTCGGTCTCTCTCTCTCGGTCTCTCTCTCTCGGTCTCTCTCTCTCTCACTCTCTCAGTATCTCACTCTCTCAGTCTCTCTCTCTCTCAGTCTCTCTCTCTCAGTCTCTCTCTCTCTCAGTCTCTCTCTCTCTCAGTCTCTCTCTCTCTCAGTCTCTCTCTCTCTCAGTCTCTCTCTCTCAGTCTCTCTCTCTCAGTCTCTCTCTCTCCGTCTCTCTCTCTCTCCGTCTCTCTCTCTCTCGGTCTCTGTCTCACTCTCTCGGTCTCTGTCTCTCTTGGTCTCTGTCTCTATCGGTCTCTGTCTCTATCGGTCTCTGTCTCTATCGGTCTCTCTCCCCCTCTTTCTATCTCTCTGTCTCTGTCTCTCGGTCTCTCTCTCTCTCTCGGTCTCTCTCTCTCTTGGTCTCTCTCTCTCTCGGTCTCTCTCTCTCTCGGTCTCTCTCTCTCTCGGTCTCTCTCCCCCTCTCTTTGTCTCTCGGTCTCTGTCTCGGTCTCTGTCTCTCTCTCTCGGTCTCTCTTGGTCTCTCTCTCTCTTGGTCTCTGTCTATTTTGGTCTCTGTCTCTCTTGGTCTCTGTCTCTCTTGGTCTCTGTCTCTCTTGGTCTCTGTCTCTCTTGGTCTCTGTCTCTCTTGGTCTCTGTCTCTCTTGGTCTCTGTCTCTCTCGGTCTCTGTCTCTCTCGGTCTCTGTCTCTCTCTCTTTCTCGGTCTCTGTCTCTCTCTCTCTCTCTCTCTCGGTGTCTCTTGGTCTCACTCTCTCTTGGTCTCTGTCTCTATCGGTCTCGCTCCCCCCTCTTTCTAGCTCTCTGTCTCTCTCTATTAGGTACCAATTAAAAGTTGTTCTGAACCTGCTTTAGAAAGTCACTCTCCTGGGACTCTTCATTTTGCACGTCTCATGTGTGTGTCTGTGTGTGTGTACGTGTGCATGCGCATAGAGCGCCCTTAACATCAAAGAGGTCCTTGACTAACAGTCTCCCTCTGAACCCCCTGACATGGTCTGGCCAGTGTCTATAATCCCATTGGAGCACCTTCATCCCTGGGACGGACTCCAACACTGCCAGTGGGTTAACAGTAACACACACACCAGCCTAATGACATCCTCTTAGCCCGTGGCTGCAGCTTCAACCAGACAGACTCTGAGCAGCACATCACATGGGTCAAGAAAAGGTACCATAAACCAATCACTGCTCCTAAGTTTAAGAAAGAGAGGGGATAGTTATTTTATTCATTGATGAATTTATTCAGTAGTCTGGAGACGGAGCCTGATTTAAAACCAGAGATATGAGGAAGGAAGAGTAAGGCAGGGGCACTTTTTTGCCCTTAATAGGTCAGGGGTAAGCCTTTATATGATTGTAAATGTCATTAGACAATTTTATGAGATATAGGTTAAAAATGCTGAATGCTAGGAGTTAAAAATGCTGGATGAGAGATGCTCAGAAGAGTCTTTGGTTGCACTCCAAATGGGACCCTATGGGCCCTGGTCAAAAGTAGTGCACTATATAGGTGATAAGGTACCAATTGTGATGCATACTTACAGTGTACACACAGCAGGCTGAGTATGTGGAGCTCCAGATCTGCTTGGCTCTGCCAACTCTAATATTGACTTGTGGTGAATGTGTGCCGGGTCTTGTGGGGAATACTAAAGGAATTGGATAACTACATAATCTTGATAGCACCACCGAGGACCATCTACTTTGCAATTTAATTCAACTTGCTCAGACAGCATATCATTTCAAATACAGGCCAGGATGAGAATGCGAATGACATCGGGAGCTCAACAAGCGTTGAGCCAGCGAGTATTTGCTATTTGCTACGGCGGTTTAGATGATTTTTGTCATGGCTGTTTTGTTTGACTAGAACCTGTGAAATTGGATTTTATTACTTTGAATCTTCTTTATATGTGAGGGAGTCATTCAGTCACGGGCCAAGAGTGTGCGAAGCTGTCATCAAGGCAAAGGGTGGCTACTTTGAAGAATCTCAAATATGAAATATATTAAGATTTGTTTAACATGTTTTTGGTTACTACATGTGTTATTTCATAGTTGTGATGTCTTCACTATTATTCTACAATGTGGAAAATAGTACAAATAAAGAAAAACCTGAGTAGATGTGTCCAAACTTTTGACTGGTACTGTATATGATGACCTAGACAAATAGCGTTAAAGAAAGATATTTTAGATCATGAGGCAATAGCGAATAGTGGGTTAGAGGGCATGGGCCCAGGATATTGAATGTAACTGGTTAACAGAGAAGAAAAATATAATTGAGTGTGGAAACTGCGTGGCTTCCCCATTGTACCATCTAAAAAGAAACGTCATCTCACTGTCAACTGCGTTTATTTTCAGCAAACTTAACATGTGTAAATATTTGTATGAACATAACAAGATACAACAACTGAGACATAAACTGAACAAGTTCCACAGACATCTGACTAACATAAATGGAATAATGTGTCCCTGAACAAAGGGGGGTCAAAAAAAAAAGTACCAGTCAGTCTCTGGTTTGGCCACCAGCTGCATTAACTTCTTGACGCTACCCATCCCGTTAGCGGGATCATTTTAGTCAGCAACCGCTGAATAGCATAGCGCCACAGTCAAATAATATTACTAAAAAATATTCATATTCAAATCACAAGTGCAATATTGCAAAACACAGCTTAGCCTTTTGTTAATCCACCTATCGTCTCAGATTTTGAAATTATGCTTTACAGCGAAAGCAATCCAAGCGTTTGTGTAAGTTTATCGATAGCATAGAAAAACATTATGTACACTAAGCATTAAGTAGCTAGGTCACGAAAATCAGAAAAGCAATCAAATTAATAGTTTACCTTTGATGATATTCGGATGTTTTCACTCACGAGACTCCCAGTTACACAACAAATGTTCTTTTTGTTCCATGAAGATTATTTTTATACCCAAAATACTGTTTGTTTGTTGCGTTATTATCATAAATCCACATGAAAGAGCGGTCACGACAACGCAGACGTATATTCCAAATAATATCCATAAATGTCCACAGAAACATGTCAAACGTTTTTTATAATCAATCCTCAGGTTGTTTTTAAAATATATATTCGATAATATATCAACCGGGTGTGTAGGTTTTTCAATAACACTGGGAGAAACGATGGCCGCTTTACTCTGTAGCACAAAACTCACTCTGAGAGCCCCCACCTATCCACTTACGCAATGTGATCTTTCACGCTCATTTTTCAAAATAAAAGCCTGAAACTATGTCTAAAGACTGTTGACACCTTAGGGAAGCCATAGAAAAGGGAATCTGGTTGATATCCCTTTAAATGGAGCATAGGCATGCATAGGAACAGAGAGGTTTCAAAATAAGAGGCACTTCCTGATTGGATTTTGCTCAGGTTTTCACCTGCAATATCAGTTCTGTTATACTCACAGACAATATTTTTACAGTTTTGGAAACTTTAGAGTGTTTTCTATCCTAATATGACAATTATAGATTCTAGTTTCTGGGGCTGAGAAATAGGCAGTTTCAAATGGGTACGTTTTTTAGCCAAAAACGAAAATACTGCCCCCTACACGCAAAAGGTTAAGTTCTGCAGTACTGCATCTCCTCCTCATGGACTGCACCAGATTTGCCAGTTCTTGCTGTGAGATGTTACCCCACTCTTCCACCAAGGCACCTGCAAGTTCCCGGACATTTCTGGGGGGGAATGGCTCTAGCCCTCACCCTCCGATCTAACAGGTCCCAGACGTGCTCAATGGGATTGAGATCCGGGCTCTTCGCTGGCCATGGCAGAACACTGACATTCCTGTCTTGCAGGAAATCACGCACAGAACGAGCAGTATGGCTGGTGGCATTGTCATGCTGGAGGGTCATGTCAGGATGAGCCTGCAGGAAGGGTACCACATGAGGGAGGAGGATGTCTTCCCTGTAACGCACAGTGTTGAGATTGCCTGCAATGACAACAAGCTCAGTCCGATGATGCTGTGACACACCGCCCCAGACCATGACGGACCCTCCACCTGCAAATCAATCCCGCTCCAGAGTACAGGCCTCAGTGTAATGCTCATTCCTTTGACGATAAACCCGAATCCGACCATCACCCCTGGTGAGACAAAACCGCGACTCGTAAGTGAAGAGCACTTTTTGCCAGTCCTGTCTGGTCCAGCGACGGTGGGTTTGTGCCCATAGACCACGTTGTTGCCGGTGATGTCTGGTGAGGACCTGCCTTACAACAGGCCTACAAGCCCTCAGTCCAGCCTCTCTCAGCCTATTGCGAGCAGTCTGAGCACTGATGGAGGGATTGTGCGTTACTGGTATAACTCGGGCAGTTGTTGTTGCCATCCTGTACCTGACCCGCAGATGTGATGTTCGGATGTCCCGATCCTGTGCAGGTGTTGTTACACGAGGTCTGCCACTGCGAGGACGATCAGCTGTCCGTCCTGTCTCCCTGTAGCGCTGTCTTAGGAGTCTCATAGTACGGACATTGCAATTTATTGCCCTTGCCACATCTGTGGTCCTCATGCCTCCTTGCAGCATGCCTAAGGCAGGTTCACGCAGATGAGCAGGGACCCTGGGCATCTTTCTTTTGGTGTTTTTCCAGAGTCAGTAGAAAGGCCTCTTTAGTGTTCTACGTTTCCATAACTGTGACCTTAATTGCCTACCGTCTGTAAGCTGTTTGTGTCTTAATGACCGTTCCACAGGTGCATGTTCATTAATTGTTTATGGGTCATTGAACAAGCATGATCTGTGAAGTTATTTGGATTTTTACGAATTATCTTTGAAAGAGGGACATGTCCTGAAAAAGGGACATTTCTTGTGTCCGCCATACATATAATCATCAACATTCTATCATGAGTCAGCAACATTTCCACTTGCACTTTACTTAGGCTCACTACAAAAAGCAGCATCTGCGTTTTATCAAGAGACCCCCACTCCAATCAACATCAATAGATCCAATGCTTTATTGGCAATATCCGCTGCACCTGGAAACAGTGTTCCAACATCCATCTCGTTTAGCCTGGGGAGAGCAGGGACAACAAAGCCAAGCGGGTTCTTGTATAGGTGCTGTGAGAGATGGAGATGGTGGAGTCAGACAGGCAGGGATCATCTCTAAGGTGTTTCCTACTTCTTCACACAGTTCAATTATAAATGGCTGGCTTAGCTACAGCAGCCATAAGAGACTTGGATCAATATCCACTGACACTGACACCATTCATGGATGCCAAGGGAAGCCAGGCTTCCCAAAAAAATTTACCAAGAAAAAAACAATAACAATAATTGATCGTCTCTCTGTGTTTCATAAATGTCCTTCAATTCGCAAGGAATGTATCTCACCGGAGAAAGTATCCAAACGGAAGAAACAGCGCCCCTCTGTCTCAGTGTGTTTAACATATCTACACTACATGAACAAAAGTATGTGGAGACCTGCACGTCGAACATCTCATTGCAAAATCATGCACTTTAGTTTGGAATTGGTCCCCCCTTTGAAGCTATCACAGCCTCCACTCTTCTGGGATGGCTTTCCACTAGATGGTGAAACATTGCTGCGAGGACTTGATTCATCACTCCGGAGTACGTGTTTCCACTGCTCCAGAGTCCAATGGCGGTGAGCTTTACACCACTCCAGCTGACGCTTGGCATTGCGCATTGTGAACTTTGGCTTGTGTGCCGCTGCTTGGCCATGGAAAGCCATTTCAAGAAGCTCCTGACGATCAGTTCTCATTGCTTCCAGAGGCAATTTGGAACTCGGTAGTGAGTGTTGGAACCGAGGACAGATGTTTCCACTTCACAATAACAGCACTTACAGATGACCGGGGAAGCTCTAGCAGGGCAGAAATTTGAGGAACTGACTGTTGGAAAGGTGGCATCCTATGACAGTGCCACGTTGAAAGTCACTGAGCTCTTCAGTAACGCCATTCTACTGCCAATATTTGTCTATGGAGATTGCATGGCTGTGGTTTAATACATACTCGATTTTAAACACCTGTCAGCAACGGGTGTGGTTGAAATAGCCAAATCCACGAATTTAAAGGGGTGTCCATATGCTTTTGTAAATATAGACTATGACATTGTTGCCGCCCGTAGCATTGAATGCAAGGGAAGGCAGCGAGCATTTGACCTCCTTTGATAAAAAAAATAATAGCCAATCAGTGTTGAGCTAAACTGAGTGAGCTCAGCTGTGAATGGTCCTGTCGCACCAAAAAAAGTGTCAAGGGAAGCCAGTTTGGATTTGGCTTCAGACCAATCACATCACTAGCCAAACGTCAATCAGTTTTTTGAATTGTTGCATCTCATTGTGTTGTTGTCCACCGGTGGCTAGCTAGCTCGCTAAAATCGTACCTTTCCTCAATTAGTCATAGATGGAGATAGGGCTTTGGACTTAATTCTCTGTACTGGCCAATGATTATAACGGTGATTCTGATCCAACCATAAATTCATACGTTATGCCCCTGGCCTGAGAGTAGGGAAGTTCAACATGTAGCTAGATGTAGTATGCTAATGTTAACTAGCTGGCCTGGTGTATCGTTGCCCATGAAAGGAAGTTAGGCTAGCGAGCAAGTATTTTAGCCAGGTAGCCTAGGACAACCAAACCTAAAGAGTCATAGACCATTATAGACCATAGTCATAGACCATTTAGGCAACATGAAAGAGGAGGAATGCATTGGCATTGAGTTAACATGTTTTTTCATTTTTCTTTAAAACAACAATACAATAGACAGATAATATATGGCCGCTCCCATGAAGTGGGTGTTCTGGTCAGTGGGTGTTCGTGCTCGATTGTGGCTGAGATAGCCAAATCCACTCATTTTAAAGGGGTGTCCACATACATCTGATGCTGTCTGGTCAGAAAGAGTATGACATTGTTGCGCTTGCCCCCACCCACCCCGAGACACTGGCAAGGCAAGGCTACACCCCCGGCCCAAAGAGATCATAATTCTTCCATTTCCTCTCGTAATACATCTCTCCATTCTCCCATGGTGTCTCACTAGGGACTTAAACCTCCCCATCTGCAACATTTCTGATGACATTTCCCCCAATCTAAAACATTTACCCAAGAGCACAACTATATTTCCTATTGATTGACTGTGGTCCTTCAAATCCCCCAGCAATACAGTTTTCAGGTCCAACTGCACCCTGATATTATGTCATAATAACCATTCCTGGACCAGACTCCAAAAACAACCCACAGATGGACAGTACCAGAAAATATGTTCTATTGATTCTGATTCCTCATGGCAGAATCTGCACCGGTCTGACTGTTGAATACCATATACTGTAAACTGAGCATTATTTTTGAAGCGAGAACTTCATATAATAGCTTAAATTGAAAAGAACGACTTGATGTTCCCAACTATCTTGAATTTTATGAGGCATAGTTGTCAACCCTCTTGACCGTAAGTGAAGCTGATACATTTTACCATTCATATTAGTCAATTTAAGCCATTTATGATTTTTCTATTGGTGGAAGATAAACTAATACATCTCCATACACAAGGATTAATTGGTTGTATGACATAATTCTACTGTCGTTGTTTACAATTTCATTCATAAACAGGGTACCTTTCTTAAACATTCTCTCCAAGAAAATGGGTTTATTCTCTATCAGTACTTTGGAGTTTAGCCACATTATTTTCTGTAGTACAGATTCTGCCTCTTCTGGAGGATAAAATTAGAAATGTAGCCAACTCTGTATAGCTTCATTTAAAAATAAGGATACTTTAAACAGGGTTTCATTGTAAATCCACCGGAAATTGACAGTTTTAATCTGTATAACAGCACAGAGCCCCCTTTTAAACATTGGATGTGCCTCTCTTGGTAGCCTACTGGAAAACCAGCTTGGGTTTAGATATAGTTTCGGTATCATATAAGCTTTCAGAGAGAGGTTTAATGTCTTGATATTTAATAGTTCTAGCCATCCAAATTCATATGAATAGATATGCAAACTGTGATGTCATTAGAGAATTAGTCGGTGTCATTTTCCCATAGACTGACAGGCGCAAGATCATTAAACTTTCCTGTAATGTATACCCCAAGCACATCAACAGCACCATCAAGTAATTGGGAGACCACATCGCAATTTAAAGATTGTGACTTTTAGAGACCCAATCCGTAATATAGTACACTTAGTAGTTGGGTTTTAAATCAGATCAACTGGATACATTATCCAGGTCCTCAATAAGACTGTTCAGAGTTGAAGACTGTTGACTCAAGAGAAACTTGAATCATCGGCATATATTGATACCTTTGTTTCTAATCCATACATTTTTAAATCCTTAATTTTATCATTGGATCTAATTTTTATAATTAACAATTCAATTGCCATAGCACATAGGTATGGTGAAAGAGGGCAACCCTGTTTTACACCTCTTAACAATTCAACATTCTCAGAGAAATTACCATTATTTATCATTTTACATAAAGGAGTGTTATACATTACTTTTCAAATCAAATCAAACTTTTTTTGTCACATGCGCCGAATACAACAAGTGTAGACCTTACCATGAAATGCTTACTTACAAGCCCTTAACCAATAGTGCAGTTCAAGAAGAGTTAAGAATATATTTACCAAATAAACTAAAGTAAAAAATAACAAATAATAAAAAGTAACACAATAACAAGGCTATATACAGGGGGTACTGGTACAAAGTCAGTGTGCGGGGGTACAGGTTAGTTGAGGTAATTTGTACATGTAGATAATAAACAGCGAGTAGCAGCAGTGTACAAAACAGGGGGGGGGGGGTCAATGTAATAGTCCAGGTGGCCATTTGATTAATTGTTCAGCAGTCTTATGGCTTGGGGGTAGAAGTTGTTAAGGAGCCTTTTGGTCCTAGACTTGGCGCTCCGGTACCGCTTGCCATGCGGCAGCAGAGATAACAGTCTATGACTTGGGTGACTGGAGTCTCTGACAATTTTATGGGCCTTCCTCTGACACCACCTAGTATACACACTGCCGTTCAAAGGTTTGGGGCCACTTAGAAATGTCCTTGTTTTTGTCCATTAAAATAACATCAAATTGATCAGAAATACAGTGTAGACATTGTTCATGTTGTAAATGACTATTGTAGCTGGAAACGGCTATTTTTTATGGAATATCTACATAGGTGTCTACATGGAATATCTGGAATAGGTGCCCATTATCAGCAACCATCACTCCTGTGTTCCAATGGCACGTTGTGTTAGCTAATCCAAGTTAATCATTTTAAAAGGCTAATTGATCATTAGAAAACACTTTTGTAATTATGTTAGCACAGCTGAAAACTCTTGTCCTGATTAAAGAAGCAATAAAACTGGCCTTCTTTAGACTAGTTGAGTATCTGGAGCATCAGCATTTGTGGGTTCGATTACAGGCTCAAAATGGCCAGAAACAAATAATTTTCTTCTGGAACTCGTCAGTCTAGTCTTGTTCTGAGAAATGAAGGCTATTCCATGCGAGAAAATGCCAAGAAAATGATGATCTCGTACAGCGCTGTGTACTATGCCCTTCACATAACTTCCAATATTCCCATCCTCATGGAAAGTTTTTCATAGTTAAATGGAGGGCTATAGGCTGATGGTCTGATCGCATTCAGTCCTTAACACATACTTTTTTCACCATAGAATAGGATTCCAGAAAGTAGTCAATCTGACTTGCTTGATTTAGCCTCTTCCAAGTATATCTTACTAGATCCAATTTTTTAACCCTTGTGTTGTCTAAAGGGTAAAAATGACCTGCCACTATGTTTAACAGCAGAGAAAAACCCCTAAAGGCGCACTGGAGACCTGGTCCGTAGAACCGGCACAAATTGTACCAGAACAATGACACACTTCGCACAGCGAGTGCGGGGAGTTGGCGCAGGACGTACTGGGCTGTGGAGGCGCACTGGAGACCTGGTGCGTAGGGCCAGCACAAATTGTACCGGAACAGTGACACACCTCAGGGCGAGTGCGTGGAGGAGACACAGGACGTATCGGACTGGGGAGGCGCACTGGAGGCCAGATGCGTGAAACTGGTGCAGATGACACGTCACGCTCCTCAGCACGCCCGCTCTGCAGTACTCTCATTGCCACCACCTCTCTCCGGAATCTTTTGTTGAGTTCCTCCTTCGACTCCCTGACGGTCTCTGGCTCATTCCTCGGCTCTGCCGACCACCCCGTATGCCCCCCCAAAAATTGGGGGGCTGTTTTTTGGGCTTTCCTTGTGGCCGTGAATCCCGGCGTCGTCGCTGTCCTCCCTTCTCTCCTTGCGTCTGCTTCCAAGATTTCCTCCCAAGTCCAGGATATTTTCTCCTCGATCTCCTCCCAAGCACAGGATGCCATCTCCTCCTGGGACGCTGCTTGGTCCTGGTGTGGTGGGATCTTCTGTCACGATCGTCGTAATAACATTCGGATCAAAGTGCAGCGTGATCTGGGTTCCACATGTTTATTGAATGAAACGCACAAAACAATAAAGAACCAACGATACGTGAAGTAAATGAAGTGCTCACAGGCAACTACACATAAACAAGATCCCAAAAAAGCACAGTGGAGAAATGGCTGCCTAAATATGATCCCCAATCAGAGACAATGATAAACAGCTGCCTCTGATTGGGAACCATAACAGGCCAACATAGAAATAAATGCACTAGATCACCCACCCTAGTCACACCCCAACCTAACCAAAATAGAGAATAAAAAGGCTCTCTATGGTCAGAACGTGTCAGAAGCGGTCTTCGGAAAAGAGAGTTGCAAACATAGGATCTGTACTCCAATATTCTCTTAGGGTGTTCTTCTTTACTATCCCCATGAGGACTGTCACCAGGAACGTATACATTTCACTAATTGTGGTTTCCCCCCACTCCTGGCTCTCTCTTCTCCTGTAGCTCCAAGGCATAGTGATTGGTCTCTACTACGTCTCCAACCAGCTCCTCTGTCAGAAAGAACTTGAAGCACTCTGCCTCAGATGGAAATGGCAAGGGGCGTTGCACTCCAGACTGGGACTCATCAAAGCAAACATCAGGGCCAATATTTTTTGAAGGTTGTACTGATTATGATGAGCTAAGCTAATTCCAGCTATGTGTGTGGAGCCATGTTTGTTGACATACAATGCATTCTGGGTTTCACGTAATCGTCTGTCGGACCAAAAATGCTATAACAAAATGAGGTGAGTAAGGGTTCACACCTTTTTTGAGAACTTCAGGAAGTGAATGGTGGGATGTGAACGATGGTAGACGACACACCCCTTCAAAATGCATACTATAAACAGACCAAACTCATCTTGTCTTCTCTTATTAACTTTAGTTTCTGTGAGGAAAAAAAGCATGGCAGCGCTGAAACTAATCGTCGGATTACTTTCCATTTCTAGAAAGTGTTTGACTCAATTATTTCAATCAATGGTGAGCTCACCTGTGATGTGATTATTTATAAATAGTAATTGCTATTAGCTAATTCATATTGTAGTTTGTTAGCGGAGAGTTATTCAAATATGACCGCTTGTGTTGCGTCAATCTTTCCTCAGTTAGCGCTAGGACAAATGTAGCCTACATATTTCCAGTTTGGATGATTGTGTTATGCTATAGATACTTCTGTGAATATCTGAAAATTGCATTCAAAAATTAACTGCTCACATTCTGGACATAACTTTGTGTTTTTGTAAATAGTTTCTGAAAAAAAGTGTGACCAGCTCAAATGCTGATTGTTGCGTCATTCAAAACTGGCCATTAAATAAGCATTCTAAATAAGCGTTCTAATCACACGGGTGTGATCATACGCTTCAGGGACCACTGTACAATGATCACACCCGTGTGATGGTACGTGTGAAAGGGTTAAGTGTGCTACTGATTGAACTCAGCCAGCAACTTCTGAAGAGGAAGATCACCATGGTTGGCACAGTTAGAATGAACAAGCCTGAGCTCCCCCCTGCACTCCTCGCAACAAGGGGGACAGAGGCCTTCTCATCAAAGTTTGCCTCCACCTCCTTCACCAGCCTTTACAGTGTGTTGATGTACTTAAAACTGTGTTGTAGTTCCCTATCATTATAATAGAGTTATTTCAATTTTGATGACTAATTAGATTATTGAAAATATTTTCAAAGAAGTTTGAATGCCTACAGACAACTAGAAGCACAAGCCTTTCGCTACACTCACATTAACATCTGCTAACCATGTGTATGTGACAAATAAAATGTTATTTGATTTATTTGATATTTGATTATTTGATTTGAATCATCATTATTTGGTCCATATCGATGTATGAGTCATAACAATTTGTCATCAAGTAATATATTCAAGGCGATCTATCTTCGTTGAGGATCTATTTTAACTGATTGTACCTCAAGATCCAAATGATTTTTGAGTAGGATCATAACACCATTTGAATTTCTTAACCCATGCTAAAATACATTTTACCATCCCATTCTTTTTCCCAGACCACATCATCAGAAGACATTGAATGAGTTTCCTGAAGACAATAAATATGGTAATCCTTCTCCTTTAGCCATGTAAAAAACAATCTTCTTTTCTTATTATCAGCCAAACCATTGGAATTACATCTGGCAATACTATATTATAATTACATCTGGGTATAATACTATAATTACATCTGGCAATATTCACAGATCACCATGATGGGTAACATGTTAAGATACTGATCCTTGTCCTTACCATCATTTTTATACACTTATCCATACTAACTGTAAGTCGTACCTTCAGTTGTCCTCCAATACCTCTACCACAAAAACTATGAACAAAATACATTTACCCCCAAAAAGTCTAATCCCTATCCTAACCAGTTTCCATAGTGGAGCATGGACCCCTAGTGTTGCTCTCAGCATGAGTCCATGTTGCACTTGGCAATTACTACACAAAAACTAATATAATGTATTTATTTTAACACTCTTATAATACAATTGTTTGTTACATGCAATATGTTTTGTGGACTTCACCTGACAGATGTTGCTCTCCGGTTTTGTAATGAAACAAATGTGTGGTTGAATTTATTCTGCCACTGTGTATTCTTATTGTCTCGGCCTCGGGTCTATATATTACGGTGTCAAGGCATATGAACTAACAGGTTATAGGGCAAAGAACGCAACTATCACAAGACATACTGTAGGTTGTAATATGTTTTTTTCTGGATTGGCTTCCCCGGTGAATTTACTCCCTATTGTAATAATCAATATGAAGAGTTTTCTATTCCATTGTGATAGTATACTAGGGTATATCTTATTTTAAAAGTCGAGAACTGAGAGAGTACATCAGAATACTATGCAAATATTACATATAAAGCGAGGATAATAATCATTTCATTCAATTATACATGGAGCAAAATGGAACTATCGCTGGATTCAATAGTGCGCCAGAGCTCAACTCTCAGATTATTTATTTAATGAAGGGAATAACACAGTAGACTATCTTCCCATGACATTACACAAAGTATGTGGGAAGCATGCACGTGTAAATCTGTAGGACTGGAGTCTGATTGGATAGTTCAGACCTGCTCTTTTCTGTCCATGTCATCTCATGGGATGAGAGGAGGAAGCAGGGATGTGTCCTAATATTATGGTCGCCGTCTAAGTGACTCTGTGGTAAAGCAGATCCCCAGAGGAATTCTAACTGCAGTCGCTTGATCGCGCACACGTGCCTGCGGGTGACGCCTTTTCACCTCTTATTCAACACTTTACAAAACCCCATAAAGCTCACTCAGTATACAACTCCACCACATTGACTTCATAAATGCATAAAATGCATCCCAAGGCAAGTGTAAAAACGATGTAAAGCAACTTAAAATAAAAAAGTATTATGGGTAGTATAACGTTGTGCAAACCGTGCCCACCGTGCCCACGGTTGGTTCCTAATTACACACCGAATTTGAAACAAATAATATGCCAATACCTTTAAACCATGTGATATGCTAATTTGACAATCATAGCAATGCCTTTAGCACTATAAAAGACAAGCAGTGCTCCAAAAGCGCCCAAGCGATCAAGGTAGCCTAAACATAGCGAATGTCCTTTCTATAGAGCAATGGTCAGGCAATAAACACATCACATTCGTTTCGAGAAAAACGTAAATATCGACAATCAAACCCCATATCGAACCAACGCCCATCACATGGTCGCATTCACTGGCATGTCAACATTCGGAGGAATGGTAAAGGTACTTGCCTGGAATGTGTAGTATCTTGTCCCGTTCGGTGGGTGCACCTTCGGGGAGTTGGTCCCGGTGCTCATATCTGAGAAAATCATATTTCCTTCGAAGAAATCCAAAAGTGGTCAGTGATTTTAAAAACCGATGTAGCCTATTCAGAATATCAAAACATGTGCTTGCACACATCTGGGTGCTGCAAAGGATAACTTCAAACCTGTCCCGACCGAGGTCTCGTGGTGGCAGCACTCTTGGCACCGCACACCCACATCCAAGAGGGTTCAGGCAAGGCGACGCGCAACGGTCGCAATCGAAAGATGAGACCCCTCTCTCTCTCCAGTTTATTCACAACCGATCAGACGCGCAGTGGACGCTGCTCTCTACAATGCAGGATGTGTTATCGATTGGCCGGTTGAGAAAAATTCGGTGTAATATAACGGGGTCCATGATTGCCTTGCAGTCTTCGCACAGCACAATTCTGACAGTGCCACGGACCAGTCCATCTGTTTGCCACGATAATCACCTCCCTCCTATCCGCCACTGCCTCCACGAGTAATTATTCTGAGGCTAACCAATACCATATTGCCTCCAAAGAACACGCAGAGTGCGTTTACAGGGGAAGGAACCTCCCCTTCTCTATATTACTGTGAAGGATGATTGCATTCCTAAGGTATTCGTTTTCTCTCCAGAAAAGTGAGGAGCATCAGTGTCCAAGAAATGTGTGGGCTATTGATGTGCTAGATAGTGTGTACTCTCAGTCATTTCAGTTATTACCAGCTCTCGATTTGTACTAAATGTGTACAGTGTTTAGGCTACCGTAAATTACAGCTGTATTACATGTACTGTACAGTAGGATACAGCTTCCATATCCCATACTGAAAAAAATACCTGAAATATACAAAATGTCCAAATAATTTATTTCCATACAAATGTATGCATTCCAAATACATTTACAAATCCTAACATCTGAAAATCTGTGTAGGCGACCAATAAACTTTGATTTGATTGCACTGTAGGCAACGCCCTCGTTCATTGTAAGGCCTGAGTGTGCGGATCTTGGCAGGCAGGAGCTGTGTGCAGTAATGACTTCACTGGGGACCAGCTAGCAGCACCTCCAGCACAGAGCACATAGCACAGCACCTCCAGCACAGAGCACATAGCACAGCACCTTTCAGCTCTCCCTAAGAGAGATCCTTACAGAAGGAGAAATAGAAGGAGGGAAAAAGAGCATGTGAGAGGGAGAGATAGAGGGATGGAGAGAGAGAGCGGGAGGGAGGGAGGGGGAATGGAGGGGGAGAGAGAGAGATAAAGAGAGAGATGGGGAGAGTAAGATGTTCGAGGGACGTTATGTGGGAGTAAAGGTCCAACCGAGTAGTCACACATAGAAAGGTCTTTCCTCCACATCTTCTTTTCATTAGAGGACGTGTAATCAGAGGTTATAAAACCGCAGGTATATAGTATTACACGTGGTCTGCCTTCAACCAATTCCAAACCCTCAATCAGACCACTTGCTCAAAGTCCATTTCCAGAAATCTTCAATATCTTCCATATTGATTTTTCCCCTGCTCCCTGAGTTCTCTATAAAAAGAGAACCGTTTCATTCATTTAAGATGAATGCAGCATTGACCAAGAGAAGCTTTTATCTACCATTTTATAAAGTGGAGGACATTTAGTTGCATAGACTTCCTATGAGGGGGATGGCCTGGTGTGGCCTCATCCAATTTCCTCCCATCGACTGGCTCCTCTCTCTGGGAGAGTACAAACTGCCATTGTTGAATTATGTAATCCAATTCTATGGCCAAGGTACCAATAGTCCATTTACTGGACTTTATTCAATAAAACATTTAAGACTTATTTCTTTCTTGTTTAAAGGGATACTACGTGATTTTGGCAATCAGGCCCTTTATCTGCTTTCCCAGAGTCAGACTCGTGAATACTATTTGTATTTCTCTGTGTCCAGTATGAAGCCAATGCTAAATCTATAGGAATCTGCTCGAATGTAAAAACCACCTCATTGCCAAAATCCCAAAGTATCCCTTTAAACCCAATGCGGACATCCTATTAGATTGTCTTGGTAGGCTTATTAACAGTGAATATGTATGCGCAACACATTGCAACAATTTACTCTTAAAAGAACACTTAAAATTCAGATGTACTTGTTTGACTAACTCAGCTAATGTATTTGGCTCTGGATAAATAACGGTGAAAAACAGACTGTGGGTGACCTTGATTCAGGTGAGCATAGACCCATGCTAGAGGGATATGGCATCGAGGGTATCAAAGCATATGCTCTTCATATTACAGCTTTTTCTTTAGTGCTACTAGCGCTACATTAGATCCTATGAACTACAGTTCAACAGTGTTAGGCCAATCATTTATGTTTCTGACCACATCACTAGAAGCACTCCAAACCGTTCCTCAAATCATTCATAGTTTGCTACACAGCAAGCCGGGGCCCAGATATATACTTTTGGTCTTGACCTTAATTGCATGATAACCCTCTTCAAAATGAGATTCTGTGTCAGTAGGCAGCTCAGACTGGGCGAATAATAATAGGATTCTGGTAATTACGGGAGCGTGTGGTAAGACTCTGGTCCTCAGAGCCGTGAAATGCCTGTGGAAATGAGCCTTAATGGAGAGACTATGGCGTCTTAACGACCGTCTGATTCCCCAGGGCCTCTGCTCTAATAAGAAACGATGACATCCTGCTGAAGCTGCTGCAGCCATCAAGTTAAAGTCATAGAAATGGAAACAGGCAAAAGACAAGAGTTTTAAACGTTATCTAATTCTCCTCTCTCCCCTTTTGTTTCCATACATGGGGACCTGAATGCTGGGAAGTGGAACTGATGATCCACGTCCTCTACCCCCTACGCAGGGAGATGCCAGGGCAGAGCTGGGCACAGACAAGGCAGATGGGGCCTAGTATCCAGAGCTCTGATTGGATAATGAGGCTGTGCCTGAGCATTTGCACACAGTGGTATAGATCCCAGGGGCGATAGGGGAGGAGAAAGTCTGTCTGTCTGGGCTGTGTCCTCAAAAGCATGCTGAGCCGCTCACCACCACAAACACAACCAGCCAGATGTATGTATGTATGTATGTATGTATGTATGTATGTATGTGTGTATGTGTGTATGTGTGTATGTGTGTATGTGTGTGTGTGTGTGTGTGTGTCTGTGTCTGTGTCTGTCTGTCTGTCTGTCTGTCTGTCTGTCTGTCTGTCTCTCCTCAGTCACTGTTGTCATGCTACACACTCTTACACTGGGATAAAGACCAGTTAGTGTGACGTGAACTGCTTTGTCAGTTTCAGTCACACCTGTCTGAAAGAAAGGTGTTTTGATGGACAGTTGGCTTGCAGGTCTTGCATTGTTTCCTAGTGTGACTGTGATAGTAGCACTGTGCTCTTCACTGTGTACAGTACTGTACTATGCTGTACTGGACTGAGCTGTGCAAGAGTGAGGACATGCAGAAGGATCATGGGAGCCTGGGGTTACTAAGCCTGGCTGATCAGCTGTCATGCAAACAGACCTGTATTCAGTGGCCAATGCCATCATCATACAGATGTGCAGTGGGCCTGGCTTATGCCCGTGCGAGCTGATTGGCTGTTGAGACAGAGTGCTGAGCTCTCAATCCCCTGTGTGTCTGGCTGGCCTGCTCAGAACAGCATTGTTTAAGTCCTCATAGGAACATTGCAAATCTGACACACGATTGCAGAAACACACATTTGATTATATTTGATTGCCTTAGAACAGTTTTACTGTGAATCAAAATAGGAGATAACTGCAGCACAGGCTATTGTCATGTAGTAAATGGTATTACTTTTGTAAATACTGCAAATATGCAGTAATAAAAGTGGTGTTGATTAAAAGTCAATACATACTGAAGACCCTTCATCTAGTCAGCTCCATTAAAGCAGAGCATGCCCAAAGAACAGCCCTGCTCGTTAAGACGAACACTGGAGTGTGTGTGCAGAGTATTCACACACACACACACACACACACACACACACACACACACACACACACACACACACACACACACACACACACACACACACACACACACACACACTTACACACACACACTTGAACCGATAAGCCCTGCTCATTAAGACAAACACCAGAGTGTGTGTGCAGCGTATACACACACACACACACCTCTGTTGGAATCCCTAACAACACATACACACACAAGGCTGTTTCATCAATCAAAGCTCAAACCAATCAATTTTGCGTTGACAGCTTGTGTTTGATCATCCCAATGCTCTAATCTTCGAGGCCAGCTGACAAGATAGTAGCGTTGTAGTGTGTGTATCAGACTAGAGGAGAGAGCTGTGTTTTCTAACCACGGAGCACAGCCAATATGTCATTAAGCAGGAATACGCGGTGTTGCTTTGAGAAGGCCTTGTTAGAGACACATAAGAATACCTCATTAAAATCTAAGAAGGTAGAACGCATGATACACATTATGGTTAATGAGCTCCTATTCCCATAGAGATAACTGAGGAAGAAATACAGAGGAAAATAGAATGTGGTCTCTTTCAGGTCTGATACTACAGAATACCTCAGAACACCTCCACTATGTTCTGTAATGAGTCATCTACTAAAATACCTGTCACGTGGTTGGTGTAGCATTCACAGTGAGGACTAGGCTATTCACATTGATATTTTCGGAATCTAAAAACAGAATTAACATGAATAGATAGTTCCATAATTAATGAGGCATTGGACACTATTGATAAGACAACCATTATCTGTCAGATCGTATTATCAAACCACTGTTCCAGGATTTGATAACCGACACAAGCTATCGACCAACAATATTGATATCTTGAGACGGAGATTGGTGTGTGATTATTCCTGTTATTATCAATCAATCCAATGTATTTATGAAGCCCTTTTTTTTACATCAGCCGATGTCACAAAGTGATGCACAGAAACCCAGCCTAAAACCCCAAACAGGAAGCAATGCACCCAGATCTCAACGCAGCCCCCACGCTGTCCAAATGGATGACGTGACACACCTGAGCTGAGGCCCCAGTGATACAATCACTATGGAAACCATGACACTCGGCATGCAGAGAACACCGATATACGCAAAAACATATGAGAATGTGGCAACACAATATATATGCATGAAAAAGTGAGAGACGTGTGGTAGGTGTGTGCGGGTTTGTGTGTTGAGATGAAGGTGTGTGTGTGTGTCTCTCTGCCTGTGTGTTTGTGCATCTGTGCGTGACCGTGTGTGAGCATGCAAACATGTTTGCGAAGTCATATTTTGCTGCAAGCTTCTTTGACCAAATAGCCACTTATACAGCTTATGCAAATGTGTTGAAAATGAGGCACAGTACAGCAAGGAGAGGCTACAACACAAAAGCAGTTATATAACTACTGGGCTATACTGAACTTTCAAGGCTATCCATCCAATATGGAACACTACTATTAAGCAATGATGGGGGGGGGGGGGGGGGGGGGGGGGGGGGCGAATAAATACATCAGGAACTAAATGTAAATAAGTGAAGACTGAAATAGAAGTTTGAATATTAAAAACACAATTTCAGATTGTGACTGTACATTACTCATCTCATATGTATATACTGTACTCTATACCATCCACTGCATCTTGCCTATGCCGTTCTATATCATCATTCAATCATGTATTTTTTTATGTACATATTCTTATTCATTCCTTTACACTTGTGTGTATAAGGAAATTGGTGTGAAATTGTTAGGTTAGATTACTCGTTGGATATTACTGCATTGTCGGAACTAGAAGCACAAGCATTTCGCTACACTCGCATTAACATCTGCTAAACATGTGTATGTGCCAAATCAAATTTGATTTGAATGTGGCACTTCAGCAGCACGCTGGTTTAACCATGGCATATGGAGCTGCTGAACGGCAACAGAGTACCCCAATTATGTGGTTACATAAACACTCCTACACCCTCTCCCCAGGGGGATTATTGAAATGACAGAAAACTATTCTGTGCAAAAACCACAAGCAATTCTGTAAGTCTGTTGGAGTTCATCTGCCCTCTCATGCGACGGAAATATACACGTTTGAAACCCAAACTGTCGGAGAGGATGATGTTGCTGGAAGATGATATCTGCTGAGCTATAAGGAGCATTACTTCCAGCCAAATCACGCTAATCATCCAAATCTTATGTGAGACAAACAATTCACCTTCAAAGGCATGTTTACCGGCTGTATGACCTCAACGGCTTGTCAATTTCCGACTGTTTCTTCTCCTTCAGTTTTGTAAGTCATCCTCATAGGCAGAGGCAGGAAGCCACTGCACCTTGCTACAGACTAGCTATCAAATCCTAATGATCTCCTGTTACATAAAATACATCGGAGACACTCTTTACAACCTCTCCTCACGACATAAATAAACATGTAGTGAATCAGTATTACAGCAACAAAAAGAGACTTGGTCCATGAATACATATTCATTAGGTTTACTGCGGAGGCATCTTTCCACGGATTGCAACATCTTGAGGAAAACCTCATCAAACATGTACACTAAACCAATGTGATTCAGCACAACATGCCAAGTTTTTCCCTTGCATTGTTCAATGGTCGTACATATGTGACCACTCACTCATTCCAATGCCACCACCAGTGAGTCAAATGAAATCTCCTTGATCCTCCAACCTATCAGCAACCGCCAACATACAGTATGTCATGCATATACCAGAACTTAGCACAGTATGGAATCAAATGGCATGATTGGATGATTCTGTAATACGGAGCAGGAGGTAAACCTTCAACAGTCAGTAGTTCATGGGGACGGGTCGACTGCACGCTTGACATGCAGCACATGATAGATCTCTCTGGGGAGACAGACATGTTAGCATTAGCATTTCTTCTGTCACAGTGCATAGAGACACACAGGGGAAAGAGACAGACATGCTAGCATTAGCATTTCTACTGTCACCATGCATAGAGACACACGGGAAAGAGACAGAGACATGCTGGCATTACCATTCATACTGTGACCATACTGAGCACACAGTGTGAAACATAGGCAGCCTTAACAAGCTGACTGGAGACAGAGCCCGGCTTCAAGACGTCAGGCTGGGCTGTCGCACAGTACCGACAACAGCTCCCCAAAGGCCGGGCCTGTCAGTTAAGCTAGTACTAAGTTTGCACAGAGCCATCCACAGGGTGTAGAGGAGAAGAGAGACAGATTACAGAGAAGGAACAGATCAAAATATGCCATGAACAAGCTCCCTCGGTGCTTCACTGTGAGGAAAGCCTAGTTCCTTTATATTTCATGATGGAGCAGGACTCGCAGTGCAAATTTACTTGATAATACATACTAATGTTATATCTAGCAGAGCCCCCTCCTACTGCTAGCTCCTCTTGTCTGTGTAATGTGTAACTTCCTGTGTAATGTGAAGCAGCCTTCATATTGGCCTGTCGGGGTGTTGAGAGGACCCCTCCAGGCGACTGTCACACCACCACCCTCCCAAATCAGACGTGTCAGAGCCTAATTGGGCCGTTCCCCACTCTATCGCTGCATGCCAAATCCTCTACTGGCTGTGCTGGGACGATCAACAACAAGTCACTTTCATGTTAGACTGTTTTTCTGCCAAATTAGCCCCCAGATACCTTTCACAGCCATTATTGTACCGTATGCTTCCTCTGTCTCCAAAAACCCTCCCAGCATTTTTGTAATGTTCCACTGCCGTGAGAATTTCCCCTAATGCACCAAGACAGACACCCAAACAATGAGTTACATGACGGTCGGCCAAAACAAAATGTCTGCCTTATCTGAGTGGGAGATGTTTAAGTCATGGCTATTGGCTAGGGCCAGACTTTTTCCTGACCATGTGACCTGACCAGGAAAATATCTGGGCCTTAACTACAGTTTGTATCTAACAGCACACCGTTTCACCTGGACATGGTCGAGGGTCAGGAAACAGGGTCCGAGTCAACGCACCCCCCCAATGAACCTTCTTCAACCAGATCTAAACCAGACCCAGAACTGCAATGGAATATTGATGGTGTCAGCACAGGTACAGTGGTAAGAAAAAGTATGTGAACCCTTTGGAATTACCTGGATTTCTACATAACTTGGTCATAAAATTTGATCTGATCTTCATCTAAGTCACAACAATAGACAAACACAGTCTGCTTAAACTAATAACACACAAACAATTATACTTTTTCATGTCTTTATTGAACACACTGTGTAAACATTCACAGTGCAGAGTGGGAAAAGTCACGGTTAGGTGGCATTTTGGACCATTCCTCTTTACAAAATTGTTTCAGTTCAGCAATATTTTTGTAATGTCTGGTGTGAACCGTTCTCTTGAGGTCATGCCACAACATCGGGTTGAGTTCAGGACTCTGACGGAGCCACTCCAGAAGGCATATTTACTTCTGTGTTTTGGGTCATTGTCCTGTTGCATCACACAACTTCTGTTGAGCTTCAAATGGCGGACAGATAGCCTTACATTCTCCTGCTAAAAGTCTTGATAAACTTGGGAATTCATTTTTCTGTCGATGATAGCAAGCTGCCCAGGCACTGAGGCAGCAAAGCAGTCCCATGACGCTCCGTCCACCATACTTTACAGTTGGGATGAGGTTTTGATGTTTGTGTGATGTGCCTTTTTTTCTCTCCAAACGTAGTGTTGTGTGTTCCTTCCAAACAACTCAACTTTAGTTTCATCTGTCCACAGATTTTTTTTGCCAGTAGCGCTGTGGAACATCCAGTTGCTCTTTTGCGAACTTCAAACGTGCAGCAATGTTTTTTTTGGACAGCAATGGGTTTCTTCGGTGGTGTCCTCCCATGAACATCATTCTTGTTTAGTGTTTTACGTATTGTGGACTTGTCAGCAGAGATGTTAGCATGTTCCAGAGATTTCCGTAAGTCTTTAGCTGACACTCTAGGATTCTTCTTAACCTCATTGAGCATTCTGCGCTGTGTTCTTGCAGTCATCTTTGCAGGATGGCCACTCCTAGGGAGAGTAACAACAGTGCTACCAGTGATAACAGTAGCAACTTTCTCCATTTATAGACAATTTGTCTTACCGTGGACTGATGAACGTCGAGGCTTTTAGAGATACTTTTGTAACCCTTTCCAGCTTTATGCAAGTCAACAAGTCTTAATCTTAGGTCTTCTGAGATCTCTTTTGTTCGAGGCATGGTTCACATCAGGCAATGCTTCTTGTGAATAGCAAACTCACATTTTGTGATTGTTTTTTATAGGGCAAGGCATCTCTAAGCAACATCTCCAATCTCGTCTCATTGATTGGACTCCAGGTTAGCTGACTCCTGACTAATTAGCTTATGGAGAAGTCATTAGCCCAGGGGTTCACATACTTTTTCCAACCTACACTGTGAATGTTTAAATTATGTATTCAATATAGACAAGAAAAATACAACAAGTTGTGTGTCATTAGTTTAAGCACACTGTTTGTCCATTGTTGTGACTTCGATCAAGATCAGATCAAATTTTATAACAAATGTCTGAAGAAATCCAGGTAATTCCAAAGGGTTCACATACTTTCTCTTGCCACTGTACGTACGTGGCCAGCCCTAACACACAGCCGGGGCCTGTCACTCACTCACCCTGCTGCACAGGTGTGACATCACCAGAGCCCTGGTGGCTGGGTGGGACCTCATTGTACTGATGGGATGTGACACGGGTGGCACGCAGGGGCTCCCACGCACCTTTTCAAGGGTAAAGCCACCGCTGTGACAGACGATGTGACAGGCATTTAAATGCCCACAGCTCCAAAGCTCAGCAGCTGTCTCAGTCTCCTGCTACTAAGACGATTGTAGTCTACTCACATCAATACAGCTCAATGAAACAGAGGACAACCACTTCTTTGATGGATTGAGAAGTGGTTTTGAAAATGCACCTAATTTTTCTTGTTCACATCAATCTCTCGCTCGCTCGCTCACTCACTCACTCACTCACTCACTCACTCACTCACTCACTCACTCACTCACTCACTCACTCACTCACTCACTCCCTCCCCTGGTGAGCTGAAAGTCCCCCCTGGGGGACAGATTAGAACTGATGTCAAAGGGTCAGGGTAGCAGGGCACGGCTACAGCACACATAGTGGAAGGATAAACCCACTCTGCCTCCCTCCCTGTCTCTATCTCTCCATCTCCCTTCCTGTCTTTATCTCTCCCTCACTCTCACCCTCACCCTCACCGGCAGACATGTTTCATGTGTGAGTACTTTGAGGTTCAGCTCCTGATGCCGACAAGAAAAACAGCAGCACGGTTGTTTTCAGGGTTGGCTGTGTCTTATGTGGTGGTTTTGATGAATCCATTAATTCAGCATTTGGCTTGTGTGTGTGTGTGTGTGTGTGTGTGTGTGTGTGTGTGTGTGTGTGTGTGTGTGTGTGTGTGTGTGTGTGTGTGTGTGTGTGTGTGTGTGTGTGTGTTGTCTTTTGGGTCAAAGGTGAATGCAATCAAAAGGATCCTGTTTTCATTTAAACTGTACTATTTCAAAGCAGGTTGTGCAAGACAAGTGTTCCTAGTTGGCACTGAGCGAGAGGCCTAAGGGGATATTTTCAAGAACATACACTTAGTTAGTTGTTAATATGCAGTACGATGAACAAAGGCATTGCTGATGGGGAAATTCCCAAATACCTCTTGCTTTGGAACAACAAAAATACGACTGATTCTGCTTGGAAGCTCATTTGAAAGGCAGACATTTAGACATAGTGGTATGATTTCAAAGAATACGACTATGTTATGTTTACATACTGTGGCTAAGTTAAAAAGTTTCAATGGAACACCCCAGAGAGAGCTGAGGCTTGAGGAGACAGAAGATGGAGGAGATGGGTTTTAAAGACCCTTTACTGAGACATGCAGTGGTGGGGGTTTCCCTCTGGGTAACTTAGACCTCAACCCCAATACCTGATCCCTGACAGACAAGGGAAGCATAGGGAAAAGCCTCCTGATGTCTCCCCATCTCATCTCCCCTCTCTCTGACCCAGACACCTCCGCTCCATACTGGGGGAAGTGGGGATAAGTACACACACACACACACATCAGGACTAGTGGAGGTCATGCAACTGGGGAAAATCACACCCTTTGCAGCCTTGTGATGAAAATGAAGGCAATGCACCACATCCCCAGAAACACACTTATTGCGAGTGGGAGGAAGGTCCTCTGCTATGCTTGACAATAGGTTATATTGTGGCCTAACCCAACCATCCACAAACACGCCCGGTGTGCTTTAATAACGGTTTGACATTCAGCACTTGTAACACGCGGGCGTTTGTTGTTGAACATACCGCTGACTGAGTTTCTCACCAGAAAATATTTACGCCGAGAGTTCAGCCAACACGCTGAGGTTACATGAGAAGTGAGAAACAGGAACTAAATCAAAACCATCTGAGGAGAAACGCCGGGAAGAATTCCAGGTGGGAGTTTCAATCATATAACATTGCATTTCAAACACAAGACGCAGGCCTCTCCAGAGTCACCATTTTGTTCCCCCAGTCAGCAGTTTCCCCATAACCCACTGATGTAGGCATATAGGATGTCAATCAAGGTAGTCGGCACGGTCAATCATGTGTATGTGTGAGTGGGACCAGCCAGTGGTTAAGTACAGTACTGTGAACATCAACTTCACACAAGGGGTGGTGAGACATACAGGACGATTAGCACCTAAGTGGGGGAGTCTGCCACTAAAATAAGGGTTCAAACCAATGTAAGTACTAGAGGTTACAGAATGCTATGACCTATGATGTTTGTGCGCTCGCCCTGCATCTACGTGGGTTTAGATTAGCGACACACAGACGATATACAGCAACCACTGTACGCCATAGAAAATCAACGGTCAACGCTCACGCCAAACGTGCGCATTGTTCCAGCGTCTGAAACAGAAACCTGAATAAGCCCTGATGTGGGTTTCAAGGCCCAGTGCTGCAGACTCTCACCGTGTCGTGAGAAAGCAAAAAGGACAAGCAGCTGCTTTACAGCGCTGCTGATTACAAGACAGGTCCATTGGTCATGTAAAGCTAACGACTGAGTCACACAGCACCACATTTAGCTGTTTATACAGCTCCTCAGTTTCAACGCCTACATTCTGTCAGTGCCTATCGACTGTTCTGAAGGTCAGGCTGTTTTGAGGCATCTCTCACCAAAGCATCCATATGCATTTTTATTTTACCTTTATTTAACCTGGTAGCCACATATAAAATATTATGAAAGCGGAATGCTTGCCTTGAAAATGCAGTAATATATTTGGTTGATTATTCAATCAAAAGTAACGTCAAGATAAGACATAGCGAGGCAGTAGGCCTGTATCTCTTCAAGTTACCACACTGTGTACGGCTATATTCTCTGGGGGTACGTACAGTCCATTTTGGGAGGTTCTCTCTGTTTCGTGATAGAGTAACAGATCCTACTGGGCACCAGTCCATGAAGAGGTCAACACCCCAGACCACGGCCCCTAAACCACAGCCACTAAGATCACCATGGCAACCATTATATTAGCTCTCTGAGGATTTGAACAGGCTTGACTGGGGGATTGACTCCTTCACATTGCACTGTGAAGGCAGCACAGTCGACACACTCTAAAGCCAAGGCCACTGTTTAAATTCAGCCCCGAGGGCTGGACAGACGAGAGCCAACATGGTAACTTAGTCTATCTCCAGGGACCTGAACCATACAGCATCGGACCGAACACCCCAGCACAGCCTCAAAGCCATTGCCACAATTGGCCATTTCAACAGCCTGAACCTTTCACTTTGTTAGGTAAGCTAAGGGATTGGCTGGAGAAATGTAACCACGCTCAAATTCATAGACAGAGCTATGGATGCACAGATTGACAGTCTTATAAGATTGGTGTGATAGTAATATTTACAAACCATCCCACCACCCAACCAGTCAAGCCCACGGCAGGTGAATGTGCTCTTCCATCATGAGGCCGTTTAACAGCCCTGGCTTACTCTGCCTGAGCTAACGGATTGAAGGGAGTCATTTTAGTGGGCAGATGAGCAGCTGTCTGTCCCTGTCAGGGTGGTGAGCAGCGTGAGGAGGAGTAACGGAGGTTTGATAGACGGGCACAAGGCAGATTTAATACCAACTACAGGAAAAGGGGGATGAACCTTGAGGGCTCCACTGAATACAATAGGCACCATTAATCACAATAACACACACTCTCTCTTGTAGAATTGTTCATGCCCTCTGATGCTCATTCATTCCCAGTGGGACGCACTACAAAGGATGTTTGGGAGGATTTGTACAGGGCTTAGCAGAATTGCCATCATTATACTGATGTTGATAAACAAGGATGGAGAAATCACATTCAAAGTAACTTTAATTAAGATTGTCTCTTTGGTTACGACTCTTTTAATTACGGGTTCGACCCAATGGTGCGTTATTCTTCTAGGTCTTCTAGGGAAACAGAGACCAGGTGGATATCTGGGCTTAACCTTGAGCAGCAGAAACACAGTAGGAAATTGACGTGATCAATCTTCCCTGGTGCACTAACACGTCTTTTCATCCCGGGTGTTAAGCGTCTGTGGGCGTCTCTTCTTCTTCTCTGATTGTTTTTACTTTATTTGCAAGTTCAAGCTCATCAGTCTTCTGGCTGGATGTATGGGGGAGGAGGAACAATCTCATCACTTTCTAATTACAGCCCCCAGCACCGAGACAAATGCTGCAGCTCCCGGATACAACAGCCTGCTTTTGGGACACAAATATGATTTCTGCTGCTTCTTCCGCTCGCTCTACCCCAGAAAGTCATTAAGAAATCAAATAAGGGCAGAGGAAAGCTGGTTAGAGAGCGGCGTTGGTGGGGCGGATGGGGGCCCTAAAACAGAGCACAGCTGACACTTTGGGTGCTCCTGATATTTGGATGAGACAGTTAAAGACCACATAACTAAACAATTACACAACAAAAAGTGAACTAATTTTTCCATAACTTGGAAGTAAAACCTGTTGCTGTATTTATGATGAACACCTGAATAGCAAATGTCTTTGTTTTGGAAAAAGTGAACAAATCATGGCTAGGAGCCAGCCATCGATGCAAGAAAACAGTACAAACTATTGAACATCTCAGTTAGTCAACAAGCAACAAACAGTTTTATCAACAGCCAAAAAATGTGTTTTCACTTCCCAGTCCCCATCCCCGAAAAGTAATTAAGAGATTGGAGTAGCAAGCAGGCAGGCGGCCTAATTCCCTAAAGGACAAGTTATCACGTCTGAACTTGAGTGATGGGAATGAAACACGTCCCCACGCGGTTTCCCAGACAGAACAAACAGTGTCCCCATACAGCCTATCCATTCTCCCCCATGTGGACTCACAACACTAAGTCTCCTGAGCTGTCAGGGGGAGGCTGGGAGCCAATGGACATCCCACTTGATCACACTCATTAATTGGCCACCTGAAAGCCAGAAAGCACACACATGCATGCACAGGCACATGCACAAACACACATGCAGCCACACACACACACACACATGCAGCCACACACACACACACACACATGCAGCCACACACACACACACACACATGCAGCCACACACACACACACACACACACACACACACACACTGATGATGGCAACCTGCTCAGGCTATGACACATAATAATTTCCCAATGTCTTGAAAGAAAGTGGTCTATATAGCCACATCACAGCCATTTCATTGCCCCATTATGCCCAATGGAATCAAACTCAACTGAACAAGCGGTGACATCCATCACCACTGCATGGGCCCCCAATTAGTCCCCCTGGGCCTCCAATTAGTCACCCTGGGCCTCCAATTAGTCACCCTGGGCAAGGCAGACATATTTCCATGTAGCCTACAGTGTAACCATACAACACCATGGTGAACCCATGGTGAAACAGAGACTGCAATTACTGTGGTCAGTAAATACTGTGTTGAGTTCCTCTGTGGAGATGAATGAAACAGGGAAATCATGCTTTGACACTGGATGGTCCGTTAGCCTGATAAAAAGAGCATTATGGAGTCTGAAGCATTGCACTGACAGTAATGGCCGTTGATTTATGGCCCTGATTTGCCCTCCGCAGTGAAAGCCAATTCATATTCTACTGACAGGGCTAACCTGGAGGTATCAAGAGGAATGGCTGGGGGGAATTATCATGGCTTCCAGTGGTGGATGGGTTGTCTCTCGAGATCAATGGATTCCCAATGAATCAAGGTGAAGATGCTGCTAGTTAGAAGAGATAAGGCTTTAAACCGCCGGTAGCATGGCAGTGTGATGTCATGACTGTGGTGTTAACAGTGAGAAGCAGGGAGCTAATTACATTAGCTTGCATAATGTAGGCTGAAATCCCAGTTAGTCGCTGGCTGCATGTGTTTCTTAGGGAACATCACCCTCTGCTGGACATGTGTGTTTATCACCATCACTCACTGGCATAGCATCTCCCATATACATGCATGAATGATCTCAATGTTCTAGCTACCAGGTAAGAATGGGCATGTGCTTCATCCTTACATCAAATATCTATTTCTCTAGTTCAATTGATTCACTTTTCACTTTTATAATTTAATACAGCAGAAAAGGAAACCTATACTTTAATACAGCAGAAAAGGAAACCTATACTTTAATACAGCAGAAAAAGAAACCTATACTTTAATACAGCAGAAAAGGAAACCTATACTTTAATACAGCAGAAAAGGAAACCTATACTTTAATACAGCAGAAAAAGGAACCTACAATTGAATACAGCAGAAAATGATACCTATACTTTAATACAGCAGAAAAGGAAACCTATACTTTAATACAGCAGAAAAGGATACCTATACTTTAATACAGCAGAAAAAGAAAGCTACAATTGAATACAGCAGAAAAGGAAACCTACAATTGAATACAGCAGAAAAGGAAACCTACAATTGAATACAGCAGAAAAGGAAACCTACAATTGAATACAGCAGAAAAGGAAACCTACAATTGAATACAGCAGAAAAGGAAACCTACAATTGAATACAGCAGAAAAGGAAACCTACAATTGAATACAGCAGAAAAGGAAACCTACAATTGAATACAGCAGAAAAGGAAACCTATACTTTAATACAGCAGAAAAGGAAACCTACAATTGAATACAGCAAAAAAGGAAACCTATACTTTAATACAGCAGAAAATGAAACCTATACTTTAATACAGCAGAAAAAGAAACCTATACTTTAATACAGCAGAAAAGGAAACCTATACTTTAATACAGCAGAAAAAGAAACCTACAATTGAATACAGCAGAAAAGGAAAGCTACAATTGAATACAGCAGAAAAGGAAACCTATACTTTAATACAGCAGAAAAGGAAACCTATACTTTAATACAGCAGAAAAAGGAAACCTATACTTTAATACAGCAGAAAAGGAAACCTACAATTGAATACAGCAGAAAAGGAAACCAATACTTTAATACAGCAGAAAAGGAAGGCTATACTTTAATACAGCAGAAAAGGAAACCTACAATTGAATACAGCAGAAAAGGAAACCTATACTTTAATACAGCAGAAAAGGAAACCTACAATTGAATACAGCAGAAAAGGAAACCTATACTTTAATACAGCAGAAAAGGAAACCTATACTTTAATACAGCAGAAAAGGAAACCTATACTTTAATACAGCAGAAAAGGAAACCTATACTTTAATACAGCAGAAAAGGAAACCTACAATTGAATACAGCAGAAAAGGAAACCTATACTTTAATACAGCAGAAAAGGAAACCTACAATTGAATACAGCAGAAAAGGAAACCTATACTTTAATACAGCAGAAAAGGAAACCTATACTTTAATACAGCAGAAAAGGAAACCTATACTTTAATACAGCAGAAAAGGAAACCTACAATTGAATACAGCAGAAAAGGAAACCTATACTTTAATACAGCAGAAAAGGAAAGCTACAATTGAATACAGCAGAAAAGGAAACCTATACTTTAATACAGCAGAAAAGGAAACCTACAATTGAATACAGCAGAAAAGGAAACCTATACTTTAATACAGCAGAAAAGGAAACCTATACTTTAATACAGCAGAAAAAGAAACCTACAATTGAATACAGCAGAAAAGGAAAGCTACAATTGAATACAGCAGAAAAGGAAACCTACAATTGAATACAGCAGAAAAGGAAACCTACAATTGAATACAGCAGAAAAGGAAACCTACAATTGAATACAGCAGAAAAGGAAACCTACAATTGAATACAGCAGAAAAGGAAACCTATACTTTAATACAGCAGAAAAGGAAACCTATACTTTAATACAGCAGAAAAGGAAACCTACAATTTTATTGTGCCCAATTAACTGGAGTAGCTTTTAAAACAAATGTTAACCTATATCCTTAAAAAAATACGAATTAGTCATGAAGTAAGATGCTCATTGAGACTAGACATGTATTGCCTGGGAATAATATTATTTATTATAGAAATCACATCTATGTGTATTACTCAATTCAAACAGTAGATGGCAGAATCACCTAACAATGAAAACCCTAAACGATCACTATGAACTATTGAAGGAGACTGCAGTGAGAGACATCTCCAGGAAGAGAAGAGTTACCCAGACTCCCTCAGGGCTTAGCCTTTCTATTCCAAGGCTTTATTGTTCAAAGTACAGACAGACCCTCCGTCCATACAGCCTCTATGCACGCATATTTTTGCATCTCAAGTGGCTCTGTTTTCAATACAAGCCCATTCTCAACAGGCACAAGAAGGAATAGCAAAATCACAACCTAACCCCAAGAAAAACTGTATCAAACCGAACGTGATTCATTAAAATGATATCATTCCTGATAGCATCCTCCCTGCAGGGTAGCCTAGTGGTTAGAGCGTTGGACTAATAACCAGAAGGTTGCAAGTTCAAACCCCCGAGCTGACAAGGTACAAATCTGTCGTTCTGTCCCTGAACAGGCAGTTAACCCACTGTTCCTAGGCCTTCACTGAAAATAATAATTTGTTCTTAACTGACTTGCCTAGTTAAATAAAGGTAAAAAAAAAAAAAAACTATCTAGAATACACACTTCACATCAGTCTTCACACCAGTCCATTCAGCCCTGTGCTGCAGTAAAGGAGGACTTGGGGAATAGTGACAGTCTGATCCACCCTGCAGAATCTATCAGGGACTGTCTTGTCCACTGCGTCTGCACAACAGCAACCAATCAGAACACAGCAGTCTCCATGACCAGGCCTTGAAGTCACAAGGAGCTGATCAGAATTGAATGTCTCACTGTGGGAACAGAGTAGGCCTGTGCAACACGATACATATTATCCTTCTGGTAACCATAGTCTCTAGCAGGGTAGGGAATTACACCATCCCTCAACAGCCCGTAGGTAGGTAGAGGGGAACGGAGGAGGCATGTACTCCTGTCTCAGCCTCCAGTAATTATCCTGCAATAGTTTGTGTCAGAAAGCTAGGGTCAGTCTGTTGTATCTGGAGTATTTCTCCTGACTTAACCGGTGTTCTGTGTGAATTTAAGTATGCTCCCTCTAATTCGCTCTCTCTCTCTTCTCTCTCTTCTCTCGGAGGACCTGAGTCCTGGGACCATGCCTCAGGACTACCTGGCCCGATGACTCCTTGTTGTCCCCAGTCCACCTGGTTGTGCTGCTGCTCCAGTTTCAACTCTTCTGCCTGCGGCTAGGGAACCCTGACCTGTTCACCGGACGTGCTACCTTGTCCCGGACGTGCTGTTTTCGACTCTCTCTCTCTACCGCACCTGCTGTCTCTTACTCTGAATGATTGGCTATGAAAAGCTGATCATGGCCATGTTCTGTTATAATCTCCACCAGGCACAGCCAGTAGAAAACTGGCCACCCCTCAGAGCCTGGTTCCTCTCTAGGTTTCTTCCTAGGTTCCTGCCTTTCTAGGGAGTTTTTCCAAGCCACCATGCTTCTATATCTGCATTGCTTGCTGCTTGGGTTTTAGGCTGTGTTTCTGAACAGCTCTTTGTGACATCAGCTGATGTAAAAAGGGCTTTATAAATACATTTGATTGATTGACTTCAGCCTGTAGGTAGAGGGGAATGGAGGAGGCACTTCAACCTGTAGGTAGAGGGGAACGGAGGAGGCACTTCAACCTGTAAGTAGAGGGGAACGGAGGAGGCACTTCAACCTGTAGGTAGAGGGGAACGGAGGAGGCACTTCAACCTGTAAGTAGAGGGGAACGGAGGAGGCACTTCAACCTGTAGGTAGAGGGGAATGGAGGAGGCACTTCAACCTGTAGGTAGAGGGGAACGGAGGAGGCACTTCAACCTGTAGGTAGAGGGGAACGGAGGAGGCACTTCAACCTGTAGGTAGAGGGGAACGGAGGAGGCACTTCAACCTGTAGGTAGAGGGGAACGGAGGAGGCACTTCAACCTGTAGGTAGAGGGGAACGGAGGAAGCACTTCAACCTGTAGGTAGAGGGGAACGGAGGAGGCACTTCAACCTATAGGGAGAGGGGAACGGAGGAGGCACTTCAACCTATGCTCCATGCAGGGCTGTGGATGTTGGGTTGTATGACCGAGCAAGTGTGCGTACATCAGTGGGGGGTGTCAGCTCTTTGAGTGGAGGAGAGAATGAAAATCTCTCTCTCTAGCCTCTCTCTCTCTCTCTCTCGCTCTCTCTCGCTCTCTCTCGCTCTCTCTCGCTCTCTCTCTGTGTGTGAACTCAGAGGGACAGTAGTATCTGAGGGGAGAGACAGCTGCCAATCAGCAGGCTACAGCCACCCCTTTGTAAGAGAGAGTGACTGTGCGTCAGTGTGCACTCCCATGCAGTAATGACCAAGTGAGTGTCTCCATCAAACCTTTTATGTAAAATAGAGCAATACAATATTCAACATTAAACACCCCACCATTTTGGCCAGAAATCCACTGTATACAAATCAAACGCTGCACGATTCCCTGCTATCAGCATCATCTGCTGCAGTGATGAAGTAACACTTCCTCCCTCTGGACAAATGGTGGACAAACATTGGCCCTGCTCCCAGCCCCGGCATCGGCTCAAACAGAAATACGGTTGTCTCCGCTTTCGCCTGCGTGGAAATGAGGCAGCAAATGACCTTTAGCAATGTGACATTTCACAGCCCCGCACTACGACATGGGAACACTACTGAGGGGACAAGAGTGTGTGTGGAGTGTGTTGATTGTGTGTGTGTGTATGCCAGTGTGTGTCCAGTGTGTACTTCTAGTCTGAGTAGGACCCAGATGCCCTGGCATTAGCAGCCAGCCAGAGCTTCTCTCTATCTCTCTCTCTCTCTCTCTCTCTTGCCTCTCTCTGTCTTTACCTCACACTACCTCTTTCTCTACCCATCTCTAGCCTCTCTCTCTCTACCTCTCTCTGTAGCCTCTCACTCTCTACCTCTCTCTGTAGCCTCTCTCTGTAGCCTCTCACTCTCTACCTCTCTCTGTAGCCTCTCACTGTAGCCTCTCACTCTCTACCTCTCTCTGTAGCCTCTCTCTGTAGCCTCTCACTCTCTACCTCTCTCTGTAGCCTCTCTCTGTAGCCTCTCACTCTCTACCTCTCTCTGTAGCCTCTCACTGTAGCCTCTCACTCTCTACCGCTCTCTGTAGCCTCTCTCTGTAGCCTCTCACTCTCTACCTCTCTCTGTAGCCTCTCACTCTCTACCTCTCTCTGTAGCCTCTCTGTAGCCTCTCACTCTCTACCTCTCTCTGTAGCCTCTCACTCTCTACCTCTCTCTGTAGCCTCTCGTTCTACCTCTCTCTGTAGCCTCTCACTCTCTACCTCTCTCTGTAGCCTCTCACTCTCTACCTCTCTCTGTAGCCTCTCTCTGTAGCCTCTCACTCTCTACCTCTCTCTGTAGCCTCTCACTCTCTACCTCTCTCTGTAGCCTCTCACTCTCTACCTCTCTCTGTAGCCTCTCACTCTCTACCTCTCTCTGTAGCCTCTCTCTGTAGCCTCTCACTCTCTACCTCTCTCTGTAGCCTCTCACTCTCTACCTCTCTCTGTAGCCTCTCTCTGTAGCCTCTCACTAACTACCTCTCTCTGTAGCCTCTCACTCTCTACCTCTCTCTGTAGCCTCTCTCTGTAGCCTCTCACTAACTACCTCTCTCTGTAGCCTCTCACTCTCTACCTCTCTCTGTAGCCTCTCACACTCTACCTCTCTCTGTAGCCTCTCTGTAGCCTCTCACTCTCTACCTCTCTCTGTAGCCTCTCGGTAGCCTCTCACTCTCTACCTCTCTCTGTAGCCTCTCTCTGTAGCCTCTCTCTGTAGCCTCTCACTCTCTACCTCTCCCTGTAGCCTCTCTCTGTAGCCTCTCTCTCTACCTCTCTCTGTAGCCTCTCTCTGTAGCCTCTCACTCTCTACCTCTCTCTGTAGCCTCTCTCTATAGCCTCTCGTTCTACCTCTCTCTCTATATACACCTCCCTCTCTCTACCTCCCTCTACCTCTTACTCTCTCTCTCTCTCTCTCTCTGTAGCCTCTCTCTGTAGCCTCTCACGCTCTACCGCTCTCTGTAGCCTCTCACGCTCTACCTCTCTCTGTAGCCTCTCACACTCTACCTCTCTCTGTAGCCTCTCACACTCTACCTCTCTCTGTAGCCTCTCACACTCTACCTCTCTCTGTAGCCTCTCACACTCTACCTCTCTCTGTAGCCTCTCACACTCTACCTCTCTCTGTAGCCTCTCACGCTCTACCTCTCTCTGTAGCCTCTCACGCTCTACCTCTCTCTGTAGCCTCTCACGCTCTACCTCTCTCTGTAGCCTCTCACGCTCTACCTCTCTCTGTAGCCTCTCACTCTCTACCTCTCTCTGTAGCCTCTCACGCTCTACCTCTCGGTCTACCTCTCTCTCTATATACACACCTCTCTCTCTCTACGTCTCCCTCTACCTCTCTAGCCTCTATCTCTCTCTAGACTCTACCTCTCTCTCTGCCTCTCTCAATCTCGCTGCCTCTCTCTCTCTCACTACCTTTCTCTCTCTCTCTCTCCCGCTGCCTTTACCTCTCTCTACCTGTCTACCTCTCTACCTCTCTCTAGCCTCTCTACCGCTCTCTAGCCTCTCTGCCGCTCTCTAGCCTCTCTGCCGCTCTCTAGCCTCTCTACCGCTCTCTAGGCTCCCTCTCTCTAGGCTCTCTACCGCTCTTTAGCCTCTCTACCTCTCTACCGCTCTTTAGCCTCTCTACCTCTCTAGCCTCTCTACCGCTCTCTAGCCTCTCTACCCCTCTCTAGCCTCTCTACCTCTCTCTAGCCTCTCTACCTCTCTCTAGCCTCTCTCTAGCCTTTCTCTACCTCATTCTCCACCTCTCTCTCTACCTTTTTCTCTAAGCTCTCTCTCTACCTCTAGCCTCTCTCTAGCCTCTCTCTAGCTTCTCTACCGCTCTCTAGCCTCTCTACCGCTCTCTACCTCTCTAGCCTCTCTCTCTCATTTTCCACCTTTCTCTCTACCTTTCTCTCTAGGCTCTCTCTCTACCTCTAGCCTCTCTCTAGCCTCTCTACCGCTCTCTAGGCTCTCTCTACCGCTCTCTAGCCTCTCTACCTCTCTAGCCTCTCTACCTCTCTAGCCTCTCTACCTCTCTCTAGCCTCTCTCTAGTCTCTCTCTAGCCTCTCTCTAGCCTCTCTCTACCTCATTCTCCACCTCTCTCTACCTTTCTCTCTAGGCTCTCTCTCTACCTCTAGCCTCTCTCTAGCTTCTCTACCGCTCTCTGGGCTCTCTCTACCGCTCTCTACCGCTCTCTAGGCTCTCTCTACCGCTCTCTAGGCTCTCTCTACCGCTCTCTAGGCTCTCTCTACCGCTCTCTAGGCTCTCTCTACCGCTCTCTAGGCTCTCTACCGCTCTCTAGACTCTCTACCGCTCTCTAGACTCTCTACCGCTCTCTAGACTCTCTACCTCCCTCTAGCATCGCTCTAGCCTCTCGTTCTGCCTCTCTCTCTATACATCTCCCTCTACCTCTTGCTGCCTCTGTCTCTAGCCTCTCTCTCTAGCTTAACTCTCTACCTCTAACCTATCTCTATCTCTAACCTATCTCTACCCTATCTCTACCTCTAACCTATCTCTACCTCTCTGACTGCGCTATGGCAGTAATGAGATGCAGTACCCGCTACACTCAGCTTCCCAAATTGAAGTGTCTCCACGGGGCTCCTGTTGGCCAGGCATCAGAGACACGGAGCCGCTTGAGCTGTAAGGCCCATAAACCACTGGGGCTGACTGACCAAAGCTCAGACAGGGAGACAAAGATGGAGTAAGCGAGGTAGCCACTTCTGAGAGAGTCATTCACTCTGCTCTCAGGTCGCAATGGATGTACGCAGGTACTCACATCTCTTTGAACAAGTAGTACAAGGAACAATAGATTGTGTGTTGTGGATTACAATAAGTACATGTTCTGTTTGGTGTCTGTCTATGCCAGACATAGCTCTTTGGTCACATACAGTAGGCCAAAGCATAGCCGTTATCTGAATGTACAGTATGATTTTCTGCTGTATCAGTGTCTCCCATTAATCATCAACAGAGAAAGAGTTGTTAACCTGCTCACATAGAGAGAGATGACCAGTCCATTTGGAGAGGAAGACGGCAAACGAAGGAAGTAAGAAGAGACAAAAAAAATATTAGAACGTGTACTTTACAAACAACATGAGGAAAGTCCCATACAGCTTCTACACACAACATGAGGAACGTCCCATACAGCTTCTACACACAACAACACGAGGAACGTCCCATACAGCTTCTACACACAACAACACGAGGAACGTCCCATACAGCTTCTATACACAACATGAGGAACGTCCCATACAGCTTCTACACACAACAACACGAGGAACGTCCCATACAGCTTCTACACACAACAACACGAGGAACGTCCCATACAGCTTCTACACACAACAACACGAGGAACGTCCCATACAGCTTCTACACACAACAACATGAGGAACATCCCATACAGCTTCTACACACAACATGAGGAACGTCCCATACAGCTTCTACACACAACAACACGAGGAACGTCCCATACAGCTTCTACACACAACAACACGAGGAACGTCCCATACAGCTTCTACACACAACATGAGGAACGTCCCATACAGCTTCTACACACAACAACACGAGGAACATCCCATACAGCTTCTACACACAACAACACGAGGAACGTCCCATACAGCTTCTACACACAACATGAGGAACGTCCCATACAGCTTCTACACACAACAACATGAGGAACGTCCCATACAGCTTCTACACACAACAACACGAGGAACGTCCCATACAGCTTCTACACACAACAACATGAGGAACGTCCCATACAGCTTCTACACACAACAACACGAGGAACGTCCCATACAGCTTCTACACACAACAACACGAGGAACGTCCCATACAGCTTCTACACACAACAACACGAGGAACGTCCCATAGAGCTTCTACACACAACAACACGAGGAACGTCCCATACAGCTTCTACACACAACAACACGAGGAACGTCCCATACAGCTTCTACACACAACAACACGAGGAACGTCCCATACAGCTTCTACACACAACATGAGGAACGTCCCATACAGCTTCTACACACAACAACATGAGGAACGTCCCATACAGCTTCTACACACAACAACATAAGGAACGTCCCATACAGCTTCTACACACAACAACATGAGGAACGTCCCATACAGCTTCTACACACAACAACATGAGGAACGTCCCATACAGCTTCTACACACAACAACATACACGGCTTCAGACACAGTGTAAACGGCCTGCTTACAAATGTGTAGGAAAGGTGTCCAAATGTCTTTAAACTCAGTGAGTCAGACCTGAGTAGGTGTGTCAGAATGAGTCAAAGTGATACAAGATGGTCACTCCCCTCCGTAATTGTTGGGGCAATGATGCATTTTCTCTTATTTTGTCTCTATACTCCAAAAGTTTGGATTTGCAATCAAACAATGACTACGAGAATAATGTACAGACTGTCAGTTTTAATTTGAGGAGTGGTCATCTATAGTGGGTGGTAGCAGTGTCCCAATAATTGCAGAGGGCACTGTACATACCATGTCTGTAGATGCCATGTCTGTAGATGCCATGTCTGTAGATGCCATGTCTGTAGATACCATGTCTGTAGATACCACGTCTGTAGACGCCACGTCTGTAGACACCACGTCTGTAGATACAGCTTCTACACACAACAACACAAGGAACGTCCCATACAGCTTCTACACACAACAACATGCGGAACGTCCCATACAGCTTCTACACACACAACAACACGAGGAATGTCCCATACAGCTTCTACACACACAACAACACGAGGAACGTCCCATACAGCTTCTACACACAACAACACGAGGAACGTCCCATATAGCTTCTACACACAACAACATGAGGAACGTCTCATACAGCTTCTACACACAACAACATGAGGAACATCCCATACAGCTTCTACACACAACAACATGAGGAACGTCCCATACAGCTTCTACACACAACAACACGAGGAACGTCCCATACAGCTTCTACACACAACAACATGAGGAACGTCTCATACAGCTTCTACACACAACAACATGAGGAACATCCCATACAGCTTCTACACACAACATGAGGAACGTCCCATACAGCTTCTACACACAACAACACGAGGAACGTCCCATACAGCTTCTACACACAACATGAGGAACGTCCCATACAGCTTCTACACACAACAACATGAGGAACGTCCCATACAGCTTCTACACACAACAACATGAGGAACATCCCATACAGCTTCTACACACAACAACATGAGGAACATCCCATACAGCTTCTACACACAAGAACATGAGGAACATCCCATACAGCTTCTACACACAACAACATAAGGAACGTCCCATACAGCTTCTACACACAACAACATGAGGAACGTCCCATACAGCTTCTACACACAACAACATGAGGAACATCCCATACAGCTTCTACACACAACAACATGAGGAACGTCCCATACAGCTTCTACACACAACAACACGAGGAACGTCCCATACAGCTTCTACACACAATAACATGAGGAACGTCTCATACAGCTTCTACACACAACAACATGAGGAACATCCCATACAGCTTCTACACACAACATGAGGAACGTCCCATACAGCTTCTACACACAACAACACAAGGAACGTCCCATACAGCTTCTACACACAACAACATGAGGAACGTCCCATACAGCTTCTACACACAACAACATGAGGAACGTCCCATACAGCTTCTACACACAACAACATGAGGAACGTCCCATACAGCTTCTACACACAACAACATGAGGAACGTCCCATACAGCTTCTACACACAACAACATACACGGCTTCAGACAGTGTAAACGGCCTGCTTACAAATGTGTAGGAAAGGTGTCCAAATGTCTTTAAACTCAGTGAGTCAGACCTGAGTAGGTGTGTCAGAATGAGTCAAAGTGATACAAGATGGTCACTCCCCTCCGTAATTGTTGGGGCAATGATGCATTTTCTCTTATTTTGTCTCTATACTCCAAAAGTTTGGATTTGCAATCAAACAATGACTACGAGAATAATGTACAGACTGTCAGTTTTAATTTGAGGAGTGGTCATCTATAGTGGGTGGTAGCAGTGTCCCAATAATTGCAGAGGGCACTGTACATACCATGTCTGTAGATGCCATGTCTGTAGATGCCATGTCTGTAGATGCCATGTCTGTAGATGCCATGTCTGTAGATGCCATGTCTGTAGACGCCACGTCTGTAGACACCACGTCTGTAGATACCACGTCTGTAGATACCACGTCTGTAAATACCACGTCTGTAAATACCATGTCTGTAAATACCATGTCTGTATTTACCATGTCTGTAGGTGCCATGTCTGTAGGTGCCATGTCTGTATTTACCATATCTGTAGGTGCCATGTCTGTAGATACCATGTCTGTAGACGCCATGTCTGTATTTACCATGTCTGTAGATACCATGTCTGTAGATACCATGTCTGTAGACGCCATGTCTGTAGACGCCATGTCTGTATTTACCATGTCTGTAGATACCATGTCTGTAAATACCATGTCTGTAGATGCCATGTCTGTAGGTGCCATGTCTGTAGGTGCCATGTCTGTAGGTGCCATGTCTGTAGGTGCCATGTCTGTAGGTGCCATGTCTGTAGATGCCATGTCTGTAGGTGCCATGTCTGTAGGTGCCATGTCTGTAGATACCATGTCTGTATTTACCATGTCTGTATTTACCATGTCTGTATTTACCATGTCTGTAGATACCATGTCTGTAGATGCCATGTCTGTAGATACCATGTCTGTATTTACCATGTCTGTAGATACCATGTCTGTATTTACCATGTCTGTAGGTGCCATGTCTGTAGGTGCCATGTCTGTAGGTGCCATGTCTGTATTTACCATGTCTGTAGATACCATGTATGTAGATACCATGTCTGTATTTACCATGTCTGTCTGTATTTACCATGTCTGTAGATACCATGTCTGTAGATACCATGTCTGTAGATACCATGTCTGTAGATACCATGTCTGTATTTACCATGTCTGTAGATGCCATGTCTGTAGACGCCATGTCTGTAGATGCCATGTCTGTAGGTGCCATGTCTGTAGGTGCCATGTCTGTAGATACCATGTCTGAAAATACCATGTCTGTATTTACCATGTCTGTAAATACCATGTCTGTAGGTGCCATGTCTGTAGATGCCATGTCTGTATTTACCATGTCTGAAAATACCATGTCTGTATTTACCATGTCTGTAAATACCATGTCTGTAGGTGCCATGTCTGTAGATACCATGTCTGTATTTACCATGTCTGTATTTACCATGTCTGTAGATACCATGTCTGTAGATGCCATGTCTGTATTTACCATGTCTGTAGATGCCATGTCTGTATTTACCATGTCTGTAGATACCATGTCTGTAGATGCCATGTCTGTATTTACCATGTCTGTAGATACCATGTCTGTATTTACCATGTCTGTAGGTGCCATGTCTGTAGGTGCCATGTCTGTAGGTGCCATGTCTGTAGGTGCCATGTCTGTATTTACCATGTCTGTAGATACCATGTCTGTAGACGCCACGTCTGTATTTACCATGTCTGTCTGTATTTACCATGTCTGTAGATACCATGTATGTAGATACCATGTCTGTATTTACCATGTCTGTCTGTATTTACCATGTCTGTAGATACCATGTCTGTAGATACCATGTCTGTAGATACCATGTCTGTATTTACCATGTCTGTAGGTGCCATGTCTGTATTTACCATGTCTGTAGATACCATGTCTGTAGACGCCACGTCTGTATTTACCATGTCTGTCTGTATTTACCATGTCTGTAGATACCATGTATGTAGATACCATGTCTGTATTTACCATGTCTGTCTGTATTTACCATGTCTGTAGATAACATGTCTGTAGATACCATGTCTGTAGATACCATGTCTGTATTTACCATGTCTGTAGATGCCATGTCTGTAGACGCCATGTCTGTATTTACCATGTCTGTAGGTGCCATGTCTGTAATTACCATGTCTGTAGATACCATGTCTGAAAATACCATGTCTGAAAATACCATGTCTGTATTTACCATTTCTGTAGATACCATGTCTGTAGATGCCATGTCTGTAGATGCCATGTCTGTAGATGCCATGTCTATAGATGCCATGTCTTTACTAAAACCATACATGAAGGATTCTTGTTGTGTTACATGTCAACGTCAACATATAACACGGCTGTGCATGCCAGCTCTAACAGGTTTGTATGTTCTGTGAACCTCTTTTGTATGACAACACATACAGTAATGAGAGCAGTATGACAGAGCTGAGAGATGCATGCTGGGTAAACAGACTTGCTCGTTAACGCACACACACACACACATTTTCCACTGGATGAGCTCAAGTCCATTAGGCAACACACACATTCACAAAGACAAGTACACAGACACACACACACGGACGCAGCCACACACGCTAGACGCGCACACGCACACACACACACACACACACACACACACACACACAACACAGAGCCGCCAGCAAATGTGAACATCAAACCACATATCAACACGAGCTGCAGAGACACAGCCAATCCTCTGGCTATAATTGAAAGATGCATCTCTCGCTCACTTTACATATTTTTCTCCCATTTTCTCTATTTCCCTGCGTTTTGTTTTCTTTGAGATGGAATGAATCTTATGAAGATGTTTCGACGCTCTGAACGTCTCTGACATCACCGGAGACGTGTCTCTGACAGAGGCTGGATATTGTTGGTAGTCAGCGGCCTCGGCGGACTCCCAGAATGCCTCTGGAAAAGTCCTGTCAGCTCGGTGACATCACAGAGAGAGAGACGGTCTCAGCGTTCTGCTCTGTCCTCATGACTCATCGTCATGGGGAAGCTTTACCAGCTGAACCTGACTAAATATGAATCTCTGGTGGACAGACCACGTAAACAGAAATGGTACTATAAATCTGTCTTTATACTAGGAGCACCGATTGATAACGAGCAGCAATAGTTCTGATGCTTGGGGTTTTCCTCACTGGTTATTTGGTCAAATCAAAGATTTGGCAGGTGTTAACATCGTTCCAACTTGGGAAGAGGGGAGAGATTTGGACACTTGCCCGTAACTTGGAATGAGAGAGGATGGAACTCCTCGTTCTAGCATCTCTTCATCTCTTGTCTTAACATGTATGGACCCAGAACTCAATCGGCATCTGACCAATTACGCAAGACTTCAGTTCTGGGTTAACAGAGGTTAAAGATGCACTCTGGTTTCAAAACGCCTTCTCTTTTTGCCCTGAGAGACTGTGTTTGTGACTGCTGGTTGGGTTGGTGGACAGGAACACGGAACAGTGTCCACCCAGTACAGAAGGGAAGGGATGGAGAGTACGGAATCAGCTGGCGTGAGGGAATGTGAGCTGACTTGACCTCTCAGACAAAGTCGCTGTGTGGCTTTAGGGACTGCTGGTTGTCACGCAAGCCTCTCTCAATCACTCCTTCTCTGTATCTCTCTCTCTCTCTCTGTATCCATCTATCTCTCCGTATCTCTCTCTCTCTCTGTCAGTCATGTCTGTCACTTTTTTTTCTGTCTTTCTCTTTCTATCTCTGGGATGGACAGAGGGGGGTGGGGAAGGAGGGGAGAGATAACCATGAGAGCCTAGAAAGTTCCACAGATGGCCATGGGAGGGAGACAAACACAGTGTTGAGTTTGAGCACGTGCTCA
Organism: Oncorhynchus clarkii lewisi; assembly: GCF_045791955.1. NCBI lineage: Eukaryota > Metazoa > Chordata > Actinopteri > Salmoniformes > Salmonidae > Oncorhynchus > Oncorhynchus clarkii. The sequence goes on from NC_092179.1 coordinate 19,912,396, forward strand.
GAGGATTTTACTCATCCCTGTCTCTATCGCAGGTGTGATAATGATGTAATCCTCCTCATGGAGGGTTCAGGTGTGTGTGAGTGTGTGTTGACGTCATGTTTGTGTGTGTGCGGTTTGAACGTGCATGCATGAGTGCATATCCACACATATGGCCATGTGTATGCAGTGAATCAGGTGTAAGAAGTAAAATCAGGTGTAAGAAGTAGGATGACTCTATAGTAACCCTGATGTTTCCACTGTGAGCCGCCAGCCTGTCACCCTGTCTGATCACGGTGGCAGACATAGAGGCTGAACATGCATGACTGTCCTCCCTCAAGACCTTTTGGTCCATCTCTCTCGCGTGACTGTCTACACAGGGACAGGCCATGGTACTCATCACACACAGACGCACAGTCCCACATCCCTCAGAGCCGTCGAGGCAGCCAGGAGGGCGTCGTTCCTTCGTCGGTGCCTGTGCTGCTGACGGAGACGACCGTTAGGAGAAAGGCGGCTCCTGCTGGCCCCACAACGGCTCCGCTCTCTCTGGCTGATGTCTCTTAACGATAGCCCCTGTGCTTCTGTACACTGACACGTTTGACATTTAAATATCAATAGCCTGTATGAGCATAAACCCGGCCAGGCTTCTGGCCATTTAGGATGTGAAGTTCATATGAATGATTCAGAACCACTGTGTGTCTACAGATTTGTATGTGGTGTTCATGCATAAACTACTACGCACAGAAGTCCATTACGATCTCAGATCATCCACTATTTAGTAGCCACAACGCATCCTATTTAGCGTCATGGTAACCACTTAGTCTCAGGGAGAAAGCGGACATAGATAGTATTAAATCACGTTTGGGATGTTGATGGACTGGATGATTCATTTCCTTAACTACTTGAGTTCGCACTACCACAGAACAAACACACACACAGGGAGATGCTAGATTAGAGCATTAAGAGGGTACACACACACACACATACAGAGAGATGACTCCTAAGCCCAATCAGCCAATGTCTAAATGAGACAAAGCCAGTACAGTACTGTTTGTCTTTGTTGAGGAGAGATGTGCTGGCCTGGCTCCTATACTGAGATGACATCACTACTTGGCATCCAGCTCCAGGGAGACTGTGGTGCCAGGGTGATGATCAACCAATCACAGAGAGACTGTGTGTGTGGGGGGGGGGGTCCCTTTGACAGACAGACAGACAGACAGAGACAGACAGACAGACAGACAAAGAGAGAGACGAGACAGACAGAGAGAGACGAGACAGAGAAGAGAGATGAGAGAGACCATTGTAAATACAACCTATATTTATGTTGATTTATTTTCCCTTTTAACTATTTTCACATCATTACAACACTGTATATAGACATAATATGACATTTAAGGTAGAATGAGGGCAGGGTTTAAGGAATAGAGAGTAAGGGGGAAGAGAAGCTGGGAAACAGGCATTATGTAATTTGCAGGTCACAATTTAGTCTTACCTCATACTGCACGCATGCAGGCGTGCACACACACACACGTCTCATAGCATATAGCAGCAGGCAGCGTTCAGTAGAACACTTTACAAAGTCACAAGTCCCATTAGGCAGTAGCAGCAGCACTGTTGGGCAGGCAGCAGAGGTATGAAAGCACAGTGGATTATGTGAACTCATTACCCTCTGTGGATGACTCATCTTTCCTCCACCTCATCTCCATACGCACTCTGACATGGTGTTTAGGGAAGCAGTGAACATAGTGGGCTGACTGGGGAACGAGTGGGACGTATTTGCAAAGCAATAGAAAAGACAGGTCAGAAGTCAATCTTAGAACAGATGAGAGATGCATGCCTGGTAATATGTTGTTGTGGTAGTAGTGGTGGTATTAGTAATGGTGGTTATGGTGGTGGTAGTAGTGATGACGATGGTGGTGGTAGTGGTAGTAGTGGCAGTGGTGGTTGTGGTAGTGGTAGTAGTGGCAGTGGTGGTTGTGGTAGTGATGGTAGTGGTGGTGGTAGTGATGGTAGTGGTAGTGATGTAGTGATGGTGGTGGTAGTAGTGGTGATGATGGTGGTGGTAGTGGTGGTAGTGGTAGTGGTGGTGATGTAGTGATGGTGGTGGTAGTAGTGATGATGGTGGTGGTAGTGGTGATGATAATGTGGTGGTAGTAGTGGTAGTGCTGATGATGATGGTGGTGGTAGTGGTAGTAGTGGCAGTGGTGGTTGTGGTAGTGGTAGTAGTGGCAGTGGTGGTTGTGGTAGTGATGGTAGTGGTGGTGGTAGTGATGGTAGTGGTAGTGATGGTGGTGGTGGTGGTGGTGGTAGTGATGGTAGTGGTAGTAATGGTGATGGTAGTGGTGGTGGTGGTAGTGCTGATGATGGTGGTGGTAGTAGTGGTAGTGGTGATGATGATGGTGGTGGTAGTGGTGGTGGTGGTAGTGATGTAGTGGTGATGATAGTGGTGGTAGTAGTGGTGATGATGATGGTGGTGGTAGTGGTGGTAATGGTGGTGATGTAGTGATGGTAGTGGTGGTGGTGGTAGTAATGATGATGGTGTTGTTAGTGGTGGTGGTGGTAGGGATTTTAGTTGTGATGATGGTGGTGGTAGTAGTGGTAGTGATGGTAGTGGTGGTGGTGGTGGTAGTGATGGTGGTGGTAGTAGTGGTAGTGGTGATGATGGTGGTTGTAGTAGTGGTAGTGGTGATGGTGGTGGTAGTAGTGGTAGTGGTGGTGATGATGGTGGTGGTAGTAGTGGTAGTGATGGTAGTGGTGGTAGTGGTGATGATGGTGGTGGTAGTGATGGTGGTGGTAGTAGTGATGATGATGGTGGTGGTAGTGATGGTGGTGGTGGTGGTAGTGATGGTAGTGGTGATGATGGTGGTGGTGATGATGGTGGTGGTAGTCGTGGTAGTGATAATAGTGTTGGTGGTGGTAGTGGTGGTAGTGGTAATGGTAATGATGGTGGTGGTAGTGATGGTAGTGGTGATGATGATGGTGGTGGTACTTTTCATACATTTTCTACACGCCTATCAATGTTCCCCTTCCAACGGAAGGAAGATCCATTTTTCACAATGTTAACTGATATTTCATTATGACCTCAGTCCGAAGTGCTTAACATTTGAGCCCGAAGTAAAATCGATGTCAGTGTTGTGTCATTAATAGAGAAGAACCTAATGGCCACAGAGTAATTAGAGATCACATCACTCCAGTTTGAAGTAAGATCAGCTTCAGTCACTCTGTCCCCAGTTACCCCAAACTGTTCTCTTACACCATGTCTTTGTTACCCATGTCCAGTTCTCAACCTCTCACTCTGACCCATCACCGTGCTACAGCAGTAGGAGCTTCCTTTGAGCCACTTTTCTACAGCAGGAAAATAATCCTGCAGCAACAGGAAAAGTGAATTATTATGTTGATTATAAAGGACATTTTTGTAGGGGTTGATACATTTTTTTGTAAGGGAAAATCAAGTCTGAAATTTAAAAGTAAAAAGAAGCCTTTAGAAACCTCAAACACACTACAAGTTTTACATTCCCTGCATTGCAGGTTAGTTATCCAGTACAGGGTGATCAAATTAAGATCCTACATCTGTAACCTGCTCTCTCGACCCTAATCCCAGTCTCCGTCTTCACCCCATACTACCATCCTGCCATATGGGTACCTCTGCCCCACTGTTAGAGGCCCCTATGAAGTCACAGGGAGGACACAGAGGGTTGACTTGGTGAGTGTGGAGATCAGGTATGTTACGAGAGCTAAGGCCTGTCACTAGCTTTAGAGTGGAGGAGACTACTCACACAGTACTACACAGAAAGAGACAGGGGAGGGGTGGGGGGGTTGTACATTTCAGCTATTCACTGGCAAACCATATATCTCCTTGGTTTTAATGCTGTAAATGATGGAGGTAATGTATTCACAAAAGAAGCTCCCTCCCATTTAAAACTGAACTCACTGTATTAGAGGGTCTTACAGAGGGGGACAGGACCTGCCAAGCTGTGTCTAATTTGTAACTGATGACATCAGAGGCCTAAAAATAAACTAATGTATGTGTATTAACGCCACCTCACACCAAAACTCTTAACGGCTTCACGCTTTTAAACTCGTGAGACACAGAAACAGCACGCTCCTTCTGAATGAAGCTTCAAACCTCAGCCTCTTCCTCACTTGAGTTATGAGTCATTTCTGCGTCAGTATAGTGCTCATCCAATCAAAGAGGAGGAGGAACGCCACACACACAATTCTATATTTTGCTCTTAGAAAACAAGAAGCACGAAGTATGGAATACATAGATACTTTATATGCATTATCCCCTGAAGTGGCTCAGCTTGACCCTGTAAAAGCTCCCATCATTTTGGTGTGAATAGCAGTGTGAGAGAATCAGTGAAGACATGTTAGAGGAACTGGGCTAGGAGAACACTGGCTGTAGGTTTTTATAATGCACCGTTGAACTCGCAAGTGTACAAATACCTTAGCCAAATACATTTAAACTTAGTTTTTCACAATTCCTGATATTTAATCCTAGTAAAAATTCCCTGTCTTAGGGATCACATTCCCAGTGGGTCAGAAGTTTACTCAATTAGTATTTGGTAGCAGTCTTTAAATTGTTTAACTTGGGTCAAACGTTATGGGTAGCCTTCCACAAGCTTCCCATAATAAGTTGGGTGAATTTTGGCCCATTCCTCCTGACATAGCTGGTGTAAATGAGTCAGGTTTGTAGGCCTCCTTGCTCGCACACGCTTTTACAGGTCTGCCCACACATGTTCTATAGGATTGATGGCCACACCAATACCTTAACTTTGTTGTCCTTAAGCCATTTGGTCACAACTTTGGAAGTATGCTTGGGGTCATTGTTCATTTGGAAGACCATTTGCAACCAAGTTTTAACTGATGTTTTGAGATGTTGCTTCAATATATCTACACAATTTTCCATCCTCATGATGCCATCTATTTTGTGAAGTGCACCAGTCCCTCCTGCAGCATAGCACCCCCACAACATAATGCTGCCACCCCCGTGCTTCTCAGTTGGAATGGTGTTCTCCGGCTTACAAGCCTCCCCCTTTTTCCTCCAAACATAACGATGGTCATTATGGCCAAACAGTTCTATTTTTGTTTCATCAGACCAGAGTACGATATTTGTCCACATATACAATTGCAAACTGTAGTCTTGCATTTTTATGGCGGTTTTGGAGCAGTGGCTTCTTCCTTGCTGAGCGGCCTTTCAGGTTATGTCGATATAGGACTTGTTTTACTGTGGATATAGATACTTTTGTACCTGTTTCCTCCAGCATCTTCACAAGGTCCTTTGCTGTTGTTCTGGGATTGATTTGCACTTTTCGCACAAAAGTACATTCCTCTCTAGGAAACAGAACGCGTCTCCTTCCTGAGCGGTATGACAGCTGCGTGGTCCCATGGTGTTTATACTTGAGTACTATTGTTTGTACAGATGAACGTGGTACCTTCAGGCGTTTGTAAATTGCTCCCAAGGATGAACCAGACTTGTGGAGGTCTGCAATTGTTTTTCTGAGGTCTTGGCTGATATCTTTTGATTTTCCCATGATGTCAAGCAAAGAGCCACTGAGTTTGAAGGTAGGCCTTGAAATACATCCACAGGTACACCTCCAATTGACTCAAATGGTGTCAATTAGCCTATCAGAAGCTTCTAAAGCCATGACATAATTTTCTGAAATTTTCCAAGCTTTTTAAAGGCACAGTCAACTTAGTGTATGTAAACTTTTGACCCACTGGAATTGTGATACAAGTGACAATCTGTCTGTAAACAATTGTTGGAAAAATGACTTGTGTCATGAACAAAGTAGAGGTCCTAACCGACCTGCCAAAACTACAGTTTGTTAACAAGAAATGTGTGGAGTGGTTGAAAAATGAGTTTTAATGACTCCAACCTAAGTGTATGTAAACTTCCGACTTCACCTGTATACACTGAACAACAATATAAAAGCAATGTCAAGTGTTGGTCCCAAGTTTCATGAGCTGAAATAAAAGATCCCAGAAATGTTCCATATGCACAAAAAGCTTATTTCTCTCAAATGTTGTGCACAAATGTGTTTACATTCCTGTTAATGAGCATTTCTCCTTTGCCAAGATAATCCATCCACCTGACAGGTGTGGCATATCAAGAAGCATGATCATTACACAGGTGAATCTTGTGCTGGGGACAATAAAAGGTCACTCTAAATTGTGCAATTTTGTCACACAACACAATGCGACAGATGTCTAAAGTTTTGAGGGAGCGTGCAATTGCTCGACTGTCCACCAGAGCTGTTGCCAGAGAAATGAATGTTCATTTCTCTACGATAAGGCGCCTCCAAGATCGTTTTAGAGAATTTGGCTGTACGTCCAACCGGCCTCACGACCGCAGACCAGCCCAGGACCTCCACATCCGGCTTCTTCACCTGCGGGATCATCTGAGACCAGACACCCAGACAGCTGAGGATTATTTCTGTCTGTAATAAAGCTCTTTTATGAGGTAAAATTCATTCTGACTGGCTGGGCCCGGCTCCCCAGTGGGTAGGCCCCCAAGTGGGTGGGCCTATGCCCTCCTAGACCCATCCATGGCTGCACACCTGCCCGGCCATGTGTAATCCATAGAGTAGAGTATTATTCATTTATTTCAATTGACTGACTTCCTTATAGGAACTATAACTCAGTAAAATCTCTCTCCCTCCATCCCCTCTCAATTCAATTTTAATTCAAGGGATTTATTGGGTAAGATATTGCCAAAGCAAGTAGATAATAAACAAAAGTGAAATATACAATACAAATTAACAATAAACATTACACTCACAAAAGTTTCAAAATTATAAAGACATTAGAAATGTCATATTATGGGCAAATAGTTCAAGTACAAAAGGGAAAATAAATAAACATAAATATGGGTTGTATTTACAATGGTGTTTGTTCTTCACTGGTTGCCCTTTTCTTGTGGCAACAGGTCACAAATCTTGCTGCTGTGATGGCACACTGTGGTATTTCACCCAGTAGATTTGGAAGTTTATCAAAATGGGGTTTGTTTTTTAATTATTTGTTGATCTGTGTAATCTGAGGGAAATATGTGTCTCTAATATGTTCATACATTTGGCAGGAAGTTAGGAAGTGCAGCTCAGTTTCCACCTAATTTTGTGGGCAGTGTGCACATAGCCGGTCTTCTCTTGAGAGCCATGTCTGCCTACGGCAGTCTTTCTCAATAGCAAGGTTATGCTCACTGAGTCTGTACATAGTCAAAGCGTTCCTTAAGTTTAGGTCAGTCACAGTGGTCAGGTCATCTGCCCTCCCCCTCTCCCAACCCCCTCTCTCCCCAGTCCCCTCCCTCTCTGTTTGACCAAAGGCTGGAGGTCACATGATTACAGTAGTTCAGAGTGAGCAGAGATCATGCTCTAACATACAGCTCCTCATCAGTCTGTTAAAGCAGTTGAATTAATCTGGTAAACAACGAGAGGGCGTTCAGTGACAGGATCATTAGTGGTAGTCCATGTTTGTCTACTGGATTTAAATGGGGTGTATCCATTGTTGCTACTTGCTATTTTAGGCTATTTGTCACCCAGGCACAGTATGACTGATGGTAAGATTGAGTTAAGTCCCAAATGGCACCATATTCCCTTTATGGTGCACTACTTTTGACCAGGGCCCATAGGGTAGTGCACTATTAGGAATAGGGTACCATTTGGGACAGATCCAGAGAAATTAGTTCTATTTAAATCACTTTAGGTTTCTACTGTATAACTGTAGTTCACCTCGTGCTTTGATCAAAAACAGACACAGACAGTTTATTTTAAGCAAATGATGAGTGGGAGCTATTTTGGAGCTCACGCAGAATGTAACAATAATATATAATACATGTCTCTTTTCAGCGGTATGGGTCAAAATAGCAGTAGAGCGTCACGTTTGTACATCCAAATAAGTCTAACATATTTGGGTTGGCTCACATTTACACATCCCAAAGCTGAAGCTGATATGATGCCAAATAAATGAGAGGAAGATGCTGTTTATTCTAGACTTGACTTCTTAGCTTCACTGCCCCTGTCTAGTCTGACTGCTACAGTCCCTGGTTCTGTAGTCATACTTCTGAGTCCTATCTCTGTGATGAGCCAGAGGACACTTCTGCCCCTCAACCCCAGCCCTCTCCCTGCCCCCAGCTCTGACTCTCCTCAGCCTGTGGACCACTGGCAAAGTCAGGGAGGCAGAAACCAAAGGCTGGTACTTCACTCTCTCTCTCCATTTATCTCTACCCCTCCCTCTCTCTAACCTATCTATTTTCCTCCCTCTCTAACCCCCTCTCTCTAACGCTCTCTCTATTTCCCTCCGTCTCTCTAACCCTCTCATCTCTCTGTCCCTCCCTCGGTCTCTGTCCTTCCCTCTCTCTCTCTAGATGGATGCCCGGTCTACACTAGAGGGGCAGTTGGCTGTGACCTACTTCAACAGAACAGAACTGGACCTACCAGTCACACAGCTGTGGGTCACATTGTCTAGCTGGGTGATGAAAGGGTGCTGTCCGCTTCACTCCAAAAACTAGAATCCTCCACACTAGAGATTTATTTTTGGGGCATTCCCGCTTCTCTTTCCTTTAGGACACTTAATGCAAATAACAGATGAACAGATAATGATGCTGTCGGAAAAACAGTTTGTGTTTCCTAAAATAAGGCATTGCATAATATACAGGTAGGAGTGGAATTGGATGGATGGACTGCCCGCTGTTTATCTGTTCAAGCATTAAAGTGTGTATGTGTGTGTGCGTGTGCGTCTATGTGCATGTGTGTGTGAGAGGTGGCTGTGTGAGTAAAATATGATTCAGCCTCTTCCCGTGATCACATTGGATGACTCCATTAGTGCAGGAAGGTGGCACAGGGATCCGTTAGTTCAGGGTAAATGGCGGCTGAGTTAATGAGTGTCAACTCACTGAATGACCAGCGACCCATTTACAAAACAGAGCCTCGGCCAGGGCCGCACAGGAGACAAACAGGAGCGCGTGTCAATTTACCTCTGCCTTGTCAGATACTGGAAGTGACTGGATCCTGCTCAATGTCCCAACAACAGTGAACTAATGTCATCATCAAATCCCACACTATCAATTAGATAGACATAATTACATATCAGACATAATTACATATCAGACATAATTACATATCAGATATATCAAGACGTAAAGGATATATAGCTGCTACACAGGGATGTGATGAGGTTTGGTGAAAAGCTGGGCTGGCAGCCATTGCCTAAAGCCACACAGACCCAGACACAAGCACCCATCCTTCCACCAAAAGACAATAGCTAAAGCATGGATGGCAATAACACTATGCATGGATGGGAAGTGAATAAGAGAGAAGAGAACGTGTGTGTGTGTGTGTGTGTGTGTGTGTGTGTCTCTCTCCTCTCCTCTCCCCCCTCCCCTCCTCTCCTCTCCTCTCCCCCCAAAACTGACGAAAATGATCAATTAACACAGTCACATAATTGGGCCAATTATAGTCAACGATCACAGCATTGGCTCTGTGTCATAACAAGGCATCATGCTCAGTGACAAATGGGCAATTAGTAGGCTTTTATAGAGGATGAACACCCACCATTGTCCGGACTTTACCACGACGATGTTAAAACGACCTTACAACATCCGCACCGCGTCTCCTAGCAGAGATTATTTGCGACATCGGTTACCTCATGTACGTCACCGGCTTTCCAAACCTGCAAAGTATCTTAGTTCTTGAAAACCTCACAAAGGAGTAGAGGTAATTGTGTGCCAATTATCCTGTCCTTTGCTGTGCCATTGTCTAGTTGAAGTGTTGATTTACATCTCAGAGATGAAACAGTGTGGATAAGAGGAGTCAGTCCACTACAAAAGACACATGTTGAACCTCTCCTACTACAGTAATGGACAGTAACAGCATGAAAGAGAGATGGAGGACAAACAAGGGGTGAGAACTACACTATAAGAGGTGCTATCTAGAACCTTAGAGGGCTATTCGGCTGTCCCCATAGGAGACCTTTGGAAAACCCTTTTTGGTTCCAGGTACAACCCTTTTTGGTTCCATGTAGAACTATTTTCACAAAGGGTTCTACCTGGAACCCAAAAGGGTTCTACCTAGAACCAAAAAGGTTTAACCAAAGGTCTCCTATGGGGACAGCCGAATAACCCCTTTGGAACCCTTTTGGAACCACCTCAACACTAAAGTCTAGTTTGACCGATAGATGTTATTCAATAAACACAACGATCATTGAAATTCATCTGAAGAAATTAAAATATTTCCAAGTTAATCCTCAACTCCAAATTAGAGTAAAAGCAGTTTAAAGTAGTTTTTCCTGTTCAGTTGAAAATAATAACATTTTCTCAAGAAATGACTCCAGTCCTCCTTTCTAATGAAGCATCATCATCATTATTTAATTAGCCATAGGCCTAAACACTGCTCGGCCTAAACACTGCTCGGCCTAAACACTGCTCGGCCTAAACACTGCTCGGCCTAAACACTGCTCGGCCTAAACACTGCTCGCATTTGCCTTTCAAACACACACACAACACACACACATGTTGCATATTGTGCTGCCAATCTCCCAACATGGCTGCCTCTAACACCGGATGTCCATCCCACTGCTTTCTGATGACCTTTAAATAAGAACACATTAGAGTTGCTAGAATCAATAGCGTATCCTCCAGCTCTGAAGGTGAACGTCTGCCAGTTCAGTCAAGTAAACAACAGCTCTTATAGGCAGCGCTTTGTGATCAAATCTAGAAACCGTGATGAACACACAGTACCTCTATATCGAGGGCTCATAGTGTATCTTACTATCTTGAATTCTCTATATTTAGAAGTTGATGAGAGGGAGAGATCTTCTCTGGGGGCCTTTTTAGTGCTGTCAGCTTCATAAAGAGACAAAGCACAGTGTTTCCATAAATCAGGCGGATGGTGGTTAACTACTTACACGTCTGTTCAGAACATAGGGAACAATAGGACCGGATTGACAGGCAGCATCTGTCTGAGAGACTCCCACTGATTCAGTCTGTTGTTAGCTCGGTCACACTGTTGGTTTGATGGAAACAACGCTATCCTTGGATGCAGACGCTGAAATAAACCCCCAGCGATATATAGCTCTGATACATGTAAGATCCTTCACAGAAAGGTGGTTTTGAAAACTCCTCGCAGGGACCCATATTTCAAGAGAAGGCTTATTCGTGAACAACAGCGCTAGAACTAATATTGATTGACTTTGTGGCAGAACAAATCCATAGCTCAGCACTACAAAGCAATCCTCCGACCGCTGATGACACCTGTCCATGTGCCAGGCGTGTGTAATGTCAAATAAAATGAATAAGGCAACGGAGAATAAGAACCATGTCTAACATCCAGGGATACTGATTCTAACACTCCAGGGGGGCATGTTATCCCATCCCACATTACATGACATAAAGCCATCAGAGGCTGTGATGTACAGACACTGCCATTGTCCAATCAAGATGGTAATTAGCTGCATTAAGCTTTTCAGTGGTGGGGCGGAGCACAAACACCACAGATTCAAATTGAGTGTACCTGTCTAATCTATATTCTGTGTGCATTTAACATGGCATAGGAAACACGCAGGAAGAAAACACAGACGGCGTTCGGCGTTACTCTGGGCCCACAGGCCACCAATCATTGGCAGACAAAGCATGAAACCTGTGGTTCTCACATCCCCCGGCAGGGGAACACTTCATATTCACAGGCTATCACATGCTGGCTGGGTAAAACGGGCCTTTGTTGAGAGCAAATGAAAAATATTGCTGCATACAAGAGGCATGAGGATTACGCTGAAATGAAACACTGAAACTACTGTCATCAAATGACTCACCGTGACACGTTGAAGGAACGGAACTTTGTCGAATGTATGCTCACGTTTACCAATGACAGCCTACCTTATATTAAAATGCAGTTCCCCCAATTGATCATTTCACTGGTGGGTTATTTGATGATGGAGTTCAGAGGACATCAGGGTTGCGTTCAATTCACCAAAAAGGAGAAAACCTCTTGAAACTGAGTAGGTATAACCTGCACCTGTCCAATAATAATGTGCATTTTCCTTTTCTGATTCGCAACATCTTCTCCCATTTGTGCCTCATGAAAGCGATCTATGTGACTGACATATTTTGTATAAATGTAAAAGAGAAGGTTCTGGGAAGATGAAAATGAACTAAATTCTACCATCTGAAATATTAAAGAAAATACACCATATAGACAAACGTATGTGAAAACGAGCACACAGCCATGCAATCTCCATAGACAAACATTTGCAGTAGAATGGCCTTACTGAAGAGCTCAGTGACTTTCAACGTGGCACCGTCATAGGATGCCACCTTTCCATCAAGACAGTTCATCCAATTTCTTCCCTGCTAGAGCTGCCCCGGTCAACTGTAAGTGCTGTTATTGTGAAGTGTGAACAATGTGAACAATGGTTCAGCCATGAAGTGGTAGGCCACACAAGCTCACAGGATGGGACTGCCGAGTGCTCAAACGCATAACAGGTCAAAATCGTCTGTTCTCGGTTGCAACACTCACTACAGAGTTCCAAACTGCCTCTGGAAGCAAAGTCAGCACAAGAAGTGTTCGCTGGGAGCTTCATGAAATGGGTTTCCATGGCAGAGCAGCCGCACACAAGCCTAAGATCACCATGCGCAATGCCAAGCATTGGTGTAAAGTGATGTAAAGCTCGCTGCCTTTGCACTCTGGAGCAGTGGAAAGCCAGTCTCTGGAGAGATGAATCACGCTTCACAATCTGGCAGTCCAAAGGACAAATCTGGGTTTGGCGAATGCCAGGAGAACGCTACCTGCCCCAATGTTTTTCATGGTTTTGGCTAGGCCCCTTAGTTCCAGTGAAGGGACATCTTAATGCTAGAGCATACAATGACATTCTAGATGATTACGTGTTTCCAACTTTGTGGCAACAGTTTGGGGAAGACCCTTTCCTGTTCGAGCATGACAATGCCCCTGTGCAAAATGCAAGGTCCATACAGAAATGGTTTGTCGAGATCGGTGTGGAAGAACTTGACTGGCCTACACAGAGCCCTGACCTCAACCCCATCGAACACCTTTGGAATGAATTGGAACGCCGAGTGCGAGCCAGACTTAATCGCCCAACATCCATGCCAGACCTCACTAATGCTCTTGTGGCTGAATAGAAGAAAGTCCCCGCAGCAATGTTACAACATCTAGTGGAAAGCCTTCCCAGAAGAGTGGAGGCTATTATAGCAGCAAAGGGGAGACCAACTCCTTATTAATGGCAATTATTTTGGAATGAGATGTTCGGCGAGCAGGTATCCCCATACTTTTGGTCATGTAGTATACTTTCAAACTGAATGGCATCCCTCTGCTACACTTGAAGACGTGTTTGATACCCAAATCTCCTCATCTATCCTTAACCACAATCCTCCTCCATGTCATATCTGGATATCTGGATCCTGGTTACCTCAGGCTCGTCACACCAAATCAAGCACCTGCCAGGTCACTTTGCTAAGGTTATGTGCCCTGAACTGAAAGGGTAGGAACTAGTGAATCTCTATAAAGCTCCAACCTGGAGCGGGTCTGGGACACCATCTGATCTGCCCTGTGGACTACATGCAGAAAGACTTCCCTCCCAGGGTGGTGCAGCTGCTGGAGACTGCAGCAGCGGTCAGGGTCCTGGCACTCAACTCTGGGAACAAAACAAGCAGCTGGGGGAGCGATGGGTGGGCTGGCCATCTTTAAAGGCAGCCAGGCTGTAATTATCACAAATAACATAACCAGGCTAGCGCCAGGAAGTTGGCTCTAACTGGCGGCCAGTTACACTGCTATAAAATCCTGATCCATTCTGACTACAACAACCAGTCCAATAGCCTGAATAAATAGAGAATGTTCTTGGTTCCATACTTCCACCCTGGGCTATTTACTCAAAACACTCTTTGTTCACTGGGTAATTGTGTTGTTTTGAATTTGCAATTCTGACCTTGAATTATCATTAGCACAACTGAAGTAATGAATTCAAGGTAATGTTCTCCGTCACCTTGACTAAAAGCAGAACGGTGCATAAAATGGAGCGTGGCTGGAGCCTTACTAACGTAACCTAGTCATTTATACACCCCAATCCCCTCGTAAGACCTCCCAAACTACTCACAACAGTTCCTGTTTTCACCACTGTTATTAGGAGTGACATTATAATATGCCGTGCTCTGATAAGCCCAGGGGAGGGCACACCTTAGTCACATCAGTGGGTCGTATTGTGGACCCCTGTAGAGAGAGGAGGGTTTCTCTCCATCAACCACAGCATTTACCACCCCTCTGAGTCCTCAAGGTCCCTTACAACACGAGGATAGATGCTCTGATGATTGACTCAGTCACGAGCAAAGGAGACAATGTTGTACCGTAAATCAGTTCTATCCAGATTAGGTAATAGGGAAGGAGAAATGAAAAACACGTATGAAAACGCTCCACATTTCCCACTACGTATCTCATTCATGTGATATGAATGTAGACTATTTAGTATAGAGATTGAAGGGGTGCGGCGATATTATAGAATACTTTTCTATGCTATAAAAAGCTATATATAAAAAGCCCTGCTGTTTGGCCCAAGCTTGTACCATAGAAAGCCATCTTTGTTGAGATCCGCCCAGTAGCAGAGACGGTTGCGGCTGCAGTTATGGAAGCTAGCTAGGACACCCGTCTTGTGGATGCATGTGGATTTCTCAGCAGTCCTTGAACAAGCATCTTATCCAGTGCAGAGTGGCTATGACATCATGTTCTATTTCTGGCACTCAAGTGGAGCATTCGGAAGCTGAACGGTATCCATTAAATGGGGGACCAGCTGTATGTTCTAAAATACCAGGCCTTCTTCCTCTCATTCATCTGGTAATTCACTACTATTCAGAGCACACACTGTTCCCACTTGACATGGAGGGTTCAAGTTTTATTCCAATGAAATAACGCTCATAAAATCATGAATTATCAGATGCTCATTTTGTTGCTTTAATTTGGCGTTGGTATTTTAATTATGTATCTCTTAATTCTAGTTCCCAGCGTATACTCCTCTGATTATGGAGTGTAAGAGAGGATATCATTCACACACACACACACACACACACACACACACACACACACACACACACACACACACACACACACACACACACACACACACACACACACACACACACACACACACACACACACACACACACACACACACACACACACACACACACACACACACAGTTGAAGTCGGAAGTTTACATACACTTAGGTTGGAGTCATCAAAACGCGTTTATCAACCACTCCACAAATGTCTTGTTAACAAACTATAGTTTTGGCAAGTCTGTTAGGATATCAATTTTATGCATGACACAAGTCATTTTTCCAACAATTATTTACAGACAGATTATTTCACCTATAATTCACTGTATCACAATTCCAGTGGGTCAGAAGTTTACATACACTAAGTTAACTGTGCCTTTAAACAGCTTGGACAATTCCAGAAAATTATGTCATGGCTTTAGAAGCTTCTGATAGGCTAATTGACATAATTTGAGTCAATTGGAGGTGTACCTGTGGATGTATTTCAAGGCCTACCTTCAAACTCAGTGGCTCTTTGCTTGACATCATGGGAAAATCTAAAGAAATCAGCCAAGACCTCAGAAAAAACATGGTAGACCTCCACAAGTCTGGTTCATCCTTGAGAGCAATTTCCAAATGCCTGAAAGTACCACGTTCATCTGTACAAACAATAGTACCCAAGTATAAACACCATGGAACCACGCAGCCATCATGCAGCCATCATACCGCTCAGGAAGGAGACGCATTCTGTCTCCTAGAGATGAACGTACTTTGGTGCGAAAAGTGCAAATCAATCCCAGAACAACAGCAAAGGACCTTGTGAAGATGCTGGAGGAAACAGGTACAAAAGTATCTATATCCACAGTAAAACAAGTCCTATATCGACAGCAATATATCGCTCAGCAGGGAAGAAGCCACTGCTCCAAAACCGCCATAAAAAAAGCCAGACTACGGTTTGCAACTGCACATGGGGACAAAGATCGTACTTTTTGGAGAAATGTCCTCTGGTCTGATGAAACAAAAATATAACTGTTTGGCCATAATGACCATCATTATGTTTGGAGAAAAAAGAGGGAGGCTTGCAAGCCGAAGAACACCATCCCAAACGTGAAGCACGGGGGTGGCAGCATCATGTTGTGGGGGTTCTTTGCTGCAGGAGGGACTAGTGCACTTCACAAAATAGATGGCATCATGAGGTAGGAAAATAATGTGGATATATTAAAGCAACATCTCAAGACATCAGTAAGGAAGTTAAAGCTTGGCCGCAAATGGGTCTTCCAAATGGACAACAACCCCAAGCATACTTCCAAAGTTGTGGTGAAATGGCTTAAGGAAAACAAAGTCAAGGTATTGGAGTGGCCATCACAAAGCCCTGACCTCAATCCTATAGAAAATGTGTGGGCAGAACTGAAAAGGCGTGAGCGAGCAAGGAGGCCTATAAACCTGACTCAAATACACCAGCTCTGTAAGGAGGAATGGGCCAAAATTCACCCAACTTATTGTGGGAAGCTTATGGAAGGCTACTTGAAAGGTTTGACCCAAGATAAACAATTTAAAGGCAATGCTACCAAATACAAATTGAGTGTTTGTAAACTTCTGACCCACTGGGAATGTGATGAAAGAAATAAAAGCTGAAATAAATAATTCTCTCTACTATTATTCTGACATTTCACATTCTTAAAATAAAGTGGTGATCCTAACTGACCTAAGACAGGGGATGTTTACTGGGATTAAATGTCAGGAATTGTGAAAAACAGAGTTTAAATGTATTTGGCTAAGGTGTATGTAAACTTCTGACTTCAACTGTACATACATAAACTCTGTCAACTGCATTTATTTTCAGTAAACGTGTAAATATTTGTATGAACACAACAAGCTTCAACAACTGAGACATAACTGAACAAGTTCCACAGACATTTTACAATGTGTCTCTGAACAAAGGGGGAGGGTCAAAATCAAAAGTAACAGTCAGTATCTGGTGTGGCCACCAGCTGCATTAAGTACTGCAGTACTGCATCTCCTCCTCATGGACTGCACCAGATTTGCCAGTTCTTGCTGTGAGACGTAACCTCACTCTTCCACCAAGGCACCTGCAAGTTCCCGGACATTTCTGGGGGGAATGGCCCTAGCCCTCACCCTCCGATCCAACAGGTCCCAGACGGCCTCAATGGGATTGAGATCCAGGCTCTTCACTGGCCATGGCAGAACACTGACATTCCTGTCTTGCAGGAAATCACGCACAGAACGAGCAGTATGGCTGGTGGCATTGTCATGCTGGAGGATCATGTCAGGATGAGCATCTCATGAGGGAGGAGGATGTCTTCCCTGTAACGCACAGCGTTGAGATTGCCTGCAATAACAACAAGCTCAGTCCGATGATGCTGTGACACACCACCCCAGACCATGACAGACTCTCCACTTCCAAATTAATCCCGCTCCAGAGTACACACCTCGGTGTAACGCTCATTCCTTTGACGATTAACCCGAATCCGACCATCACCCCTGGTGAGACAAAACCGTGACTCGTCAGTGAAGAGCACTTTTTGCCAGTCCTGTCTGGTCCAGCGACGGTGGGTTTGTGCCCATAGGCCACGTTGTTGCCGGTGATGTCTGGTGAGGACCTGCCTTACAACAGGCCTACAAGCCCTCAGTCCAGCCTCTCTCAGCCTATTGCGGACAGTCTGAGTACTTATGGAGGGATTGTGCGTTACTGGTATAACTCGGGCAGCTGTTGTTGCCATCCTGTACCTGTCCCACAGGTGTGATGTTCGGCTGTACCGATCCTGTGCAGGTGTTGTTACACGTGGTCTGCCACTGTGAGGACGATCAGCTGTCCGTCCTGTCTCCCTGTAGCGCTGTCTTAGGCGTCTCACAGTACGGACATTGCAATTTATTGCCCTGGCCACATCTGTAGTCCTCATGCCTCCTTGCAGCATGCCTAAGGCACGTTCATGCAGATGAGCAGGGACCCTGCGCATCTTTCTTTTGGTGTTTTTCAGAGTCAGTAGAAAGGCCTCTTTAGTGTCCTAAGTTTTCATAACTGTGACCTTTATTGCCTACCGTCTGTAAGCTGTTAGTGTCTTAATGACCGTTCCACAGGTGCATGTTCATTAATTGTTTATGGTTTATTGAACAAGCATGGGAAACAGAGTTGAAACCCTTTACAATGAAGATCTGTGAAGTTATTTGGATTTTTACGAATTATCTTTGAAAGACAGGGTCCTGAAAAAGGGAAAAAGTTTACATACACACACACACATATACTGTGGTGATTTTAGCATGTAAATCTTGGTGGGGCAAAAAAAAAAAAAGTGGGATGCATGCCAGAAAAGCCACTACACAACACGACACTAAACAATACATTAATTGCACTATAACGGTGACAAACAGTGCCCACAAACTGTTAGGGCCTACATAAAGCTGTCCCAACAGCAGAGTCCCAACAGCAGTCCCAACACCTTACCACTGCTACACCTGGCTGTCAGCTGAGCCTTGTCTGGCAGCCAAACAGTTCATTCAGCCTCATTAACTGCCTTTAAAAAAACATAGCTGATATGGCTGACTTACTTAAAAAATGTGGTTTCTACTGACAAACTATGGCATAAGGGGACGACAAGCGGATAAGAGGCAATCAGTAAAGACATTAATGAGCGAGTGACGACGGATGTAGTCAATATAACTATTTGTTCAGCACTTTTGAAATGTACAGCAACAGAATTAAGAACATTGGCTATACTTACAATGTACTCCCTGTACACCAAGTCAGAACCGTAGGATAAATAAGGGGGTGTATAAGGGGGCATATGGGCTGCAATCGGAGGTGCAGTTAACTCTAATGAACTTATCCTCTGCAGCAGAGGTAACTCTGGGTCTTCGTTTTCTGTGGCAGTCCTCATGAGAGCCAGTTTCATCATAGCGCTTGATGGTTTTTACGTCTGCAATTGAAGAAACTTGACATTTTCCGAATTGACTGACCTTCATGTCTTAAAGTAATGATAGACTGTAATTTCTCTTTACTTATTTGAGCTGTTCTTGTCATTATATGGACTTGGTCTTTTACCAAAAAAGGGCTATCTTCTGTATACCGCCCCTACCTTGTCACAACACAACTGATTGGCTCAAATGCAGGAAAGAAATTCCACAAATTAGCAAGGCACACCTGTTAATTGAAATACATTCCAGGTGACCTCATGAAGCTGGTTGAGAGAATGCCAAGATTGTGCAAAGCTGTCATCAAGGCAAAGGGTGGATACTTTGAAGAATCTCAAATATAAAATTTGTTTAACACTTATTTGGTCACTACATGATTCCATATGTGTTATTTCATAGTTTTGATGTCTTCACTATTATTGTACAATGTAGAAAATAGTCAAAATAAAGAAAACCCCTGGAATGAGTAGGTGTGTCCAAACGTTTGACTGGTACTGTACGTGCAATCTAATACATGTGGTAACTAATAATAATAGTAAACAGTAATACATGCAGAACTCCGTGTTTGTGGGTAGCATATACGCTGAGGCTGACATCTGAGATATCATTTTTTCTATACGAGAGTCAAAATAAAAAATATGCACTGGCCCTCTGTGAAGGATGCCATTTGAGGTGCAACACTATGTATTGGTTGTAACCTCATTTCACTCTCCTCACTTGAGGCCTCTCGACAGCACTGCTCTGCAATTGACTGGGGTGAAGACAGACAGAGTTTTGTGGCTGTGTTATAGTGAGACTGGAGCTGTGTTTCTAACCTCAAGGGGAGGCGTGTGTGGGTGTGTGAGTCACAGCAATATTACACCCAGACAGACACCTCCAGAACAGAACACAATGCTGGGAGAGATGACATCAAAGAGCTCTGCATGAGGCCAGCCTCCACGCACTGAGGCCTCTTCATCTTGTGCTACTCATCATGTCAACTTTTCTTCTTCTCATCCTATCCATCTTATCGTGTTTACTCTTAGCTTCATCTTGAAAACCCACAGTGAAAATGAACATGTGGTTTAAAAAATAGCACTATCAGAATCTGGCACTCCACCAATCTCACAGGAATTACATGTGTATTAATACCCTTCTATCAAGTTTGATTTGACCCAGTATTGCAGAGTACTACGTTGTAATATCTTCAGTCCTTTCCTCAGCTCTGGTGCTAAACAGATATCTGCTGATGCTGATTGGGTCAGATTTGCCAGGCCATTGCAGCAACAAACAGGACATGCAGAAATGCTCACAGATGTGTGCCCCATGGGCTCCCCCACTACTCCATACCCACAATCCCCTTGAGGGGTAACCGTACCCATCCGTAGTGGAAGTTGGCTGAAGCCCAGGAAAACGGTTCCCTCTGCTGAGCCCGACACCAACCTGCAGTCAGTAGCACACCAAGGCAGTCCATACCGGAGTCATACCTGGTACCACAGCACCATGGAGCCTCCAGGCTTAGAGGGCTCTGCCTTGTGAACCTAACGGAACAAACCTGGAGAGACTCAATGAAACTCAATGAGCTCTAGCTAAAGCCCATCCATTCTCCATCACTGCACACCCAGCCTGGGTCATCAGGCCTAATATTAATAATACACCGGTAAATAATCAGAAGCTAACGACGGGTTGAATGAAACAGTGACCAGAGAGGATTGTGGGGGTTATTCAAGCCTCTCCATCCAACTTAGCTAGCTAACACTGCTACTGTTGTAAAAGAGGATGTGAGAGAGAGGGAGATAGAAAGACGCTTTAGTTTGCAAATCACCACTTGTGGGCCTGGAAAAAACATGGACTCCACTGCGATTGTCTGTCTTGTAAAGTAAGGATATCAAGGACATATGAAGATCACTAGAAGGATACAAGGGCTCTGTGAGGACATAAATGGCCTAATAACTGCCAAGGTGACTGATCACCTGGCACCAGTTTATATGCCGAGACCTGCTTATAAACCTACCCAAACAACATTCTCATTATTTCCAAGACCAGAGGAATCCTACTGCAATCTACAAAAATACAGGACTCAAAAACAGACATGGTATTTAGATCATAGTACCCGAGCCTTAAAGGCTCTTTCACTGTGGAAGACAGCCCGCAATTACCAGTGTAGGTAGGTCTCTCTCTCTCTCTCTCTCTCTCTGTGTGTGTTGATCTACCCTGTGGCGGAGTGAACTGGGGCACAAACAATAACAGCAATAACGGCAAAACATGTGCTGCTCTGGCGGACCAGACCAGCTGACTGACTGCTTGCGTTGTGCTGCCTGCCTCATTCTAGAGGGAGAGGGCTGCTGTGCAACAGCAGTAGCACACCGCATCCAGAGAGAGAGAACGAAAGAGAGGGAGAGGAGGAGCAGAGGGGATTCGCCTCTCATTGTTCTCATCAGCTTAGTCATGTTCCCTTCTGTCACGTTCTGACCATCGTTCGTGTGTGTTTTCCTTGTTTTAGTGTTGGTCAGGACGTGAACTGGGTGGGCATTCTATGTTGGATGTCTTGTTTGTCTATTTCTATGTCTGGCCTGATATGGTTCTCAATCAGAGGCAGGTGTTAGTCATTGTCTCTGATTGGGAACCATATTTAGGTAGCCTGGGTTTCACTGTGTGTTTGTGGGTGATTGTCCTTATTGTTAGTTTGCACCAGTTTAGGCTGTTTCGGTTTTTTCATTACGTTTATGATTTTGCACTGTTTGTATTTAGATTCGTGTTGCTATAGTCACAATAAACATGGATCGCAATCTACACGCCGCATTTTGGTCCGACTCTCCTTCTCATCAAGAAAACCGTTACAGAATCACCCACCACAAAAGGACCAAGCAGCGTGTCAACAGGCAGGAGCAGCGCGAGGAGACGCGCAATAAGGATTTCTGGACATGGGAGGAAATCCTCGACGGGAGAGGACCCTGGGCTAAACCAGGGGAGTGTAGCCGCCCAAAGGTGCAGCAGGAGAAGAGGCAACAGGAGCAGCCCAAAGAGGAGGTATGGACATGGGAGGACAAATTAGAAGGAAGAGGACCCTGGGCTCAGCCAGGAGAATATCGCCGCCCCAAAGAAGAACTGGAGGCGGCGAAAGCTGAGAGGCGCAGATATGAGGAGGCAGCACGACGTAGCGGATGGAAGCCTGAGAGGCAGCCCCAAAAATTTCTTGGGGGGGGGCTAACAGGGAGTATGGCTACGTCAGGTAGGAGACCTGGGCAGACTCCCTGTGCTTACCGGGGGGCTAGAGAGACCGGACAGGCACCGTGTTATGCAGTGGTGCGCACTGTGTCTCCAGTGCGGGTGCATAGCCCGGTGCGGTATATTCCAGCTCCGCGTGTCGGCCGGGCTAGATTGAGCATCGAGCCTAATGCCATGAAGCCGGCTCTACGCAGCTGGTCCCCAGTGCGTCTCCTTGGGCCGGCTTACATGGCACCAGCCTTGCGCTCGGTGTCTCCGGTTCGCCTGCATAGCCCAGTGCGGGCTATTCCACCTCGCCGCACTGGCAGGGCGACCGTGAGCATTCAACCAGGTAAGGTTGGGCAGGCTCGGTGCTCAAGAGCTCCAGTGCGCCTGCACGGTCCGGTTTTTCCAGTACCACCTCCACACCCCAGCCCTCCGGTAGCAGCTCCCCGCACCAGGCTTCCTGTGCGTGTCCTCGGCCCAGTACCACCAGTGCCAGCACCACGCATCAGGCCTACAGTGCGCCTCGCCTGTCCAGCGCTGCCAGAGCCTTCCTTCTCTACAGCGCTGCCGGAGTCTCCCGCCTGTTCAGAACTGCCAGTCTGCAAGGAGCTGCCAGTCTGCAAGGAGCTGCCAGTCTGCAAGGAGCTGCCAGTCTGCAAGGAGCTGCCAGTCTGCAAGGAGCCGCCAGAGCTGCCTGTCTGCAGGATGCCGCCAAAGCTGCCAGTCTGCAAGGAGCCGCCAGAGCTGCCAGTCTGCAAGGAGCCGCCAGAGCCGCCAGTTAGCATGGAGCAGCCAGGGCCGCCAGTCAGCATGGAGCAGCCAGGGCCGCCAGTCAGCATGGAGCAGCCAGGGCCGCCAGTCAGCATGGAGCAGCCAGGGCCGCCAGTCAGCATGGAGCAGCCAGGGCCGCCAGTCAGCATGGAGCAGCCAGGGCCGCCAGTCAGCATGGAGCAGCCAGAGCAGCCAGTCAGCATGGAGCAGCCAGAGCTGCCAGTCAGCATGGAGCAGCCAGTCAGCATGGAGCAGCCAGAGCTGCCAGTCAGCATGGAGCAGCCAGTCAGCATGGAGCAGCCAGAGCTGCCAGTCAGCATGGAGCAGCCAGTCAGCATGGAGCAGCCAGAGCTGCCAGTCATCATGGAGCAGCCAGTCAGCATGGAGCAGCCAGAGCAGCCAGTCGACCAGACTCTTCCAGATCTGCCAGTCGACCAGACTCTTCCAGATCTGCCAGTCGACCAGACTCTTCCAGATCTGCCAGTCGACCAGACTCTTCCAGATCTGCCAGTCGACCAGACTCTTCCAGATCTGCCAGTCGACCAGACTCTTCCAGATCTGCCAGTCGACCAGACTCTTCCAGAGCAGCCAGTCGACCAGACTCTTCCGGAACCGCCAGCCGACCAGACTCTTCCGGAACCGCCAGCCAGCCAGGATCTGCCGGATCCAACCACCTGCCTGAGCTTCCTCTCAGTGCTGAGCTTCCTCTCAGTGCTGAGCTTCCTCTCAGTGCTGAGCTACCCATCAGTCCCGAGCGGTCTTTAAGGAGGGTAACCTATCTAGGGACGCTAAGGAGGTGGACTAAAACTGTTATGGAGTGGGGTCCACGTCCAGCGCCAGAGCCGCCACCGCGGACAGATGCCCACCCACACCCTCCCCCATAGGTTTAAGTTGTGCGTCCGGAGTCCGCACCTTGGAGGGGGGGTACTGTCACGTTCTGACCATCGTTCGTGTGTGTTTTCCTTGTTTTAGTGTTGGTCAGGACGTGAACTGGGTGGGCATTCTATGTTGGATGTCTTGTTTGTCTATTTCTATGTCTGGCCTGATATGGTTCTCAATCAGAGGCAGGTGTTAGTCATTGTCTCTGATTGGGAACCATATTTAGGTAGCCTGGGTTTCACTGTGTGTTTGTGGGTGATTGTCCTTATTGTTAGTTTGCACCAGTTTAGGCTGTTTCGGTTTTTTCATTACGTTTATGATTTTGCACTGTTTGTATTTAGATTCGTGTTGCTATAGTCACAATAAACATGGATCGCAATCTACACGCCGCATTTTGGTCCGACTCTCCTTCTCATCAAGAAAACCGTTACACCTTCCTTCCACACTCTGCCCCTTGTGAGGCTTCCACTGACTCCCTCTCGCTCACTCCTACAACCCAGACAACCCTTCAGAAAGGAATGCAATGGTTCAGTCCATGACTACACATGGTTGTTTAGTATTATTGGCTGGATCTATCTATCGGCTATTTACCTTGTGGCCAGAGTGTTGACGGATGGCCGTACCATGTATGATTGTTGGACGGGGGGGAGGGTATCATTGACTTCGCCTCACTAAAAACACAGTCACTAACGAGAGTTATCAAGCCAAAATACAGAGGTGTCACACTTAATGCTTACCCCTTCAGATCATTTCAATGGGGCCATAATAACTATAATCATTACAAGCCAATGCTCCACAATTACTATAAAAAATAATTCCCAAGTTGATTTTCAGGACTTTTTATTGAGAAGTTGTCTGGTATTATTTCAACTGCAGCCAGTCAGACAGACATGAATGGGCATGGTGAGGGGTGCCTATACAGTAATCAAGTGCAGTCTTAGACCTTCATTCTTGTCATGGGATGACGCTGGAGAGGCAAAGCAGGTACGGGGAGTCAAACATTTAATATGGAACGGACATGGAACGAGACAGGAACAGCGTCAGCACACGTTAACACAGACAAATTACAATCAATACAGCATCAGGAACAGAGCTGGGGAACTGACAAATATAGGGGAGGAAATAAACAGGTGATTGAGTGAGTCCAATATCGCTGATGCGCGTGATGAGGGAAGGCATGTGAGGGTAAATGATGGTGGCAGGAGTGTGTAATGCAGTTCAGCCTGGCGCTGGGGGGAAGAGCGGGAGCAGGCGTGACAATACTAACATGTGCGTGAGTGATCAATAGACTGGTTCTCTCATTACTGTCTGGCAGGGTGGGGAAAGGAGAGGAGAGCTGGGATTGGAGTCTGGGCTGGGGGGAGGGGAGGGGAGGGGAGAGTGTCTGAAAACTAGGATTTACATCTGTACATCAACCATAAACAGAGGGCACATTATAGGGCTATTACCATATTGTTTATACTGATCCAATCCTTTCAGATGTACTATGTGTAGGGGGATAGGGCCTAGGGGTCCGATTGGGATTGGACCTGCCTGAGCCTATGGGAGTGGTAGTGTATTTGTATTTATTATGGATCCCCATTAGCTGCTTCCAGCAGCTACTCTTCCTGGGGTCCAACAAAATTAAGCTGTTATACAATTTTTAAAACATTACAATACATTCACAACAGATTTCACAACACACTAAGTGTGTGCCCTTTAGGCAACTACTCTACTACCACACATCTACAACTTAAAATCCATGTGTACGTGTGTGTAGTGTGTATGCTATCGTGTATTTGTATGCATGTGTCTGCGCCTATGTTTGTGTCTCTTCACAGTCCCCGCTGTTCCGTAAGGTATCACATACAGGATCAAGCATTTGACAAATGTTATCCAGATACTGACTGTTAGCACTTGGTGGTCTGTAGCAGCTTCCCGCCAGAATGGGCTTTAGGTGAGGCAGATGAACCTGTAGCCATATTACTTCCACAGTATTTAACATGAGATCCTCTCTAAGCTTTACAGGAATGTGGTTCTGAATATAAAATGGCCAGACCTCAACCTTTGGCATATCTGTCTATTCTGTAGATCTTATAACAATGTATTGCTACCACTGTGTCATCAAAGGTATTATCTAAGTGAGTTTCAGAGATAGTCAGAATATTAATGCCATCTGTTACTAGCAAATTATTGATTTCATGAACCTTGTATCTTAAGCTACATGTGTTAACGTGGGCTATTTTAGCACTTTTCTGTGAAGCTTTATTGTTTTTATCGCTTATTGGGAAGCTTAGCAGGAGTAGATATGCTCAGGTTATGTATGTTAGTGCAGGGTGAGATGCACACAGTGGACTTCCTGCCAGTGCACACCGCCTCCATGCTAACAGTATAACTGGTTCACGGGCACATGATTACTGCATACAATAGCTGTAGGATCAGCAGAAGCATTCAGGGCAGTAAGAAGGACATAAATTAGGTTACTTACATTGTGTCTTCCAATGCCCCTGGGCTAATGTACATTTGCTGAAGCATTATAACAACTCATTGACACAATTGTAGGGATTAAATGAGCTGGGCTTGGGTCATTGATAAGTCGTTGTCTCAATGCAGCCTTATAATGCTGTGAAAGGATCCACGAACCCAAATGATTTGGGTGGATCCCAGCCCCCTTATAAAATTAGCTTTGTTTCCAGAAGGTATCAAAATTGTCAATAAACGGTCCCCGACCGATCATCGCAAAATTTGAACACTACCAACAAAAGGATCTGATCAAAAGCAGAAGAAGGGACCAAGGAGATAAACGAACGTCGTAAGAGACTGTATCCGGTACAAAGACAACAAAAGATGGACGGTAGGTGTGCCTTTCTCATTGTGGACAAACTCTTTATAGATGGACAGCTATTCCGAGACAGCTCCACAGTGGCTGTACTAAATTCTACAGGGACTTCAGGTTACAAAAAAAAGAAGGTATGGGAACTGTTTAAAATATCTGAAAATTATGAAGTGGATATAAACACACACGTACTCAACTACATGCTTGCTTACACATACGGACTTATACATACACACACACCTGAACTCGCTCTCTTCTCTCACTTTCTCTCCTCTCCCTGTCTCTCTATTGTCGAGAAATGTTTTATAATTTAATGTGTTTATTGTTTGTCTATCTTTTTTATGTATTTGTCTACAAGTTTATATATGTTTACAACAAGCAAGGGGAAGATATCAGAATAGGGGCATTGGGGAATAATAACATATTGTACGAAATACAATTGTACTGTAGTGAAGCCGTCTCTAGAGTAATGCAAGGTCTCTTACATGATCATGTGAAACATCAGTTAGCACAGTTGACAGATATGTGTTGCGTAGAAACACAAAGTGGGTGGCCAGCAGAGATAGATGGCATGGGCTGAGGGAAGCTGAGGGTGACCAGCAGAGATAGATGGGATGGGCTGAGGGAAGCTGAGGGTGACCAGCAGAGATAGATGGGATGGGCTGAGGGAAGCTGAGAATTGGTATGTGGAATTGGAGACAAGTGGGAGTGGAGTTGCTGTGTGAGAGAGAGAATGATGGTCAAAAGATAAAGGGGGAAAAAAGTCTAAATGAAACATAATTAAAGTACATTTGAATGACACTAAGTGTTTTTGCAACTAATGCCGGTTTGCCTGAGGCTGATGCCGTGCAGGTGTTTGTACACATGCATGTACACACACTCTCATTCAAAGAAACACATACAAGAACACACACATACATGTAATAATGCCAGACATGCACGCAAACATATACAGTTGGCATTGCTGTTATGATTTCAGTTGTCCTTCATGTCCTTTGTTTTAAATGTATTATTTTGTTTTATTTATTTTGCATTGTTGTTTTCTTCTGTCTTTTCCTTTCTTCTCTTTAGTTCATTCTCTTGGTTGTTGGTGCATTGGGGGGTTCTTGGAGGTGGGGAATGGAATTCATTTAATTTTCTATTTTCTTCCCGGGGGGGGGGGGGCTGTGGGGTGATCCTGGAGGGTTTCGGTTTCACAAATTGTGAAACCGTGATCATGAAAAAGGAAACTATGACATATATTTTATATCACTATCATGCACATAAGGATGGCTCTCTGGCTGACATGTTTGATAGTGTCTTGATGCTGTATTGTTTGTCCTTCATGTTCTAATACTTTAATGTTACCCCTTCCTTGTGTTATTTGTAATAAATAATTATTTAAAAAAATATATATATAAAAATAAGTACATTTAAAAAATTGTCAAAAAATGTTACACCCTCAGAGACCCAATAGTCTCGTAGCCAATTATGGAGGCCTAGAAGTCTGCGTTCAATCCCACGATTTAGGGAGGGCAGAGCGACCGATATTATGGGGGGTTTGTTGGTGTCAAGTAGTGGCCCAATCAGTTCTTTAAAAGCCATCTTCAGCTGAGCTGAGCTGCCCAGTGGCCCAGTAGCAGTAGGAATGAACAGCTGGAGCAGCCTTAAGACGAGGCGGTCATGTTTTGGTAACTAAACAGCGTAGGGAGTGGGAGACACACAGAGGGCCTGAGGCTCTCTGACTACAGTACAGTAACACAGCTGATGAGGAAGCCTGTTTCAGGGGGAGAGTACACACAGGCAGGTCACATGGTCCCAACACCATGCTGCAGGCCCTGTGGCTGTCTGTGTGCGCGTGCCCTCCCTCCCTCTCTCTCTCCCACTCACTTACTCACTCACTCACTGACCCACGAGTAAGGTGTTGTTGTGGGGACTCCTTCAGCTGGTGAAGAGAGCAGAGGTCCACTGTAGCAGAGATTTAGAAAAAAATCACAGGGATGAATGAATAAAAGAAGATGTGCTTTTGCATCGGGTGTTGAAATACTGCTTAAAGAGCACAGCGGAGGAATATCTACAGTCTGTTTTTGCAGTCTAAGCTAACTCCCCAATGACCCGAAGCTCATTTGGACATGATCAACCTTAGCATACTGAGTAAGGCAGGACTCCTACAGGTGCAAGAGTGCTGTCAGAGTCAGAAAGTGAGAGCCACGGCCGTCTCTGCTCTGGGCAGCCAGTCAGTCCATGTTGTTTGGACGGCCATGACAGAGACACCACAGAGAGAGAGGCTCCAGCAGGATCTGAGCCCACTGCCAGCTGGGTTTGTTGTGCTACCAGCTGAGCGGCCGTCCAAAGGCCCTCTCCCTCTCTCACTAGTCACCACAGTCTCGGGTGAACGTGCCCGCCACGTGCTGCCGTACAAAGGCAGCGGCGGCTTAACCATGCCGTTAAAGTCAGTGGCTTCTTGCCAGCTGGCGCTGCCTTGCATGGGTTCCAAGCGGGCATGAGCTGCCGACACAAAGGGAGCTAATGGCTGCCCACTGCCCACCACCGCTCCATGCCCCCCCATCCCACCCCTCTTTTCTGGACTACAACACAACGGACGGAGGGATGGATGGAAAGAGGTATGTTGTTGCATTGTTATGCACAACGCGGATAGGATATGACCTCGAGGCGTGGAGGGGGACGGAGGATGTCACTCCGATCAGCCAGACGTGACGTGACAAGGAACAGAGGAGCCGTGACCCTGACAGAGAAATGGAGAGAGAGAAAGAGAGAAAGGGAGAGAGAGAGAGAAGGAGAGAGAGGGAAAGTGGGACTATAGGGAGGAGGGTTGGGAGGGGCCTAACTGAAGCCTGCTGCTACAGACCTCTCTGTTAGTCGAGAGAGAGAGACCGGTGTGGCTCCACCACAAGCTACTGAATGAGGCCACTTCCATTTCTGAAGAAAGTCTCTACATCTCTCCTCATCTCACCACCCTCTCTACACACACAAACACAAACTCACTCACCCGGCAGCTATCTCTCGTCCTCTTTAAGATCTACCCTAATAATTATGTCTACCAGCTTACTTAATTCCCTGCACTGCCTTGTAGTACTGAAAAAATCAATGGTTCAAAGTGCTTTGAAAAATACTACAAACAGAACCAAGCACTGTCAAAATGATGCAACATATGACAGTCTACTACAGATATACATTGAGTGTATAAAACATTAAGGACACATTCTTGATATTGAGTTGCACCCCCTTTGCCCTCAGAACAGCCTCAATTCATCGGGGCATGGACTCTACAAGCTGTCGAAAGCGTTCCACAGGGATACTGGGCCACAGTTGTGTCAGGTTGGCTGGATGTCCTTTGAATGGTAGACCATTAATGATACACATGGGAAACTGTTGAGCGTGAAGAAAATCCCCAGCGTTGCAGTTCTTGACACAAACCGGTGTGCCTGGCACCTACTACCATACCCAGTTCAAAGGCACTTAAATATTTGGTCTTTTGCCCATTTACCCAAGGCAGATATACACAATCCATGTCTCAATTGTCTCAAGGCTTAAAAATCCTTCTTTAACCGGTCTGCTCCCCTTCATCTACATTGATTGAAGTGGATTTAGCTTTCACCTGGATACAGCTGGTCATTCTATGTCATGGAAAAAGCAGGCGTTCTTAATGTTTTGTACACTGTTTTATAAAAATCCGTTATCCCGTTCCTTGTCCAACAGGCTCTCTCTCTCTGTACAAGGAATATGTATATGTCATCCATTAAAATGGGAGACAGGAGCCACCTTTTCTCCTGGGTAAGTACCTCCCCACAATTACAGAGGTCCAACAAACTGCCTCATAAAGCATTAGTGTGATGTTGATATCGCACAGGCTTATAAAAATGCTGCCACCACATTAATTAATGGAAGCATTTGTGCATGGGGGTAACATCAGGGGAGGGATCCAGATTGCATGGTGACATCTCATTTAAAATGGTGCCTAGGAGCGCCACAGACTAGTACGTCAACATCGCGGTCATTAGACAGTGACAAGCCGTACATCATTATGAGGTGTTTTTACTAGCAGAGGAAACGTCTGTTAGAAAACGTGGGATAATGGCAGAGCTATTTCATTTTGTCGCCATTTCATTTTCCGTCCCCAGACGTTTTCATCCGGGAACGAAGCGGCATACTGACATGACAGGAAAGATGCTCTCGATGCTACGACCACTGCCAGATGTAAGCACTCTGACGATGGATTTCAATATGTGAGTTGGAGTTTGAAGTAGAGGTTGCAGCTATAAAAACGTGTCCTGTGGAGCGCTGTGGCTATTTTAATATTTACCCGACTTTTCTTCTCATCAATCAGGGCAATGCATACTGACAACTGAACGGTGTTTCCAAACAGAGCACGACAAACCCTCAGTCTTTCACAAGGAGATGTGTGTTTTGGTCCAGTGTCCCTCTGTTTCCTTCCTCCAGCCAGCCTCTCTACTGTACGGTATGCCGGTGTTATAATAGCAGCTGAAGAGGGTGAGAGACACCCTAAGGCAAAATATACAGTTGGAGCGAGAATCCAATAAACACGGTCACATGAACGTATGAATCATAACAGATACCGTCATTGAGGCTAAAGATGGAACAAAGAAGCCACAGACTCACAGGGGATATACTGAACATACATCTACTGTGTAACCCTATGGCCGGGCCTGTAACCCTACGGCCGGGCCTGTAACCCTACGGCCGGGCCTGTAACCCTACGGACGGGCCTGTAACCCTACGGCCGGGCCTGTAACCCTGCGGCCGGGCCTGTAACCCTACGGCCGGGCCTGTAACCCTACGGCCGGGCCTGTAACCCTACGGCCGGGCCTGTAACCCTACGGACGGGCCTGTAACCCTACGGCCGGGCCTGTAACCCTGCGGCCGGGCCTGTAACCCTACGGCCGGGCCTGTAACCCTGCGGCCGGGCCTGTAACCCTACGGCCGGGCCTGTAACCCTACGGACGGGTCTGTAACCCTTATATCAATTCTAAGAAAATACATTTAAAACGTTCCAAGAGCAGATCATAAAAAAACTCCTTTTTGGTAGTATTATGTGATTTCAGACACATTATTATGGTATTATAAGACCCGACAACCCCTTTTAAGTTAGTGTTTGCCTGTGTGATCAAATCACAGCCAATACAGTCTGTGTGCTTTGTTTGTCTCTAAAACCATGTGGATTTACAGTCGGTATCGGCCAGCACCTCCTGTGAACAAAGTCCTCTTTTCTTCCAGTGAAACCTCAAGAGAAGCAGGGGGAACTTGTGACTACAATTACTGACACACTTTCTGCCAGTGAGATAATCTCTACTTTAATAGGAATTATTAAGCAAGCCATTATTTGCTCATATCGCTGGGAAACGAACAACCAATGAACACACTAGACCCAAAATGTCAGCGCAATTCCTTTCCATTTCACTGCTTCTCACTGTATTCCAAGTTGTGTTTTTATTGCCATGGGACGACTATGGATGACTGCATTTACATTACAGTTCTTTAGCAGACGCTCTTATCCAGAGCGACTTACAGGAGCAATTAGGGTTAAGTGTCTTGCTCAAGGGCACAGACAGATTTTTCACCTAGTCGGCTCGGGGATTCGAACCAGGGGCCTTTCAGTTACTGGCCCAACGCTCTTAGCAGCTAGGCTAACTGCCGCCCTTGAAACTAATTTTGTGTAGCAGCTCACCTTCAATGAGATGAGTATTGCAAAAGATTATATATAAATATGAATACCACAACCAAAGGGTTCTTTATCTTAATCTTCAACCAAACAGAGAACATGCAACCTGCTCACTTTGTGAAATGTTGATGGGTCTTTATTTTCACATCATGAAAGGAAGATAAATAACTAAAATATGTTTTTATTGGTGATGGTCTTTTTGATTTCACCTATGTTCTTAATTACATTATTAACTGGGTGGTTCGAGTCCTGAATGCTGATTGGTTGACAGCCGTGGTATATCAGACCATATACCACAGGTATGACAAAACATGTATATTTACTGCTCTAATTACACTGGTAACCAGTTTATAATAGCAATAAGGCACCTTGGGGGTTTGTGGTATATGACCAATATTCCACGGCTAAGGGTTGTATCCAGGCACTCCGCTTTGCATCGTGCATAAGAACAGCCCTTAGCCGTGGTATATTGGCCATGTACCACACCCTCCCCAGGCTTTATTGGTTAAAAATAGAAATTGGACTATACTGTATGGTATGTGCAATGAATATACAACATTTCTCATCTCTGAAGTGGCCTTGATGGACCCCCCCCCCCCCCCCCCACCCACACTCCTAGTTGTAACCTAGCTGTATCACATGGTCCAGAACATTGTGCTCAACACACATGGAAGGAATTGGCTCCTATGCGGTACAATACCTGTGGCATAGCGGAGCTAAGAAAATGTGCACAGTTGTGTTCTATCAATTTCTATGCGTTTTACCTCAGAATAGAATTGGACCATACAGTATGGGCATTGTACACACAACCACTGTCATCTCCAATAGCCATGAAGGACCTTCATGTTACTGTATGCTTAACATACATTAAGAAGGAAGAGTGTCCTGGGTGGAACGGTATGTTACCTGTGGCAGGGCGGAGCTGAGCTGGCGCTGCAGTGAGTCCCGGTCGTAGATAACGTCCTCCAGGTGCTGCTGGGACATCCCCAGGCTCTCCTGGGTCTCCCTCAGAGTGTCCAACAGGCGGTCTCTCTCATCCAGCATGTTGACCATCAGCTGCTCAAAGTGGGAGTCTGGGTCCGAGGCGCTGCTCTGAGAGCCCCGCTGAGCCGTGTCCTCGCTGATGGTGGGCATCACCTCGCACATCATCACGCCCTGGGTGGGGGAAAGGGGGTCAAAGGTTAGCCAAGTCAGAGGGTGATGCTCAGTGGTTGTTCTATGTGAGGTAGGGCAAGGTTAAAGGAGTTATATTGCGATGTTGTTACAGGAAAACCTCTTGGGTCTTACAACAGTCTAATGATCAAGTCATAAACCTGTACATAAAACTGATGTGTTACGTGATGATTAGGTGATTCATTCTGTGTTTCAGTCATACAAAATACAAAGATCTCGACCAGAAATAGAGATGATGTAGTCCTACACTTTCAGAGCTGCAGCACCGTGAGCCGCCATCTCATCTAGAGGCAGCATGAACCCTGTGTTTCCTGTGTTTACAAAGCCTTGATTGGTGTCACCTTCCATCAGACTCAAAGACACCAGGGACATGACGTGAGGGATGACAGAGGAGAGTGTCTCCACTGTAGGGGGCCAGACGGCTTAGAGAGCTCTGGTCCTCAGTGACCTCCTGCTTAGTGCAGGGAGATTCTCCTGGCAAGGACATGTGTGTGTGTGTGTGTGTGTGTGTGTGTGTGTGTGTGTGTGTGTGTGTGTGTGAGTGTGAGTGTGAGTGTGTGAGAGTGAGTGTGAGTGTGTGAGAGTGAGTGTGAGTGTGTGAGAGAGAGAGAGAGAGAGAGAGAGAGAGAGAGAGAGAGAGAGAGAGAGAGAGAGAGAGAGAGAGAGAGAGAGAGAGAGACACACACTTGGAGCATGGCTCCACATCTCTCCAGTGTTTCAAGGCTGTGTCAACGTCTTGGGAGGCTGGCCATTCGTTCTGCCCTAGTTTTAACACTCATACTATTTCATGGGCCAGCCTGTGTCTGGTTGCATAATGCAGCAGATCTAAACTATTGTGAATATCTGAAGCTATAGCATTCCTAGGAGGTTTTGGCTGATCTTTGCCTTCCACCTCCACCGGTCTGTACCTTGCCAGCTGTGTCCACAACCTCACAGAAGCAGATGTTGACCTATGACAACGCAGCTCTTTAACCATCCCCATTACTCACCACATTAATGCACGCATGGAACAACCCTACATATCTAAAACACGCATTCACACTGTCCTCTTGTCCAACATTCCATCACTTCAGCAGAGACGTGAACCACAGACACTACAAATGTGATGTCACAGAGACACAGACCAATAGACAGACCCATGGTCAATCCCCTTGCCATCAAGGTCTGTCTCTCAGCAGCCTCTCCTAGCAGGAGTTTGGGGTCTCAGCGCAGGCCCCGGCACACAGCCAGCCTCCCACCGCCTCCCGTTCAGACACCATCCGTTACCATTTAAACCTGAGAGACCAGACTAGACTAGAGAGCTGGAGTCCGTGATGATCATACGGTCCAGCTGTATAGTAAAACCTTCTGTTCCAAACACAGGTTGTGTACAGTGGAGGACCTAACTACAGATGGGGTTCATGTCTTTAAACAGGAAGAGAAGAAACAATTGTAGCAATCATGAGTGTCGCACACTGTTACCACACAATAATAACTCGGAATTTAATGACACCAATTAGACTTGATTACAGCTCATTCAGTCTTAGTGTCTCAGCAACACAGAAACAAGTCCCCATCTCAACCTCAAAGAAAACACAAAAATTCCACCAATGCATTTTCCCATTTCTCTAACTATGTTAAAGCAGATTTCGGGTTGGCTCCTTGGAAAACCACATTTCTCCCATAATGCCAGGGTGCCACTGCATATTGTCGCTACGCAATAGCACGCTTATATAAGCTGTGAATTTTACCAAGTACAGTGGCAGGCGGGTGGGCAGGGGAGCAGGCGGGCAGGCAGGGGGGCAGGGAGAGAGGTTTGAGTTAGTGTGTGTTGGCTTATGAACTCCCCCATGGCTTCTTAAACTAACATAGAACACACAGTGAACATTGTTTAGTGTCTCAGGCAGATTGTGTGGTGGACTGCTTCTTATTGCCATGCACCGTAGTGTGAGCGTGATGCAGTTGGTTTAAAATACACCCAGGACAGAGCTAACAGCTCATTAGCTTTCATGTCACCATCTCTGGGGCATAATCACACGAAACAGACAGAAATGTGTGTACTGCTGTGTGTAGCATAGTGATACAATCAGAGGCCTACAACCTAGTCTGACCATATCTGTATATTACACTATCATGGGCCAGATATTAGGCTGTTATCAATATGTTGTCAATAAAAACAACTCTATAGCCAATTCAATCCTTTATTTTGACCTTTATGTCAGAATAACCGCACGCAATAACGAGACAAACCAGAACAAATGGATGTGGAGTCCATAAATGCAGTACAGAAAACGAGGCAGGTTAAGTCGATAGAAAGTATATCAAACAAAATAAGACCAGCGCGACCGCTTCAGCGCCCATTTCTAACTACACCATAAAACCACTAAAACGCAAGGACAAGGATGAAATGGAATGATATCAAATCAGAGAGAGGGGATGAGACGCTCAATAGAACACATTCTGCACCACAGAGGCGGCGGGGAGGTGGGAGGAACGTGCACTGGCAGGATCAATGGGTCTTGCTCCCTGTGCCATATGCCAATTAATGAATTATTCAGAGGGATTGGAGGGCTGGGTTCCCTTCCCAATCAGTGAATGATAGAGGCCTCTAGTGAACGAAAGTCAGTTTAAGCATGGGCAGCGCCACTGAGGGATTCCACCATTTTAAAGAGATCAAAGTAGCCAACTGGGTGGGGATTCTTATGGGTTGTAGCCTCAACGTCGCAGCCCATGCTGTCACAGATGCCATAATGCCTCAAAAGGAGTCCTCTATCTATCTCTATGGGTGCCTCACACCCAATAGTCAAAGCCTCCCTGAAACCTTGTGGTGACAGCAGCCATAACACATAGATCCTCATGAGATTATACTGTATCAACAACTGTAGGATTCTACATTCTCTTTATGGAGGAGTAAGATTGGAACCGTCCTTGGGAGTATCACTGTACTGTATATTAATATCTTAGATATTTAATTGAATATTTACTGACTATGGAGGTCAGAAAGCACATAGAAAATCTTCACAAATGAAAAGTCATGAGAAATATTACAGCACAGCAGGTGGCTAAACATCCACATTGGAACTGGGACCGAGGCACTTACAAATGTTTGACCCAATGGTCCTGCACTAACCACTCCACAAATCAGCAAGTTCCCTCTAACTTCCTGAATGTCTTGACTTAATCTAATTAATGGGAACAATTCACTGTGTAGATATTAGATAAGGAGCTACACAACAGCAGCATAAGGGCCTGGTCCAGAGTGATACAACAGGAACATGGAAAGATGTGTAGAGAGGGATGAAAGAAATCAAACGAAGCCTACACATCAGGGTGAAATCACATCAGAGACACTTATCAGTAATATTAGAATGCTCTAATTTGAATGATTTGGTTCTGACACTCGTCAAAAATAAGATATCTTATTAACAGGTTATGACACGTTTTTTTAAATATGTCAATAATTTGACTCTGTCAGTAATTTCCTATGAACCACCTCTGTAACTACGTTATAGAGGGCATGCTTAAAACCACATGTTGATGAGTCACATTAAACACCACACCTACAAAACTGCAACACATTTTGAAGGTGTGAAATATTAGTCCAGATCAATTGTTTCCATTCTTCACCACTTGACAAAGAGGTGGAGAGCTATTGTGTGACTTACATCAGCACAACATGCACTCGACCAAGGGTTCCCATTTTGATGTGACCGCATATTGATATCCAAACATTCGCGACCCCACCATGTAGAAGAGATGTAAATCACAGGCCAATGTTTACTTTTTTAACTGAGGCTATGACAGTCTATTACAAATCAGTCTGACTGTACTTTTGACAGTATTTCAGTCTGAAGGAAGTCTGGTTTGAAGTGACAAATGCATCAGAAAGGTTGTTGTGTATTTGATGAGCTTGTACCTTTTATAAGGGCACAAGGCAAGACCCAGATGCAGACACGGGAGGCAGATGGTTTGAGTCTTTGATATTTGTTGTATCCAAAAGGGGTAGGCAAGAGAATGGTCGTGGACAGGCAAAAGGTCAAAACCAGTTCAGAGTCCAGGAGGTACAGTGTGGCTGGCAGGCTTGAGGTCAGGCAGAATGGTCAGGCAGGCGGGTACAGAGTCCAGAAAACAGGCAAGGGTCAAAACCGGGAGGACTAGTAAAAGAGAATAAAAAAAGGCAGGAGCATGGGAAAAACACGCTGGTTGACTTGGAACATACAAGACAAACTGGCACAGAGAGACAGGAAACAGGGTTATATACATCAGGGATAACAAGCAACACCGGGAGGGGGTGGAGACAATAAAAAGGACAGGTGAAACTGATCAGGATGTGACACCTTTCCTCTGTATAGTGTTTTATGTATTTTTGTGACATTTTGTACAATGTTCCATCCAATGTTTTGGCTACTGAGAATATTTGAGGTATTGTGAAGGGGAACTTCAACGTTGTGAGAATGTTGTGCAACTTCCAGCGCGTGTTTACAGTGAACACTGAGGCTGTATCCATACAGTTTTAGACATTAGCCAATAGGCTATTGTGACTATTTGAGCATAATGTAGGCCTACCAACAAAACCAATGGAGTGAATCCCACAACATTTTCACATGGAAATAGCTTTGGATTTATATTATATAGCCTACAGTAGGCTATATGTGGTGTTCAATGCAGCCCTACATTACATGGGACTTTTAAAAACGTTTTTACATTTTGGTATTGAAATTATTATTTTTTGTTTTACTTGGTCTCTAACACCATGGGCCAAATAGCTACATGTAAATTGCATTGTATTGTATGATGCAAGAAACCACTTGACAAAATAAAAAAAATATTATTATTACCATACAGAGAATTAGAAAATGTAGGCTTCCCTCTGCCTATTGGCTTATTTGCATATTCAAGCCTGTCTGAAAATACAACACTGCCCCTTTAATTAAGACCTAACTTTTCAAAGACAGCTTGAAATGTAGCCTACACGTTTTGTGCTTTTGCTGACCTATACTTATCTATAACTGGGATGATAACTCGCTAACTAGCAAAGAATATCAACAAATGTGCACAGGCGCGGCTCCGCGCGCTGATCTGAAAGCGCATTGACTCGCGAGAGATTGAAAGACATTATGCTCTGTTGCGCTCTGGCTCTGCCTACAACAAAATCACAGACTCAATCTTGCAAATTTAGATTTGTTTTAGATTGTTGCATTGAAAAATGTGCCGATATATATATATTTCATTTTTTATTTGTACCTTTATTTAACTAGGCAAGTCAGTTAAGAAAAATTCTTATTGACAATGACCGCCTACCTGGCCAAATGGGGCCAATTGTGCGCCGCCGAGGTGCCTTATCACTATTATAAACTGGCTACCAAGTAATTAGAGCAGTGCTATACGGTCTGATTTACCAGGGCTGTCAGCCAATCAGCATTCAGGGCACGAACCCCCCAGTTTACAATGTTGATTTGACCACAGAAAAAATGTTGATGTATATAGTCCAAAGTAATGGGGCAAACTCAGTGAAGTTCAATCTCTTGTGTCTCTCCACGGTCAGGCATTTCTTCTGCGCAGCAGTCCTGGAGGAAGTGTGCGCAGCTTAGACGGTACATTGGTGCAGACTAAAGGCAAATCTACTTTTAAATAATGTCCATGTTTGATTTCTTGGCATGTGCCTAGGCCCAATGCGCAGCAGTGGAATGCTTTGGTGATCTTAAGTGTATCGGAAAAACTATTAACTCACACTCACTCATTCTCACTTTGGCACCCATAGCACTTGGACAGGTGGAAACAGATGACACAGCAGTTTTGTGAATGGGAGAAGACAGATAATTCCCATTCATATGACAGCCTATACCCGCAAATACACTTCAGACAACAATACTGTTGGCTGCCAAAAAGACAGCTATTCAACCCCTTCCAACGCAATCACTGCAACAGAACCCTAGTCTCTTGAGAAGCAGGTTCACAGAACATTAGCATGGTTGATGATGGAAGATCCCTCACATTTAAACAATACTCAATCCACTGCAAGTCTATGACCTCTCCATATGTTTAATGAGTCAGAAATTCACACGGCAAGGAGTGCCTGGTTTCCTGACATGAAATCAATTTAATCTGACCATGCCACTGAGCTCACTACATTGTGGGTGTAATATAACCCAATGTAGATACAAATGTAGGGCAAAGGACCTGTGAGTGGCTGATTCATTGAGTAAAGCCTCACGTCTCCCCCCGCCCCACTGACTCTCACAACTAGTGAATGGGCTGCCGACTGGGGTGGGGTGGGGATGAGAAGGGGGGATTGAGTGTTGAGTTTCACCCAGCACGCTGTCATTAAGGAGCAGGAGGGAGTGGGCAGAGGAGGAGTTTACGTGTGTGTGTGTGTGTGTGTGTGTGTGTGTGTGTGTGTGTGTGTGTGTGTGTGTGTGTGTGTGTGTGTGTGTGTGTGTGTGTGTGTGTGCAAACCAGCGTTGCCTGAGCACGGCCTCACCTATACCCCAACCCCCTACAGCGGGGTTATGCAAACAATCAATCGATTGCGATGAATAAGAACACAGATAGAACTGGGCCAAAAAGACAATGAAGGCCAGATCTGATTTGCAGCCGGTCGCCAGGGTCAGTCTGACATCGTTTCAATGGCAAAACCGGGCATTTTATGCTACCTTTACTTTGGCGTCTGGCAATCATGTAAATTGGGCAATAAAAAATGCCATTAAATCATGATTTTATAGGCATAAAGGCCGCTCTCTCTCTCTCTGCCTGCTACTACAGATAGCCCTCTGCATGATCCCATGTAGCAATAAGCGCTGTTCTCTCACCAGACATATTAAGCACAGTGTATTGGCATGAAGGAGGTACATTAGAGGGAAATCAACTCAGTTGTATACTCATTAAGGTGAAATGATTATATTGCTATATCACTGGTCTACATTAGACGTGCACATGGATCCAGTAGGATGTGCACCCAAAGGAGCATCAGAGAACATGAGCAGAGCATCTGTAATAATGGTATGGCTTGTACATGTGGTTTCACTTGTCATTTTCTACATTGACATCACAGTGACAAAGAGCATCATGATATAACATAATTGAATGAGATGTTAATGTGTTATAATTACTGAGTCCAGCGCATATATGTGATTTAATTAGGTATTCATCCATCCATCTATGTATGTATGTATGTATGTATGTATGTATGTATGTATGTATGTATGTATGTATGTATGTATGTATGTATGTATGTATGTATGTATGTATGTATGTATGTATGTATGTATGTATGTGTGTGTGTGTAAATATATATATATATAGTGTGTAGCAGAAGGAATCTGAATGCTCAATCTTCACTCATTCCTCAGATGTGAATAGTATTCACTGCTAATGTAGAAGAGGGGCACATATTCTACTCATGACAGCCCAGTGTTCTATTCCTCAGAAACACATGACATGCGCCGGAAAAGTGAGCTAATCTCATTTTTGCACAGTAACATTGTTTTCCATGCTCTTTAATGATAATTGGGGAGAATCCTTGGCCATTTTTAAGTGCATTACATCATGCATGCTTCTCCATCCCGCCCCCTTTAACTATCTCTTTCGCTACACTCTGACAGTGTCCGGATTTTCTGTAGCCCTCCACTATACTATAGGCATTGGTTACATGCTATTGCATATGTAGGCTATGGGCACGTCCGTTCATATTTAGTAGGCTACTCCAGCATCTTACACATCATTAAGGAAGTTGAGGATGAGAGGTTGCCTATTTCTAAATCACCTTGAGCGCGCTCTCTGTGCAAAACAGCAGGTCCGTGGGGTGCAATCCTAATCTCGACAAGCAAATGGTAAAACAATCAATGACATTCTATTCGCCGACAACAGTTTCCATACTTACGTTTTTTTTCCTTTAGGCTACTGTACGTAGGCTACTTCAATGGATACGACAACTGCGGTCTCTGCGAGCTAACGAAATCGCACAGCTGGGACCATTAGCGGCCAATCCAGTCCTAGGATGAAGCTTCAATGGCAAAACGCAGCGACAAGAAATCTTCGATGAAAGGTGCGGCTGTATAAACCGCTGGCATTTTCAAAAACTTGAAATTGCCCTGTTCCGTGGTGACATTTGGTTCTCCAGATATACCCATTGGTAATAATATGGCACGTTACAAATTCCTGATGCGAGAAGAAGAGTCGGTAAAGACCATTGTTTCAGCTGGCGGAGGGGAGGTGTGCTGTATCTTAAAGTTGCAGTTGTTCAATTCTCTGCTCACCAGAATATGGTCACGATACATGGAATTTGTGATATCAATTATATATTTTTTTCTTGGGTGAAAAATTTGACACAAGTTGTATTTAAAAGTAGAATAGCCTCATGCGTAATGGCCAGCCTAATGCTGTGCATTCTAATGCTAAATTTGCAACATGACTGTATGATATGGAATCCATATTGTGTTAACATTACATATATAAATATCCCCTTTAAAAATACAGTCATCATATTGTCACAGCCTAATGTTATGTCATTTAACATGTATTTTTATTAGTCCAGTTAGCCTATTGAAAACACACATCACAGTTTTACAATCGGATCGATGCATTCACAAAAAAATATATTCCCTCCACTTCCCTGCGATCTCACCTCGCCCTTTCACAGAGATGGTTTCTGCCACGTTTCTGGAATAAATTGTGTAGTAAATTGTGTAGTAAGCCTGTGCTTCCAATTATGTTTACATCTCCCCAGACGACTGCAACGTTGACCATATCTTTAGTTGTTGCTCTTTAAACCTACAACATTTTGCCCGAGATATTAGGCTCTGTGGAGCATTTATTGGGCACGCAGTAAAACATATATTTTTTTTAAGACACCCCTGAGGACCTTCCTACAGGTAGAAGTGCCAGTCTGCCACTGACAGATGTTAGACCGGACAGACATGGTAATGTAAAATGAGGAGGTAAATTATGCGCAAAACTTTTCTCTACTCTCCTAAAAAAACGAGGGGTTCCAAAAATGTCATACCTTCATGGATGTTAAAAACATTGTCATGCAAACTGTGACTGTGAGTCTATGATTTGAGATTCTTCAATACTTTATCTCGTCATATGATTAAACACACAGGGTTGTATTTAGCAATTGGTGAATAGCCTTAGGCTACCTTATACGGATGTCTAGTAAGCATGCACTATAAGCCTACAGTGCTCTCGAGCAACATTACCCTCTTGAATGCCTCTATCTTTCTGCTCTATGGCGCGGGTAAACACTGACTGACATCTGGAAAGAATGTGGGACCAGTAGCCTGCAGTAGGTCGACTGTGTCTTTCAAAATACCCGTTTAATTTGATCATATAGTTAGTTATAAGATTAACTGAAAATCATATTGGTATAGCATACCAATACTATACTGAAATCTGTGTACATTAGTAGTCTTTAAATATGTATTAATTAGCTATGAGCTGATTTGTTATGTTTATTAATGTGTTATGAATGAAGCCCCCTAACAGAATATAAAATCATCTAAGAAGGTGTCCTTCACTACAATATGGCCACAGAGCAATGTCAGTAGTTTTCCAGTCTCCTTTTCTCAAATAGTGAATGTATGTTTGCAATAAAAACTGAATGCAATGTCAAGTTCATTCATTTGAAAATGTCACCCAGAGACAAGGCCATACTTCATCTTGCACTTGTAAATCATTTTTCCCTCTGAAGTTTGTTGAGCAATCTTGTGATTGAAAATATACAAACCAAATTGGGAGTCTGAATTTA
Source organism: Oncorhynchus clarkii lewisi (assembly GCF_045791955.1). Lineage (NCBI taxonomy): Eukaryota > Metazoa > Chordata > Actinopteri > Salmoniformes > Salmonidae > Oncorhynchus > Oncorhynchus clarkii. Next base: position 19,955,565 of record NC_092179.1, read on the forward strand.
TAACAGGGCCTGTTTACCAATGGCTAGAAACATCTATACGGCCAAATAGGAAACAAATGTCGCTACAAATGCAAACTCCCCTGGACTGGCCTTACCTTTTCTATATATCTTTATGTTCTCTGTTTTAAGCCACTTTGACTTATATTTGCTGACAGTCAACTTGATGAATCCATAGAGCTGTCAAGCGAGCATCTAACAGTATTTGCTTTACTGGTTATCAGGTACCATTTTATTTCTGTGAGTTCCATCTATACAATGAAATCATATAATATCCATAGCAATTCAAAACACTTCACAAAAAGAAGTCAAACGCAGGCTTCAACAATTGCTCAAACAGACTAGCTTTGAAAATGAAATGAAAGCCACTCTCTTATGTAGCTACGTTGCAGCCACACACAGGTCATCGCTAACCTGAACTCAATGGGGGCTATAGTGAGCAGTAACAGAAACACAATGTTCCAGCTTATCAAATATTAAAGTAGTTTAGGAGAGGTTGATGAACCAAGTATAATTTTGCTTTGTAAAACAAGCATTCTCACAGAGCAAGTTATAAATGTTTTAACACAGTCCGGCTGCTTTGTGTTTTATGGGTATTCAATTACTAGTGTTGAGAGATCATTAAAGAAGCCTATTATGTTCATAACGTATGGCTGCAGGGTTTCCCACAGACCTTAAAGGGACATTAAAGGTATTTCTTTATGATTTCACATTGTACTGAGTTGTGTGTATTTAAATAATCAAATACACATGAATTTGAACCCAGGTCTGGTGTTCATGCAATGGTGGTGTCCGAACAGTAGTGGTATGCAGTGGTGTCAACTGCTCAGGACTAGAGACAGAGAATAGATTACCCCCAATATCTGATCCAGGACCTGCCTTTGTTTTCCATGGCCTATCCACAGGCTTCATTAGCTTGATAAACAAAGCTGGCTCTGGACCAATGCCTCGGAACACTTCCCGTCTCCACCACTGGTAGTGTAGGAGAGAGAGAGAGACTGGAGTCACCAAAAAGGCTCAGTGTGGTGTCGCTGTCCATGGTGCTGAATTTGGCATGGATTCAGGCAGCTCTTTCAGCTAGTCTGGTACACTGTCCTGAGTGTTGTGTTGCTGTCCATGGTGCTGAATATGGCATGGCCTCAGGCAGCTCTTTCAGGTTGTCTGGTACACTGTCCTGAGTGTTGTGTTGCTGTCCATGGTGCTGAATCTGGCATGGCCTCAGGCAGCTCTTTCAGTTTACAGCCTTTGTGGTACACTGTACTGCAGCTCATGGGGGCATCGTGGTTGAGATAGTAAACCAGGAATATCAGTTAAGATGATCAGTAGTAGCAGTAGTGGTATTAAAACTGGCATTAGTCAAATTGCACAGCTGAATTTATATGAATAGCTGAACTATTTGTTTTTACTGTTACGCATTGTGAAAAATAAACCATACTGTAATTTTGTTTTTTGTTTCTTATGGTGTACATAGGGTAAATCCATATAAATTCAATCACTTTTGACAGCATCCCTTTTGACAGCCCATGGAAGTGGTTAGAAAGTGACTTTCTGGACGTGAATGGCAAAACATTCAGGAGATAGAGGTGGTCAAAGTTGACCCATTTTGCGTACCCCACCATACCATGAGACATACATATGTCAATTCAGATTTTTTTTACAAAAATGATCTAAAAACGTGTAAACTATTTTTTTCATATTCCCATATGTTGTAGCTTAGAGCCTATTTGACATCGTCTGAGGTTTTTGTGTTGTGCCTGCCATCGGTTGAGACACAACATGCTCTTGAATACAGAGTGGGTGTCATGTTTTGGCTGATAATGTACTAAAATGGCACTGAGCATTTCTACAATGGGCAAGTATGGAAGGTTTTGTTCAAATCAAAAGGGGTGTTGACAAAAAGTGATTGAATTCAAATGGACCCCATACCCATCATGTGTTATGTCCCCAGTCTAAGTCCCTGCTCCATTCCAGTCATGAGATAGCTGTGAGTGTGGTTATGTGCTGGGAGAGAAGCACCAGTGGGCATGTGACTAGCAGGTCAGATGTGGAGTAGCTCTCCATTGTCCTCCAGCTCTCTGGCTGCTGAGATTGAAACCACCTTTACCTCCTGCTGAGAGATACTGAATTCTGAGGAGGAAAACCAAGATGAGAGAGAGGACACCTTCCATGCCTCTGAACACTATGAGAGCCACTGACAGGGGGTTGTTATATACATTTTACATTTGAGTCATTTAGCAAACGCTATTATCCAGAGTGATGTACAGGAACAATTAGGGTTGTTCAAGGGCACAGGCACATCTTTCACCTAATCGACTCAGGGATTCAAACCAGGAACCTTTCGGTTACTGGCCCAACACTCTTAACCGCTAGGCTACCTGCCGCCCATACAGTGGAGGGATTATCTGTGTCTGCTATGAGACTGCAAAAGGGGCCTATTTTATCACATTCATGTCACTACTAACATTTCTGAATTGTGTCAGAAACAGAGTTTAACAGAATTGAAGTCCATGGTAGCACCAGACTCAACATACTGTACATTAGACGAACTGTGGCTTTATCCTCAATGTTCATCCATCTCTTGTAGTGAAATGTAAAAGTCATGTGTTGAAGTCACATATTGGGTGACTGACACAATAAGGAACTGAGCTTACATTTCTATTCCGACCTTGAGCATAGAAATCAACTGGAGAGCACGGCTGAGCATATGCCTCCTTGCAGAGATACTGGGTTTTGGCCATGTTCACAAGTGCACATGGACTGTATGAGGAGAACTAAGACATATGGAGAGGTTAACCATGGATGAACGCTGAGCTCTCGTTGGGTCCTTGCATAACAGTGTTTACATCACATCGCTTTATCACTTAGCACTATTCGCAGTAAATCAGATGTCTGCTCTTTTGGGTTCTCTTCTAGTTTATTGATCCATTGTAGTGTGTGTGTGTGTGTGTGTGTGTGTGTGTGTGTGTGTGTGTGTGTGTGTGTGTGTGTGTGTGTGTGTGTGTGTGTGTGTGTGTGTGTGTGTGTGTGTGTGTGTGTGTGTGTGTGTGACTAGCATGACATCATGGGATAGTTGCACATTAATTCCCCTGGAGGAGAGTAAAGCATGTCTGTAGCTCAGAACCCAGGATGCAGCTAGGTGTACATGGATGATCCTGACATTATCTGGATGATTCAAACCTGCCAATGAAGCCAAAGAGTGTCACGAAGGACCTTTATTTCCTATAGTAATGCTGCATGTCTCTCCTGGTTCCCCATTGGACACTGAAGCTATAAGAACAGAACAATGAAAGAGATAGATGGTACAGTTCATTTAAGTCTGTGGAAATAGACCTCTGCCTAGATACAGTGCATTTGAAAGTATTCAGATTCAGACTTTTTCCACATTTTGCTAAGTTACAGCCTTATTCTAAAATAGATTACATAGTTTTTCCCCCTCATCAGTCTACACACAATACCCCATAATGACAAAGCTAAAACGGTTTCGATTTTTTTGCAAATGTAATTATGTTTCACAACATCCTCACATTAACGACACACCAAGTAATAAATAGACAAATTAAAAGTACTATAAAGAGACAACCTGTTGGGCCAATCAAATTTGATCCTCCTCTTCTTCACATAAAGCGCAAACATCATCATACTTCCCAGCGTCTCCCATTGGTCATGCAAATAAACCCAATTCATATGCAGCGTTTGCGAATGCTAATCGTCACGTTACAATCTCAATGATCCTAATTCCTGCTATTGGAAAGGGCAGGCAGTTGAACTATTCCAAGACAATGTAGGCGTTTCACTGATATCAAACTCAACCGTTTACCTTTTCCAGTGATGAAGTCAAATACGTCTCATGGTCAGGTGGGGTATGCAAAATGGGTCAACTTTGACCACCTCTATCTCCTGAATGTTTTGGCATTCTACTCCAGAAAGTCCCTTTGTGACCACTTCTTCCATGGCCAACCAATGTATGTAAAGTTGAGTTTAAATCAAAAGAGAGGCTGTTAAAGAGCATAGAAGGCCTCAGAGTCACATGGGTCGGGCCTTCGCTCAGCAGCAGAAGCCCTGAAGTTGGCAAATGTTTACTCAGGATGGCGGATTCGTAATGCCACTATTCATATTTCTGACTAAGCATAAATGCAAACACATTACATATGAAGTCGCCGCCAAGGAGGTTCAATTAGGAATTGTAGAGGAGTTACCCTGGGCTTGGCACAGCAGGGGGTTTACACTTCCTGCTTTTCAGGAATCTTTTACGAGATCAAAGCAAATGTGTTTTTATCAAACTTGACATTTTCCTCAGCTGTTTACAGAACTTATTGCCTGTCTCATCCTGGTACTCCTGCTGTAGCCTGGCAAATCTTCCAATGATTTAGCCTGGCGATCAGGGTTAATAAAACACTAATCCTCCAATGATTTAGCCTGGCGATCAGGGTTAAAAAAAACACAAATGGGCATATATCAGCAGCAGGCTGTGCCGAGCTGGAGCCACCAGAGGTCTGCTGCTATATATTGCTGTCTGAACCTGTGCCTTCTAACCCTGGCTTCTGAAAGAGGGGTCGGGACCCCTGCGTGGGACCCCGTTTAATGCATTGATAACAGAGATGGGTTTTGGGCTGGGCGGGGCAGGGGCAGGGGCAGGGGCAGGGGCAGGGGCAGGGGCAGGGGCAGGGGCAGGGGCAGGGGCAGGGGCAGGGGCAGGGGCAGGGGCGGGGTGTTGGGGACTAAATCCCAGTCAGCGACAGACAGGACTGAAAAGGGATTACAAGTGTCTGAAGTACGATAAATCCTTTTATCTCGCCGTACCACCCCTCCAGGGAAGCAATATTATTACACCTTAATGCACATTGCCTGCCACACTGGACTGCTGTGAACAAAGACACCATAAACCTACAATAAACAGCTTTATTGCCCAGCCAAACACTGAAAGGCTGCACAGATTGAGAAACACAGCTGTTGAATGAGGAAAGGCCTAGTATTACAGATCCACCCTAGATAGCTGCTTGTCTGTGAACACATGCTGATAAAGGTGAACCAACATACTGGATGTTGTGTTTGTTGGAGATTAAGTGCAAATGCAGTGTTGTCATAGGCTGGTCAAACCAGACTGAATGCTGTGTTCACCAGACAGGGTTAATCAGGCTAGTGCTGTCATTATTAACCCATAAAATGATACGTGGGCGTGTCAAGATTAGCTGCAGGTCTTAAATCCATTCATTAAGAGGAAACGGGAGTGGTGCAGTTTATCCCTGATCTTAAGTCTCAGTGAGTGAGCTTAATAAACTCCTACAGAAGAGGGTGGCCAATCAAATTTCATAGTTTTATACATTAACATCTACCATCCCACCCTCTAATAATCCAATGTGTTCAGCATTCAGGGAACATTTATTTTATTATTGAAAAAAGTGGGGGTCATATTCACATAAGAGATATAATAGCTATGTTACCCCTATTGGGAGGTAAGAGTTACGTCAAAACACATTCATCTGTGGAATAAGGGTTGCCCCATTTGTTGAACATGGCCATGTGAAAGGATAGCCTTAATGCTACTGTAAATTATTTGTATAGTACTGTTCAGATTAGATCTAGGTTACAGGGTGTGACCCTAAATCATTATTAAGTTATTACATCATGGCAAAATACATTGTGACATTCTTTCGGACAACCTCATTAATTCCACCTCATTGACGTTCACGGTGAGCCGCGAAACCGCAGAGACCCCCGGATAAAACAACAGCCATGTTTAAGTTCTAAAATGTAGCCCTCTACCAAAACGAATGGTGTCATCTTTACAGCAAACCATGTCAGCACAGTCAAAGTAGCGCAGTAAAAAGTCCAATTCATCTTTTATCTGTGTCTTGCTGTGATGGTTAATTGTTTGAATAAACAGTGGGCAGACTAGCTCTCACTCTCCTACGGCCTCATTAGAATGTAACCATGCATAAAATGCCCTTCTCACTCACTCAGGGGGCAAAGACTTTCAGCGTCGCTAAAATGATTATAATCTGTAGAATAATAACATAATCTCTCTTCCTGGTGTCTGATTATCACCATGCTCCGAGCTGAAGTATGAGTGTGTGTACACTATCGTTCAAAAGTTTGGGGTCACTTAGAAAAGTCCTTGAAAAGACAATTTTTTGTCCACCAAAATAACAAAAGAATGATCAGAAATACAGTCTAGACATTGTTAATGATGTAAATGACTGTTGTAGCTGGAAACGGCAGATTGTTTATGGAATATTTTCATAGGCGTACAGAGGCCCATTATCAGCAACCATCACTTCTGTGTTCCAATGGCACGTTGTGTTAGCTAATCCAAGTTTATCATTTTAAAAAGCTAATTGATCATGAGAACCCTTTTGCACAGCTAACAAAAATTGCTTTTCTTTCAAAAACAAGGACTCCAAACTTTTGAACAGTAGTGTGTGTGTGTGTGTGTGTGTGTGTGTTTGTGTGTGTGTGTGTGTGTGTGTGTGTGTGTGTGTGTGTGTGTGTGTGTGTGTGTGTGTGTGTGTGTGTGTGAAAAGCGTTCTCCTGCTGTACGTGGTGCAGCTGAGTAATGAAACAGAACTGTCTTACAGCTGACTGTGACATGCCAAGCACCACACCAGGGATGAAGAAGCCAAAGAGCTGGCAGGCTAAATTAGATTGGTGCTGTCGACTGTCGACAAGGAGTTAATTGGAGAGAGACACTTGTGTCAGGGATTGCTAGTATCAGACAGGCCACTGTCGATGGAAACACACACAGGTTTACAGAGGGAAAAGACCATGCCACGAGAACCGCTTTCTCCACACTTGACCTTCTTCTAGTGAGACCTCAAGGCAACAAAGCCCCTCTGGATGAAGCTTCTCAGACCCTGTACTGTGTGGGCTAGGAGGAAATGGAGGACGGGACACACAAATGGGTCCACATAAACAGGGATGTGTTTAGAGAGCTGATCAATAGTATAACCATAGAGGTGAGGTATACCACAGAGCTGGGCTCTCCAACCCTGGATAACTACCCTCCTGCAGGGTTGGAGAGCTACCCTCCTGCAGGGTTGGAGAGCTACCCTCCTGCAGGGTTGGAGAGCTACCCTCCTGTCAGTTTTCACTCCAACCCCAGTTGTAACTAACCTGATCAGTTTATCAACCAGCTAATTATTAGAACCAGGTGCGCTAGATGAGGGTTGGAGTGAAAACCTGCTCCTGGACAGCTACTCCTGGAGAGCTACTCCTGGACAGCTACTCCTGGACAGCTACTCCTGGACAGCTACTTCCGGAGAGCTACTCCTGGACAGCTACTCCTGGACAGCTATTCCTGGACAGCTACTCCTGGAGAGCTACTCATGGACAGCTACTTCCGGACAGCTACTCCTGGACAGCTACTTCCGGACAGCTACTCCTGGACAACTACTCCTGGACAGCTACCTCCGGATAGCTACTCCTGGACAGCTACTTCCGGACAGCTACTCCTGGACAGCTACTCATGGACAGCTACTTCCCGGACAGCTACTCCTGGACAGCTACTCCTGGACAGCTACTTCCGGACAGCTACTTCCGGAGAGCTACAACTGGACAGCTACTCTTGGACAGCTATTCCTGGACAGCTACTCCTGGACAGCTACTCCTGGACAGCTACTCCTGGACAGCTACTTCCAGACAGTTACTCCTGGACAGCTACTCCTGGACAGCTACTCCTGGAGAGCTACTCCTGGACAGCTACTCCTGGACAGCTACTCCTGGACAGCTACTCCTGGACAGCTACTCATGGACAGCTACTTCCGGAGAGCTACTCCTGGACAGCTACTCCTGGACAGCTACTCCTGGACAGCTACTTCCAGAGAGCTACTCCTGGACAGCTACTTCCAGAGAGCTACTCCTGGACAGCTACTCCTGGACAGCTATTCCTGGACAGCTACTCCTGGAGAGCTACTCATGGACAGCTACTCCTGGACAGCTACTCCTGGACAGCTACTCCTGGACAGCTATTCCTGGACAGCTACTCCTGGACAGCTACTTCCGGACAGCTACTTCGGGACAGTTACTCCTGGACAGCTACTTCTGGACAGCTACTCCTGGACAGCTACTCCTGGACAGCTACTCCTGGACAGCTATTCCTGGACAGGTACTCCTGGACAGCTACTTCCGGACAGCTACTTCCGGACAGCTACTCCTGGACAGGTACTCCTGGACAGCTACTTCCGGAGAGTTACTCCTGGACAGCTACTCCTGGACAGCTACTCCTGGACAGCTACTCCTGGACAGCTACTCCTGGACAGCTATTACTGGACAGCTACTCCTGGACAGCTACTTCCGGACAGCTACTTCCGGACAGCTACTCCTGGACAACTACTCCTGGACAGCTACTTCCGGAGAGTTACTCCTGGACAGCTACTCCTGGAGAGCTACTCCTGGAAGGCTACTCCTAGACAGATACTCCTGGACAGCTACTCCTGGAGAGCTACTCCTGGATGGCTACTCCTGGATGGCTACCCTTGGATGGCTACTCCTAGACAGATACTCCTGGACAGCTACTCCTGGAGAGCTACTCCTGGACGGTTACTTCTGGAGAGCTACTCCTGGACAGCTACTCCTGGAGAGCTACTCCTGGACAGCTACTCCTGGACAGCTACTCCTGGACAGCTACTCCTGGACAGCTACTTCCGGACAGCTACTTCCGGACGGTTAATCCTGGACAGCTACTCCTGGACAGCTACTCCTGGACAGCTATTCCTGGACAGCTACTCCTGGACAGCTACTTCCGGACAGCTACTCCTGGACAGCTACTCCTGGACAGCTACTTCCGGAGAGTTACTCCTGGACAGCTACTCCTGGAGAGCTACTCCTGGAGAGCTACTCCTGGAGGGCTACTCCTAGACAGATACTCCTGGACAGCTCCTCCTGGAGAGCTACTCCTGGAGAGCTACTCCTAAACAGCTACTACTGGACAGCTACTCCTGGAGAGCTACTCCTGGATGGCTACTCCTGGATGGCTACCCTTGGATGGCTACTCCTAGACAGATACTCCTGGACAGCTACTCCTGGAGAGCTACTCCTGGACAACTACTCTCCAGGAACAGGGTTGGAGAGCCCTGCCATGGAGTCAACAACATACTCAAAGGTTAGATTGCGGGAGAATGGAGAGAAGCTGAGAATAGAACATTTAGTTTCATCATTTTATGTTGCAAAATGGAACACAGTGGAAATGGAGTAGATCTGTGTTACAAATAGCCATGGCAATCCCTGGATACAAACATATTTCAAAAGCCTTGTGTATTTGTAAATGCCAATAATTCAACATTATTTTCATCCAAATCTTTTCCAACGAATGCCATATCTAGGGAGCACAGTCTCTCGTTTTTAAATGTCCTTGTACTGAACATCGAGAGAGAATCTACTACGATGTCTAAACTAATTTGATAGAAAGAAAATACATTTTCTTCCCGTGAGACTGAAAAAGATCATATGTTTTCCCTACTTGGGCTGGGTGGAGTGATGCATTGTGGGTCTGTGCTGGGGTTCAGACCCAGGTGCCACCGTGCTATTCATCACAAGCGCCACCGCTGTTGCAGTTAAATATTAATCGAGTGTGCCTTGCTGCTATTGGATATCCAATTGACTTTTTTTGTGGCAGTGCAAGAGAGGGAGGGAGAGAGACAAAGGGATGGAGCTGCGGGGACAGGAGAGCACAGATCAGGGTTAGCCTGTAGACACAGAGACAGCACCCCCAGGCATGGTCCAGTGTCCGCCTCCAGCATCTATTGCAGATCAAGTCGCACATAGTGGTGTTCTGATTGTTACATCGTCACAAAGGAATATCACTATCAGTAAGTACACTATTTCAAACAGCTACAGTGCCTTGCGAAAGTATTCGGCCCCCTTGAACTTTGCGACTTTTTGCCACATTTCAGGCTTCAAACATAAAGATATAAAACTGTATTTTTTTGTGAAGAATCAACAACAAGTGGGACACAATCATGAAGTGGAACGACATTTATTGGATATTTCAAACTTTTTTAACAAATCAAAAACTGAAAAATTGGGCGTGCAAAATTATTCAGCCCCTTTACTTTCAGTGCAGCAATCTCTCTCCAGAAGTTCAGTGAGGATCTCTGAATGATCCAATGTTGACCTAAATGACTAATGATGATAAATACAATCCACCTGTGTGTAATCAAGTCTCCGTATAAATGCACCTGCACTGTGATAGTATCAGAGGTCCGTTAAAAGCGCAGAGAGCATCATGAAGAACAAGGAACACACCAGGCAGGTCCGAGATACTGTTGTGAAGAAGTTTAAAGCCGGATTTGGATACAAAAAGATTTCCCAAGCTTTAAACATCCCAAGGAGCACTGTGCAAACGATAATATTGAAATGGAAGGAGTATCAGACCACTGCAAATCTACCAAGACCTGGCCGTCCCTCTAAACTTTCAGCTTATACAAGGAAAAGACTGATCAGAGATGCAGCCAAGAGGCCCATGATCACTCTGGATGAACTGCAGAGATCTACAGCTGAGGTGGGAGACTCTGTCCATAGGACAACAATCAGTCGTATATTGCACAAATCTGGCCTTTATGGAAGAGTGGCAAGAAGAAAGCCATTTCTTAAAGATATCCATAAAAAGTGTTGTTTAAAGTTTGCCACAAGCCACCTGGGAGACATACCAAACATGTGGAAGAAGGTGCTCTGGTCAGATGAAACCAAAATGGAACTTTTTGGCAACAATGCAAAACGTTATGTTTGGCGTAAAAGCAACACAGCTCATCACTCTGAACACACCATTCCCACTGTCAAACATGGTGGTGGCAGCATCATGGTTTGGGCCTGCTTTTCTTCAGCAGGGACAGGGAAGATGGTTAAAAATGATGGGAAGATGGATGGAGCCAAATACAGGACCATTCTGGAAGAAAACCTGATGGAGTCTGCAAAAGACCTGAGACTGGGACGGAGATTTGTCTTCCAACAAGACAATGATCCAAAACATAAAGCAAAATCTACAATGGAATGGTTCAAAAATAAACATATCCAGGTGTTAGAATGGCCAAGTCAAAGTCCAGACCTGAATCCAATCGAGAATCTGTGGAAAGAACTGAAAACTGCTGTTCACAAATGCTCTCCATCCAACCTCACTGAGCTCGAGCTGTTTTGCAAGGAGGAATGGGAAAAAATTTCAGTCTCTCGATGTGCAAAACTGATAGAGACATATCCCAAGCGACTTACAGCTGTAATCGCAGCAAAAGGTGGCGCTACAAAGTATTAACTTAAGGGGGATGAATAATTTTGCACGCCCAATTTTTCAGTTTTTGATTTGTTAAAAAAGTTTGAAATATCCAATAAATGTCGTTCCACTTCATGATTGTGTCCCACTTGTTGTTGATTCTTCACAAAAAAAATACAGTTTTATATCTTTATGTTTGAAACCTGAAATGTGGCAAAAGGTCGCAAAGTTCAAGGGGGCCGAATATTTTCGCAACGCACTGTATATGTTAATTTAAGGGGTGGGGGGAGACCAGGCAATGTAGGCCTGTTATGCATTCAGACGGGGTTACAGTACCAGGACACACTGACACATGAACAGGTCTACAGTATATATAGGAGAAATAACACATTTAGGAAAAAGCTCTTTTTCTTCATTTCACCCCTCAGTTGAGTAAAACCTGGCGGGGTTTTGTTGTCTCGTCATCCTTTGTTGTCTCGTCATCAGTCGGATGATTGCAATCTCACCAGACGCATTTGGAGATGTGAGCTGGAGGTAAAAGATTTCTCTCAGAAGCACCAAAGATCTGATCAAACTGCAGCGCAGCCAACTTCATGTCTGCTTGAGTCGGACAACAACACACAACACAAACATCCTCAGAAACACACAAGCAGCTGAGAGAATACACTTTTATCTCGGATAAAAGCTAGGAGGCTTTCATCTCATGGCTCAGTCCAGTTTCTACCGGCTTGTTGTGATGCAGCACAGCACAGTGTGGGATAGACAGAGTGTGTATGATAAACTTGTGTGAAGGAAGCAGCACCGTAACACTGATCTCGGAAAAGCTGCTGGAGACAGAGTGGTAGATATGCTGGACATGGTATCTCACTTCTGATCATACACACTGCGCTGCTACCATCAGCAGAACTAGTTAACTAGAGAATTCATTCACTTGACCGGGAGTGACGTTGGAGATAAGAAACATTCATTCAAATTTCAAACTGAAAGCCCATTCTTATGCAGGTGCATGGTGTAAAGTGCCCTCTCTAACTAGCTGAACAAGACCAGGTGTCTGTAGCAGTTTCATTTAAGCCATATTTCATTCATCTGCACAGCATGAGAATGAGAGAGAAAGGGAGGGAGAGAGAGACAGAGAGAGATAGAAAGAAAGAAAGAGGGAGGGAGAGGGGAGGAGAGAGAGACAGAGAGAGAGAGATAGAAAGAAAGAGGGAGGGAGGGAGGGAGGGAGGGAGGGGAGAGAGACAGAGAGAGATAGAAAGAAAGAAAGAAACAGAGGGAGGGAGAGGGGAGGAGAGAGAGACAGAGAGAGACAGAAAGAAAGAAACAGAGGGAGAGAGAGGGGATGAGAGGAGAGAGAGACAGAGAGAGAGAGATAGAAAGAAACAGATGGAGGGAGAGGGGAGGAGAGAGAGACAGAGAGAGATAGAAAGAAACAGAGGGAGAGAGAGGGGAGGAGAGGAGAGAGAGACAGAAAGAGATAGATAGAAAGAAACAGAGGGAGAGAGAGGGGAGGAGAGAGAGACAGAGAGAGATAGAAAGAAAGAAACAGAGGGAGGGAGAGGGGAGGAGAGAGAGAGAGATAGAAAGAAACAGGGGGAGGGAGAAGGGGAGGAGAGAGTCAGAGAGAGATAGAAAGAAACAGAGGGAGAGAGAGGGGAGGAGAGAGAGACAGAGAGAGATAGAAAGAAACAGAGGGAGAGAGAGGGGAGGAGAGAGAGAGAGAGAGATAGAAAGAAACAGAGGGAGAGAGAGGGGAGGAGAGAGAGACAGAGAGAGATAGAAAGAAACAGAGGGAGAGAGAGGGGAGGAGAGAGAGACAGAGAGAGATAGAAAGAAAGAAACAGAGGGAGGGAGGGAGGGAGGAGAGAGAGACAGAGAGAGATAGATAGAAACAGAGGGAGGGAGAGGGGAGGAGAGGAGAGAGAGACAGAAAGAGATAGATAGAAAGAAACAGAGGGAGAGAGAGGAGAGGAGAGAGAGACAGAGAGAGATAGAAAGAAACAGAGGGAGGGAGAGGGGAGGAGAGAGAGACAGAGAGAGATAGAAAGAAACAGAGGGAGGGAGAGGGGAGGAGAGAGAGACAGAGAGAGATAGATAGAAACAGAGGGAGAGAGAGGGGAGGAGAGAGAGACAGAGAGAGATAGAAAGAAACAGAGGGAGAGAGAGGGGAGGAGAGAGAGAGAGAGAGATAGAAAGAAACAGAGGGAGAGAGAGGGGAGGAGAGAGAGACAGAGAGAGATAGAAAGAAACAGAGGGAGAGAGAGGGGAGGAGAGAGAGACAGAGAGAGATAGAAAGAAAGAAACAGAGGGAGGGAGGGAGGGAGGAGAGAGAGACAGAGAGAGATAGATAGAAACAGAGGGAGGGAGAGGGGAGGAGAGGAGAGAGAGACAGAAAGAGATAGATAGAAAGAAACAGAGGGAGAGAGAGGAGAGGAGAGAGAGACAGAGAGAGATAGAAAGAAACAGAGGGAGGGAGAGGGGAGGAGAGAGAGACAGAGAGAGATAGAAAGAAACAGAGGGAGGGAGAGGGGAGGAGAGAGAGACAGAGAGAGATAGATAGAAACAGAGGGAGAGAGAGGGGAGGAGAGAGAGACAGAGAGAGATAGAAAGAAACAGAGGGAGAGAGAGGGGAGGAGAGAGAGACAGAGAGAGATAGAAAGAAACAGAGGGAGAGAGAGGGGAGGAGAGAGAGACAGAGAGAGATAGAAAGAAAGAAACAGAGGGAGGGAGGGAGGGAGGAGAGAGAGACAGAGAGAGATAGAAAGAAACAGAGGGAGGGAGGGAGGGAGGAGAGAGAGACAGAGAGAGATAGAAAGAAACAGAGGGAGAGAGAGGAGAGGAGAGAGAGACAGAGAGAGATAGAAAGAAACAGAGGGAGGGAGAGGGGAGGAGAGAGAGTCAGAGAGAGATAGAAAGAAACAGAGGGAGAGAGAGGGGAGGAGAGAGAGACAGAGAGAGATAGAAAGAAACAGAGGGAGAGAGAGGGGAGGAGAGAGAGACAGAGAGAGATAGAAAGAAAGAAACAGAGGGAGGGAGGGAGGGAGGAGAGAGAGAGATAGAAAGAAACAGAGGGAGGGAGAGGGGAGGAGAGAGAGACAGAGAGAGACAGAAAGAAACAGAGGGAGAGAGAGGGGAGGAGAGAGAGACAGAGAGAGACAGAAAGAAACAGAGGGAGGGAGAGGGGAGGAGAGAGAGACAGAGAGAGACAGAAAGAAACAGAGGGAGAGAGAGGGGAGGAGAGAGAGACAGAGAGAGACAGAAAGAAACAGAGGGAGGGAGAGGGGAGGAGAGAGAGAGATAGAAAGAAACAGAGGGAGGGAGAGGGGAGGGGAGAGAGACAGAGAGAGATAGAAAGAAACAGAGGGAGAGAGAGGGGAGGAGAGGAGAGAGAGACAGAAAGAGATAGATAGAAAGAAACAGAGGGAGAGAGAGGGGAGGAGAGAGAGACAGAGAGAGATAGAAAGAAACAGAGGGAGAGAGAGGGGAGGAGAGAGAGACAGAGAGAGATAGAAAGAAACAGAGGGAGAGAGAGGGGAGGAGAGAGAGACAGAGAGAGATAGAAAGAAAGAAACAGAGGGAGGGAGGGAGGGAGGAGAGAGAGACAGAGAGAGATAGAAAGAAAGAAACAGACGGAGGGAGAGGGGAGGAGAGAGAGACAGAGAGAGATAGAAAGAAAGAAACAGACGGAGGGAGAGGGGAGGAGAGAGAGTCAGAGAGAGATAGAAAGAAAGAAACAGACGGAGGGAGAAGGGAGGAGAGAGAGACAGAGAGAGATAGATAGAAACAGAGGGAGGGAGAGGGGAGGAGAGAGAGAGAGAAAGAAACAGAGGGAGGGAGAGGGGAGGGGAGAGAGACAGAGAGAGACAGAAAGAAACAGAGGGAGAGAGAGGGGATGAGAGGAGAGAGAGACAGAAAGAGATAGATAGAAAGAAACAGAGGGAGGGAGAGGGGAGGAGAGGAGAGAGAGACAGAAAGAGATAGATAGAAAGAAACAGACGGAGGGAGAGGGGAGGAGAGGAGAGAGAGACAGAAAGAGATAGATAGAAAGAAACAGAGGGAGAGAGAGGGGAGGAGAAAGAGTCAGAGAGAGATAGAAAGAAACAGAGGGAGAGAGAGGGGAGGAGAGAGAGACAGAGAGAGATAGAAAGAAACAGAGGGAGAGAGAGGGGAGGAGAGAGAGAGAGAGAGAGATAGAAAGAAACAGAGGGAGAGAGAGGGGAGGAGAGAGAGACAGAGAGAGATAGAAAGAAAGAAACAGAGGGAGGGAGGGAGGGAGGAGAGAGAGACAGAGAGAGATAGAAAGAAAGAAACAGACGGAGGGAGAGGGGAGGAGAGAGAGTCAGAGAGAGACAGAAAGAAACAGAGGGAGAGAGAGGGGAGGAGAGAGAGACAGAGAGAGATAGAAAGAAAGAAACAGAGGGAGGGAGGGAGGGAGGAGAGAGAGACAGAGAGAGATAGAAAGAAAGAAACAGACGGAGGGAGAGGGGAGGAGAGAGAGACAGAGAGAGATAGAAAGAAACAGAGGGAGAGAGAGGGGAGGAGAGAGAGACAGAGAGAGATAGAAAGAAAGAAACAGAGGGAGGGAGAGGGGAGGAGAGAGAGACAGAGAGAGATAGAAAGAAACAGAGGGAGAGAGAGGGGAGGAGAGAGAGACAGAGAGAGATAGAAAGAAACAGAGGGAGAGAGAGGGGAGGAGAGGAGAGAGAGACAGAAAGAGATAGATAGAAAGAAACAGAGGGAGAGAGAGGGGAGGAGAGAGAGACAGAGAGAGATAGAAAGAAACAGACGGAGGGAGCGAGCGAGGAGAGGAGAGAGAGAGAGAGATAGAAAGAAACAGAGGGAGAGAGAGGGGAGGAGAGAGAGACAGAGAGAGATAGAAAGAAACAGAGGGAGAGAGAGGGGAGGAGAGAGAGTCAGAGAGAGATAGAAAGAAACAGAGGGAGAGAGAGGGGAGGAGAGAGAGACAGAGAGAGATAGAAAGAAAGAAACAGAGGGAGGGAGAGGGGAGGAGAGAGAGACAGAGAGAGACAGAAAGAAACAGAGGGAGAGAGAGGGGAGGAGAGAGAGAGATAGAAAGAAACAGAGGGAGGGAGAGGGGAGGGGAGAGAGACAGAGAGAGACAGAAAGAAACAGAGGGAGAGAGAGGGGAGGAGAGAGAGAGATAGAAAGAAACAGAGGGAGAGAGAGGGGAGGAGAGAGAGACAGAGAGAGACAGAAAGAAACAGAGGGAGAGAGAGGGGAGGAGAGAGAGAGATAGAAAGAAACAGAGGGAGGGAGAGGGGAGGGGAGAGAGACAGAGAGAGACAGAAAGAAACAGAGGGAGAGAGAGGGGAGGAGAGAGAGACAGAGAGAGATAGAAAGAAACAGAGGGAGAGAGAGGGGAGGAGAGGAGAGAGAGACAGAAAGAGATAGATAGAAAGAAACAGAGGGAGAGAGAGGGGAGGAGAGAGAGACAGAGAGAGATAGAAAGAAACAGAGGGAGGGAGGGAGGGAGGAGAGGAGAGAGAGAGAGAGATAGAAAGAAACAGAGGGAGAGAGAGGGGAGGAGAGAGAGACAGAGAGAGATAGAAAGAAACAGAGGGAGAGAGAGGGGAGGAGAGAGAGTCAGAGAGAGATAGAAAGAAACAGAGGGAGAGAGAGGGGAGGAGAGAGAGACAGAGAGAGATAGAAAGAAAGAAACAGAGGGAGGGAGGGAGGGAGGAGAGAGAGACAGAGAGAGATAGAAAGAAAGAAACAGACGGAGAGAGAGGGGAGGAGAGAGAGTCAGAGAGAGATAGAAAGAAACAGAGGGAGAGAGAGGGGAGGAGAGAGAGACAGAGAGAGATTGAAAGAAAGAAACAGACGGAGGGAGAGGGGAGGAGAGAGAGACAGAGAGAGATAGAAAGAAAGAAACAGACGGAGGGAGAGGGGAGGAGAGAGAGACAGAGAGAGATAGATAGAAACAGAGGGAGAGAGAGGGGAGGAGAGGAGAGAGAGACAGAGAGAGATAGAAAGAAACAGAGGGAGAGAGAGGGGAGGAGAGAGAGACAGAGAGAGATAGAAAGAAACAGAGGGAGAGAGAGGAGAGGAGAGAGAGACAGAGAGAGATAGAAAGAAACAGAGGGAGAGAGAGGGGAGGAGAGAGAGACAGAGAGAGATAGAAAGAAAGAAACAGAGGGAGGGAGGGAGGGAGGAGAGAGAGACAGAGAGAGATAGAAAGAAAGAAACAGACGGAGGGAGAAGGGAGGAGAGAGAGACAGAGAGAGACAGAAAGAAACAGAGGGAGGGAGAGGGGAGGAGAGAGAGACAGAGAGAGATAGAAAGAAACAGAGGGAGAGAGAGGGGAGGAGAGAGAGTCAGAGAGAGACAGAAAGAAACAGAGGGAGAGAGAGGGGAGGAGAGGAGAGAGAGACAGAAAGAGATAGAAAGAAACAGGGGGAGGGAGAAGGGAGGGGAGAGAGTCAGAGAGAGATAGAAAGAAACAGAGGGAGGGAGAGGGGAGGAGAGGAGAGAGAGACAGAAAGAAACAGAGGGAGGGAGAGGGGAGGAGAGAGAGTCAGAGAGAGATAGAAAGAAACAGAGGGAGGGAGAGGGGAGGAGAGAGAGACAGAGAGAGATATAAAGAAACAGAGGGAGAGAGAGGGGAGGAGAGAGAGACAGAGAGAGATAGAAAGAAACAGAGGGAGAGAGAGGGGAGGAGAGAGAGACAGAGAGAGATAGAAAGAAACAGAGGGAGAGAGAGGGGAGGAGAGAGATATTTTATGATGTATGAGCCTTGTTCCTCCTCCCCAATGATTTGGGCGGTGGCCATGTTTGAAATGACTCAGAGGATGGCTCTAATGGACCTCTCTTTATTACTGTCCTGTCTTCGCTGGCCCCCTTGAACCTGTCTGGTCTGTTCGCTGCCGATTTGTTTATCGAGGCCGAGTGAGCGCTTGTGACCGCAGCAATGTGTGACAATCCCTCTAAACAGCTGAATTAACATGAGTTTGTTCCTCAAATGGTGCTGTTGCCTCTGCCACTGCTCTGCTGCTGATCTGCCTGGCCCACTGCCCTGGGTGTGAGTGACAGAGGCAAAATCTATTGAAATTAGAGGATATTTCATTCCTCTACCATGTGTCTAGTGAGAACAACTCCTGTTGCATCCATCCGCCCTCTCATTGGTTGCGGAGGGTCTCAGTTGCCAGGCAACCAATCCAGCGGTGCCGATGCCTTACTGAGGAGCAGCTGTTAATAAAACCTGGGCAGCAGGTAGGCAGCATGCCTCGCACGTCTGTCCCCCCCCCCTTCCCCACACACACACACACACACACCACACACACACAGGCGGTGGCTCTCTCACTGATGCCCCAGTGTCAGCTGCCTGAATGCAATCCTATCTCTGCGCCGAAACCTGCATGACTAATATTTACACTGTGAGGGCAGCAACTGAATGCATACTTACCCAGCATGCTCTGCCGGCTCCGGCTGCCTCCCTGTCTGCATACCCACTGCCCCAACGGGGCTAAGCAACCTTTAGAGGGAAATTGACATTTTCATGAAAAGGGAGTTATTTGCTGCCTGACTAGTTATTGAGCAGGACGTGCATTATTTAAGGACAGGTGTGATATTTGAAATGATCTATAATAATCAACGGCACACCGGAGGGAGGTGTGTCTGGAAACAACCACAGATGCTACTGCTAAGTGGTGATGAAGTACAGGATACACATGAGTAAGTATCAATCACAAGCACAGAACAGCATAGTTCCACTAAACTGAAACTGACCGTTTAAGAGCCCAGTGAGTAAGAGGGTGAATCAACACTATTTAGACACAGATGGTAGTGAGGAAAACATCAACAGAGAGGGAGCTATAGCCAGTGTTGATTACTGGTACGTGAATTAATCACAGGTCCCACATACAGTGAGGGCTGTCGTTGCCGTGCTGTCGTCGTGCAAACCACCCCTGAGCTCTGAGTCAGGTTCTTACGACAGATACACCCCGCTCGCCTCAGTGACACATGGAGAGACTATAACATGCTATTACAAAGAAATAAGCCAGATCGTTGATGCGTGCATGTGGAGTATAAATAAAATATGTTTTTAAATGTCTGCTTTAAAAATATATATGTGTGTGCATGTTAACCACAGAAACTCTCCATAGACAGTCGGAGCTTCCTGTCTTCATTTCTGTGTTTCATGTGGACATGCAGCCAGCCTCAGTATTGTCCTGATGAAGAAGAATGAACCATTCCCACAGATTACTCCCAGACAACATTGGCCTGTCAAGCTTTCCAGGGTCGCCTGACAAAATGGCCCATTCACGTGCACTTAACGTGTCCCCACACTGTTCCTCTATGGACCACTTTAAGTGTCTCTCTCTGCTCTGTAACAGGCACACTGGGTCCGCCGGCCACCAATCGCCCCCTCATGGCTCCTGTTCCCTGTCCGCGGACCAAATGGACCAGAGCTCAGCTTGGGGCCTGCGCCAGCAGACAGATCTTCTCTTCTCCCCCCTGGTCGGCTGGGGGATTCACCATTAGAATCTCAGCTGAACACACAGGGAAATAAATGGGAGGATATTGGAGTTCCAAGGACTGGCTTCTGGCCAAGCCTCCCTATCCCTGTCTAGACAGGTGAGACGCATCCTCCAGACTCCTCTGCCTGCCTGCGGTCATGTGAATTCCCAGAAGCATTTATGGTGAGAAAGTGCCAAATCAAAAGAGAGGAGAAACCAACAGCCCTCCCTCCTCCTCTGAATCTAAATCCATGGTCCGTCACTAAGACTAAGACAGGGGCAAGAAACATCACACATCCAACGTTTCCAATATGTAGTGAATCTTGCTGGCTACGTCTAATGGATGTAAGCTTCCTCTCGAGGTTCCTTATCATTCTGTACAGAGGACAGCTGATTGAGTCAGGAGAGCTTTACGGGGGCAATGTCCAAAGGGTTTCCTTTCACCTGCATTTCACCTGAACTACAAAGGAGGGGCCTCCTATACATCCACCCGTCTCTCTATCACGAGGAAGCGTTCTTGAATAGTTGGTGTTATCCGTATCTACACAAGATACATTTGCTGCAGTCACGGGTTGTTTTGTGTGTGTGTGTGTGTGTGTGTGTGTGTGTGTGTGTGTGTGTGTGTGTATGTGCGTGCCTTTGCGCTTTCAGTTTGTGTACTTGCTTGTATGCATGTGTTCACCCATTTAGACTCTGTGTGTACAAGTGTGTATCTGTTTATGTGTGTGTGTGTGTGTGTGTGTGTGTGTGTGTGTGTGTGTGTGTGTGTGTGTGTGTGTGTGTGTGTGTGTATCTGTTTATGTGTGTGTGTATGTGTGTGTGTGTGTGTGTGTGTGTGTGTGTGTTTATGTGTGTGTGTGTGTGTGTGTTTATGTGTGTGTGTGTGTGTGTGTGTGTGTTTATGTGTGTGTGTGTGTGTTTATGTGTGTGTGTGTGTGTGTGTGTGTGTATGTGCGTGCCTTTGCGCTTTCAGTTTGTGTACTTGCTTGTATGCATGTGTTCACCCATTTAGACTCTGTGTGTACAAGTGTGTATCTGTTTATGTGTGTGTGTGTGTGTGTGTGTGTGTGTGTGTGTGTGTGTGTGTGTGTGTGTGTGTGTATCTGTTTATGTGTGTGTGTGTGTGTGTGTGTGTGTGTGTGTGTTTATGTGTGTGTGTGTGTGTGTGTGTGTGTGTGTGTGTGTGTGTGTGTGTGTGTGTGTGTGTGTGTGTGTGTGTGTGTGTGTATCTGTTTATGTGTGTGTGTATGTGTGTGTGTGTGTGTGTGTGTTTATGTGTGTGTGTGTGTGTGTGTTTATGTGTGTGTGTGTGTGTGTGTGTGTGTTTTATGTGTGTGTGTGTGTGTGTGTGTGTGTGTGTGTGTGTGTGTGTGTGTGTGTGTGTGTGTGTGTGTGTGTGTATCTGTTTATGTGTGTGTGTGTGTGTGTGTGTGTGTGTGTGTGTGTGTGTGTGTGTATCTGTTTATGTGTGTGTGTATGTGTGTGTGTGTGTGTGTGTGTGTGTGTTTATGTGTGTGTGTGTGTGTGTGTGTGTGTGTGTGTGTGTGTGTGTGTGTGTGTGTGTGTTTATGTGTGTGTGTGTGTGTGTGTGTGTGTTTATGTGTGTGTGCTCTTTAAGCACACACCCAAGAGCCTACTTATTCCATCATTATATGGAATTGATGAGTGCATTACACTGCTGAATAAAATGACCCCTGTGAATCCCCATTAGAACACGGTGGCTTAATTAAACAAACGTATCACCATATGTCATCTAGTTAAGGGCTGCCACAGCTACACATGACATTTCCCTGCAATGAAAATGACACTGACTCTAAGCCACAGACTAATTGGAAAGCTACTATGAAATCACCAACCAACCCCCTCATGGTCTCTCAACCAAGCCAGTAGACACAATTGTCCCATCTTCTCCTTTCTCCTCCTTGCTCTCCATTTCAAATGGAACGTGTTGGTGTGCAGTGGCTTGGACCTGCGGAGAATTCAGATAGGAAAGGATCAATAATTCAGGGACCAAGCGAAGCAGGATACACAGAGGGTCCTGGGAGATCAGAGTGGGAACCAGCAAGTCACACCACTACTGAGCTGGGGCAATTTGAGCTAGGTTGAACTAAGTGCAGGCATTGGGGCTGGATGCTGCATTCAGACTAGGGGGATGGACTGGGCTAGTCTGGGCTTGGCTGGGCTGAGATGGCCCTTATATAGAGTATAGAATGTGGTGGGGTAGGTTTTCTAAGACCTTCTCAGTGGGAGTGCAGAGGAAGTGTAGCAGAGAGATGAAGAGTGAGGCGTCTGGCTGCTGGGCTGCCAGCAGGTCTGTGGAAGGAGGACATCTTGCAGGACATCTTGCAGGACTAGAAGGAGGAATAAGTCTGTCCAGAGGGAACAGACAGGTTCGTCTCAAGGTGGATCAGGTGATTAGGGTGGAGGAATGAACAGTATCTTCAGGTAACTCCAAGGATGGAAGAAAGAAATCAAAGAAAGGAATGAATCAAATAAATGAATGAATAAAATAAAGAAATGAATGAATGAAAGAAAGAAATGAATGAATGAATAAATGAACAAGCTAACGAACAAACACACAAACTAATGAAGATCGAACTACAAATATGCGTAAACTGAGTCCAAATAACACACAGGCTTATTAAGTCTTCTGAAGATTGGTGAAGTTTATAGCATTAACGGAAGGGCTAGTCACTAAGACCCCTCAGGTATAAGGACCCCTGCTGAGACTGTGACTCAGTAGTACGTAGATGCAAAACAGACCTACAATTACATCAGGAAGAAAGCAGTCCTTTGTAGAAATACATTGAGATTATATTGAGATACACAAATACATGGAGCACAGTAGATAGTACAAAATGGAAGCAGCTACAGCTCCACAAAGACCCCCTACCCTGGTCCCAGATCTATATGCACTGTCTTTGTCATTGTCAATGCCAACAACCATAAGAGCACAAACAGACCTGGGACCAGGCTACCTAGTCATCTTCAGGCCATCCAATCAGAGGAGCTCAGGTCCAGTCCAGAGCCCCAGGCCAGTAGTAGTACTTCAGCCAGTGGGATGAGAGCTATAGTCTCATCCATAATGTAAGGTGGTGGTGCCCCCAGGCCAGTAGTAGTACTTCAGCCAGTGGGATGAGAGCTATAGGCTTATCCATAATGTAAGGTTGTGGTGCCCCCAGGCCAGTAGTAGTACTTCAGCCAGTGGGATGAGAGCTATAGTCTCATCCATAATGTAAGGTTGTGGTGCCCTCAGGCCAGTAGTAGTACTTCAGCCAGTGGGACGAGAGCTATAGTCTCATCCATAATGTAAGGTTGTGGTGCTAGTGAGGTAGAGATACATGGCTTATCTCAACAGGTCATGAGTAATCTAACTGCCCTGGCTCTAGAGAGAGGAAAGGGTTGACCTGATTACCACACACACACACTGATGCGCACAAACACACACACACACACACACACACACACACACACACACACACACACACACACACACACACACACACACACACACACACACACACTAAAACACACAATGACTAGACAGTGCTATCATGGTGGTAGAGTGGATTACTGTGGTACAACAGTTGCCTGTCAGCACCATATTGTATAGCTTCACGTTTCGTTTGTTATTTTGTTAATTTGTTCGGTGTTCATTCTTTTAATAAAGAGAATGTACGCATACCACGCTGCGCCTTGGTCTCCTTCATACGACGATCGAGACAGTCTCAGCATTATTTTACCCACCATGCAGTGTGTGTGTGTCCCTCCTCCCTGTACTCAGGGTTCTCATAGTAGGTCGTGCCAAGGATCTGACAGCCACTCAGCCTCCAGATTATTGTCTAGGAGTAAGTACTGTCGTGCCGCCTCCACTCCATCACTACCCAGCCCAAATCCCAGCCTCCCCATTCACTGCCTGCCTCTGCAAAAAGACGGAGCTGAGTTTGACAAATAAAGGAAATGAACCACTGGGTGGCCATGCCCTCCATGCCCTCCATGCCCTCCATGCCCTCCAGACCTGGCCACCCAGCAGAGTTTGTTGTTCGAGCAAAGCGACACAAAAATATTGTTTTTAGGGCTTTGTATTTGGGCTGTATCTAGGCTATTAACTATGCCACCTCAGCTATCTTTCAGTGTGTGTACACCCTATTGAGCTAAACATATTCAGTGAAAAAGCAGATCACAAATCATCAACTCCCAATGGGCATGGTAATACAGAGGAAACAATGAGGAGGAGGATGACAGCGGTGGCATGCAACGTGCGAGCTGGAGCCAGTGATGTCGAAGCGGTTTGATGTGTGCATGCAACATTAGCACTGCGTTACAGTCCACAGCCAGCCAAACCAAGTGTACAGAGAGGAGCCTTCTACCCCTCTGTCAAACGATGTAGCGACAGAACATCTATGAGTAGGGTCTCCTAATGGTGATGAGAATCCCTCTCCCCTCTGTGTGTGTGTGTGTGTATATATATATGTGTGTGTCCATTGAGACCAGGGCCAGTAATGAGGGCAGGTTGGAATAACTCCTTCTTTGTCATCATGCTCCCCAACTGCTGCAATCTCACCATCCGTCCATCGACCCATTCGTCCCGGCAACACTTTAATATAGCCCTCACACACACGCACACACACACACACACACACACACACACACACACACACACACACACGCACACACACACGCACACACACACGCACACACACACACACACACACACACACACACACGCAGAAAGGAGGCTTTTCATTTTCTCCTTCCTTCATCCATGAGACACTTCCGTCCCGACACTTCCAAACCATGGGTTCTCTCCCCTGTGTGATTATAAGGGAAAGGAGGGGACGTGGGAGGGTGGGGAGGGAAGAGACTATTTAACTGTTAATAGGAATCAAACCGGGCCAGGGGAGACAGTTAGAGAACATCCCTCAGGTGGATCAGGATAACCCATTACTCCTTCAAGCCGCCTGTGTACTGAAGAGGCACGCTGTACAAAAACATGACATAAATAGTGTTGTACTACTACTATCTAAGGCAATTACATCAATAAATTCTTTCTACAACAACAATTAGCAGTCTGTCTGAAGCAAATGCCAAGTTTATTCTAATGCCAAGTAAATGCCAAGTTTATTCTAATGCCAAGTAAATGCCAAGAACCGATAGACTGCTAGAGAACAGGATGGATAGTGTGATAAGCCTTGTAGGAGAATGAAAGCAATTAACATCACTCTAGAGAAAAGGTTCCTGGAGTATCCTTTAGTGGTTGTTCAAATCGAAACTGTTGGGGAACCCCTATAAGTTCTCCAAAGAACCCCTTTTAATGGATCCTCAAATAACCTTTTTAACTACCCCCCCCCCCCCCTCCATCCCCTAATATTATTATTAATAATACACATAACAATAACAACAATAAAACTATATTTGAGTTGTCAGTGTTCATTATGATTTTAGTGGCAAAGCAGAATAAAAATCTAAATATGAGGTAAACTCCCAGCAGTATATCCTCTGGCCTGTTGATGTTAATGTGTTGATGTTCTCCGTATCTATAGCCAGAATGATTTTGCAGTGCATGGTGGTCAAACAGGTTTCCTGTTATATTCATCAGAGGTGTAGGAAAGGTGAAAAAATAGTAGTTATACAGATGATTAACAAAACACGCACACAACAGTATTCAGACCGTTTTTGTGGCGAGTGTGAATGAAAAAAACAGTTTTAATAATGGTTTTCAAACACATACCTTGTCCATAATGTAGAGGCCTACGGAATATTAATTAAAGAGGTATCTGTATAATAACATACCAATAGACATACCTTTGTATGCCTCCTCGTCTGTATACCTGCAGACACAGACACAAATTCAGCAGTTCAGTCCTGTGTGAATTTAAGTGTGCTCTCTCTAATTCTCTATTTCTCTCTTTCTTTCTCTCTCTCGGAGGACCATGCCTCAGGACTACCTGACATGATGACTCCTTGCTGTCCCCAGTCCACCTGGCCGTGCTGCTGCTCCAGTTTCAACTGTTCTGCCTTATTATTATTGGACCATGCTGGTCATTTATGAACATTTGAACATCTTGGCCATGTTCTGTTATAATCTCAGAGGACTGGCCACCCCACATAGCCTGGTTCCTCTCTAGGTTTCTTCCTAGGTTTTGGCCTTTCTAGGGAGTTTTTCCTAGCCACCGTGCTTCTACACCTGCATTGCTTGCTGTTTGGGGTTTTAGGCTGGGTTTCTGTACAGCACTTTGAGATATCAGCTGATGTACGAAGGGCTATATAAATAAATTTGATTTGATTTGATTTGATCTGCATCCAATACAGACTTTAAAATATTCTTATAGCTTACAGTACATATTCTTACCTCTTGATTTATATCCATTTAATTGTGTCCATTTTCTGTTTTTGAAAGATTTGTACAAATATTAAAAGATAGATGGTTACATCAAAACAATATGAATTTAGATCATTCAAGGGACAAACTTTACCTTAATTTGAGGAGATCTTTAGATAATTTTTAAGTTAAGTGCCTGCACCTGCTGTCCTTTCAAATTCAAATCCAAACATTTCAGTTGGGTAGTTAGGTTCCTTCAAGAACCCCCACCAACTGAGGAGGTTCCTCGATGAACCCCACCTCCTATGGGCTTCTTGGAATAACCTTTTGGGGAAAATGTTCAGTGCCAAGTACCCTAAGGTTCTTCAAATACCTTTTCCCATTCATTCCCTTTGTAGAGCTGGTACCACGTGGTGCTTCCAGAGTTGTGAGTGGCCTGGTGCTGCTGATCCCAGGTCTGGTGACACAGATGAAAGGGACAGTGAGACGCTGATCAATTCCCTCTTAATCACGCCGGCCCAGGCAACCAAATACTCACAATGGAATTTGTCCAGGGACTGGTCATCCTCATTCGTGTGAATTTACACCCACTGTCCAATGTTCCCTCAAATGTTTTGGGGCACTGAACACAGTTTTCGTCTTGTGATCGGACACCAAGACAGTCGTGAAGAGGGCACGACAAAGCCTATTCCCCCTCAGGAAACTAAAAAGATTTGGCATGGGTCCTGAGATCCTCAAAAGGTTCTACAGCTGCAACATCGAGAGCATCCTGAATGGTTGCATCACTACCTGGTACGACAATTGCTCGACCTCTGACCGCAAGGCACTACAAAGGGTAGTGCGTACGGCCCAGTACATCACTGAGGCTAAGCTGTCTGCCATCCAGGACCTCTACACCAGGCGATGTCAGAGGAAGGTCCTAAACATTGTCAAAGACCCCAGCCACCCCAGTCATAGACTGTTCTCTCTACTACCGCATGGCAAGCGGTACCGGAGTGCCGGACAGAAAGGCTTCTCAACAGTTTTTACCCCCAAGCCATAAGACTCCTGAACAGGTAATCAAATGGCTACCTGGGCTATCTGCGTTGTGTCCCGCCAACCCCTCTTTTACGCTACTGCTACTCTCTGTTCATCATATATGCATAGTCACTTTAACCATATCTACAAGTACATACTACCTCAATCAGCCTGACCTACCGGTGTCTGTATGTAGCCTCGCTACTTTTATAGCCTCGCTACTGTATATAGCTTGTCTTTTTACTGTGGTTTTATTTCTTTACCTACCTGTTGTTCACCTAATACCTTTTTTGCACTATTGGTTAGAGCCTGTAAGTAAGCATTTCACTCTAAAGTCTACTACACCTGTTGTTTTCGGCGCTCGTGACAAATAAACTTTGATTTGATTTGAACACTGAGGCTGTATCCATACGGTTTTAGCCAATGGGCTATTGTGACTATTTGAGCATCATGTAGGCCTACCAACAAAACCAATGGAGCAAATCCATTGGTCACATGGAAATATGGAAAAATATATATATTTCTATGATATAGCCTACAGTAGGCTATATGTGGTGTTCAATGATGTGTGTGTTCAAAATTTTTTTGATCTATAGTGCAAACTAATGGGGCGACCTCAGTGAAGTTCAACTTTCGTCTCTGCGAGGCATGGCATTTCTTAGAGGGAACATTGCCACTGACCCCCTGTAACCCTGACTCCCACCCACCCCCAGTCTCTGTTTATCACATTAACAATACAGTGGTTTTGTCCATGCTGGGATACTCAAGTCCATATTCTCATCAGTCACTAGAATGGTTAATTGGTAATGAGCATCAACTGTACTGGTTTAGGGTCAGTTGTCACCATTATCAAGCAATCCAGTAGTGTCTGTTAGGGAAGGGTCTCGGAAACAGAAAAGGAGCTGTAATTGCTCAGAATTCTATACCCATGGACCCATGTAAACCAAGCCAAATTGGCAAATGTACACGACATGACCAAAAGTATGTGGACACCAATCATAGGCATTAATTTGGAGTTGGTCCCCCCTTCGCTGCTATAATAGCCTCCACTCTTCTGGGAAGGATTTCCACTAGATGTTGGAACATTGCTACTGGGACTTGCTTCTATTCAGCCACAAGAGCATTAGTGAGGTCGGGCACTTATGTTGGGCGATTAGACCTGGCTCGCAGGCGACGTTCCAATTAATCCCAAAGGTGTTCATTGGGGTTGAGGTCAGGGCTCTGTGCAGGCCAGTCAAGTTCTTTCACACCGATCAAACTTTATAGTTGGCACTATGCATTGGGGTAGGTTGCGTTCTCCTGGCATCCGCCAAACCCAGATTTGTCCGTCGGACTGCCAGATGGTGAAGCGTGATTCATCACTCCAGAGAATACATTTACACTGCTCCAGAGTCCAATGACGGCAAGCTTTACACCACTCCAGCCGACGTTTGACATTGCGCATTATGATCTTAGGCTTGGCTGCTAGGCCATGGAAACCCATTTCATGAAGCTCCTGACGAACAGGTCCTGTGCTGACATTGCTTCCAGAAGCAGTTTGGAACTCGGCAGTGAGTGTTGTAACCGAGGACAGACAATTTTTACGCTGGAATATCTGTCTATTCTATCAAATAGAACACATGGATTTATCATACTGACATCACATCAGAGAGGACAGGGGAAGACGAGAGAGAGACTGATATCCTTCACGTCCTGTTTGTCAAGATACCCCCTCGCTGTACGTTAGCTCTGCCACTAGTGTTCAGCATCAGTGGCCAGTGTTTAGATAACACTCATGAGCTGTGGCCGCCTTCCCTTCCTTCCTGATTATCAACCATCCCACTGGGCACACGCGGGTTGAATCAACGTTGTTTCCACGTCATTTCAAGGAAATGACATTGAACCAACATGGAATAGACATTGAATTGACGCCTGTGCCCAGTGGGATGCCGTCACTTACTTTAAGACGAACATGAACAGGGATGTTACAATGCTACAGGGCCCAAAGGGAAACAGTCGAACGGTGTGGAGGGGAAAGGGACAGCTGGTCAGTGATATACACAACAATCACAACGCGTTGCTATGCTGTGTTTTTGACCACCTGTATTTCCTATTTTCCTGACTGATCCAGATCAAACACAGAACAGGGAGACAGGGCATTTGGCTCCAGTCCAGGTTTTGCAGCCTGCCTTGCCTAAGGGCTCACTTTATGAAAATACCAAGCCTTAGGGACTAAGAGAGAATGACTCTTTCCCTATCAGTTGTAGAATATCAGCTTGTGAGGGCAAAGGTCAGCTCCAATAGCCAAACTAAATGTCAATGTTAACTCAAGAGGAGAGGCTGTAGTGTTCAATACTTCAGCTCAGCAGTTCACATAATGGTAAACTAACACTACAGAGCCTGTTGAGGCAATTGGTAGGTCTACAGTAGAGTAAACTTGATGGAATTATATCTCAAGTCCTCATTCCTCCAATGGAGTGTCGAGTTGAGAGAGTTCATTTATTTGACCTGGCAACCTGGCATAATGAACGCGTCAAAGCAACTAACCGCAACCGACAAGCTTAACAATTAGATCCTACCATGTGTCTCCCATGCTATCCACCAACAACAGCACCCATACGTCAGCATCAAGAGAACACTGAGGAAATGTCATGTAGCCACTGTCAGTACACACTTAGGGGGAAAAAATGCTATCTAGAACCTTAAAGGGTTCTTCGGCTGTCCCCATAAGAGAACCCTTTGAATAACTGTTAAAGGAATTTTTATCAATGATGACTAATTATGTATACATTTCAATCAGGACTGACTAGTCCAAATGCTATTATGTACTGTACATATATGAATTTTCTCTCTTGCTCCCATTCCCAATTGTATATAATATAGTCAGGAGTTTAGTAACAATGACTGTCTGTTCCTTTGTACAAATGAATGAACTATCTCCAGATGGCAGGGACGGACTATCTCCAGACTGTCTAGAATGCTGATTTACAGTGACTGACCTTGGCTTTAGGAGAGGAGGGAAGGCTCGAGAAACTATAGGGCCTCTCTACCGGTGTCATGAAAGAGATAGAACATTTAGAAAACGCTGACGTCATTTTCAGTTTATAACCTGTGGTAAAATGTGTATGAACCCAGTACTCTCTTGAATTAAACACTGTTACCTGACTTTTAAGACCGGGTCTCTGTCCATTTCTTATAAAAATATTGGGTCTTACAATCCCATAGAATGCATTGACAGAGTATTTAATTCTGATTGGGAAATAATACAGAGGAATTTAGAATTCCACTAACAATAACCATTTTTGGTTGCAGGTAGAACCCTTTTGGGTTCCATTAAGAACCAAAAAGGGTTCTCCTATGGGGAGAGCTAAAGAACCCTGTTGGAACCCTTTCTTCTAAAAGTGTACCAACAACACTGAATAGTAGAGAGCTGAGAGCTCCCCTACTGCCTGGCCCCACTAGCTAATCTCACCCTGACAGTTTTCTTAAAACGTTTCCTCTTTTATTTTGAAAAAGAGTTCCTCATTTCCATTTCTTCCCCACGCTTTGCTGCTCCATGAATCATTTATAGGTAAGAGCCTGCCTGGCCTGGGTGGAGGATCCTCACAGGGAGGCTTGGAAGAATCAATATAGGTGGTGAGAGGGGGAGACGAAAGCCTGTCTCTTCCAGGCCCCCCTCTGTTGTTAGACTGAATGACTTATGCTATCACTATTATACTACACTGGCTATCAGGACTAAAGCCCCAGTCTCATCCATTTAACATAACGGTGGAAAAATGAGCAATTGAGCCAATTGCCTGATAACCTCTGTGTCAAGCGCATCAAGTGTCAAACGTTAGAAGACAACCGTCGGTGGCTGGGCTATAATAGGGGGATTAGGAGATTATGAGTTCTGAAATGACTGTAGTTCATCTGAGGTCAAGCTGTAATACGAGACATCCTGGGGGGCTAGAGGGTCAGCACGTCTCCAAATTATCACCGTAGAAGGAACGATTAAAATGTCTGATGTCATCATTTCTGAATTTGATAATCACAGCAATGTGGTGTGCTCTTTTAAACAGATTTAGGGGGGGGGTTCTTGCAGGGAATAAACACTGCTGCATGTCCGACACAATAGGAGTTCTTTCTTTCACATCCCCAAACGGGATTTGTCTGAAAGTTCAGTTCCCTCTGTGTTTTGGCATTCAGCACACACGGCCCTGCGTAGAATAACTGTCAATGTGTATTGACAGTAATGATTGGAGGCTTAAAGCTTAATCTGGTCTTTCAAGGAAACCTGGAGGAGAGCCAGTATAGCGCAGCGTTGAATGTATAACAGACTGAAGGAATATCAATGGGGACACCAGTCCAACATACTGATATCTTGGCTCCCTACTTCCACTAGCAAACATACACAAAGCCCTTTCTTTGTGACCAGGAAGAAAAGAGGAGAGACTGAATAATATCTGCTATTCCAGGAATATCTGTACCATTTTAGAGGTCATTCTACATATTCACTTTGAGTCTAATTCAGACTTGAGATAAGTAGACTTAACATGGATTAAAAAAAAATGTAAATGGTTGATTTAAGTCCTTGTTTTATTGACTTAAATTCATGTTAAGTCTATTTACATGTATCTCAAGTCTGAATCGGACCCAACATGAATAGCTTACACTTGGAGAACAAGAGGGTGAGGCACTGACTGTACCTCTGCCATAACCCCGTCTCTCACGCTAAATATTGATTATGATACATCCACCCTGTGTGCACACCTCTACATTACAGAGGTGGACAGGTGGAGATAGGAAGCATTCGTCAAACACGGATGGAGAAGGAGTCACACAGCTGGAGTATTGATCCAGGACCTGCTGGCCACATGAGCTCTGTGATGACTCTGATATAGGGGGCTGCGTTAGTGTCAGAGACGACTATGATGGCTTTTTCAGAAGAGGACGAGACAATGACAGGTTGGTTCTCCCTCTATAAAGCTGTCACAGTGGAGCTATTCACCCCCCAACCCCTGTCATTCTACTCAGAGGACTCAAGGATCAACACACACACACACACACACACACACAAATTCATCACAGAGACAGTCTGTACATATAGCTAGGTCCCTTTAGGTCGTTTTGTATTAATAATCAAAGATATATAGACTCATTTGTCCTCTTCATCATTTACGTTTTTTTCAAATGAAATCACATTTTATTGGTCACGTGTTTAGTAGATGTTATTGCAGGTGTAGCGAAATGCTTGTGCTTCTAGTTCCGACAGTGCACTAATATCTAACAAGTAATATCGAACAATTTCACAACAAATACCTAATACACACAAATCTAAGTAAAGGAATGGAATTAAGAATATATAAATATATGGATGACCAATGTCAGAGCGGCATATACTAAGATACAGTAGATAGTATAGAGTACATTAAATACAGTATTTTTGTTCACTTAACACCACGACTTGATATACTCATCCATTATATCTCCCCAGTATTACAGATTATTGTGAAAGACACAAATTGCTTATTGTAAATTCTGTGTACACAATGAGTTTCCATCACAGATAAAGACAATAGGTTACTTTATCAACTATGTCTCTCTGAGCAACATGTTCACAGAATCCATTTACCATCCGGTAAAGGGTGCAGTTTGTGCTGCAAAATCTCTACTTGAAATTGTAATCCTCAGAGGATCTTCAGAAAATGAAAACGGCACGTCGGGTCAGGAGTGAGGAAGTGAGGTTTACACCGTTCAGGCCGACAGGCAGCCGAAAAGGAGAGGAATGGGAAAACACATAAAACTGGAATTAACAATGAACTCTCACTGGAGGGCTTCATTTGCTAAGATCAGTAGTAATTTTACAGAATTTCAGAGGACCTCAACAATGTTAAAAATGTTTTCAACTTCAGTGCTGGGTAAGTATGAAAAATAGAGAGGAAACCAATTTTCACTATTAAAACCTAGAGGCATTACAACTTAACGCACACTTCTGCTGTCATGGTAAGATAACCTGTGTGTGATTGAAAATCCTATAATTGAATAGAGAATAGCGGAGGCTGACTCAAGAGGCACGCATGCACTCACTTTTATCATTGAGACATCTATACTCCCACTCAGACTCCCACACAAGCATCCACTCTGCTTCAGATGAAAATGACATACATTTCTACATCCTTGACTACCTGATTGACCTTCAAGAGAGACTTCAACACAAGATGGCATCCACAAAATCCAGAATTTCACTCTATTTAGTCAATCTTAAACCTACAAGACAGATCTGAAAATATTACATTCACCGATTTGCAAACAGCAGATTTGTTATTATTTCATCATGTCTGTGAAATGAAAAGGTTTCGCCTTAAACAGCGCTACTGAAATGTTTCACACAACCATTGAACTTCCCAGAGATGAGAATGAGCTTCAGATATGATAACTACATAACCTTTCACTCACACACAATTCTGTTCATATTATGATTCTGCATCTGTGGACAACTGGAGATTCATTAACTTCACAGCCTATAGGTCTTTGTATATCAAATGTCTAACCAAACTCGTCTGGCCGGTGTGCATTGATGATCACTCACTCACTCACTCACTCACTCACTCACTCACTCACTCACTCACTCACTCACTCACTCACTCACTCACGCACGCACGCACGCACGCACGCACGCACGCACGCACACACACACACACACACACACACGGTTGCCTCCCACAATGTATCCAATCCTGTTGCTTAGGGTCCGGTTTACAAGACTATACACACACTTCGCTCATCGCTCTCTCTCTCTCTCTGATACCACCCCCGTGACCAGCGTGAGTCGACGGAATTAAGATACACGGGTTGGATCTGGGAGGCTAGGTATGGAGAATGATCCTGCACCCTTACAGAATCTAGAACAGAACAAATGCATCTGGGATTGTTACAACCTTGTATAAGTGATGGAGGAGCCATACAGTAGTTCAATACCACGTGTTTTACAGAGACATGATTACAGCTTGGGTTGTGCGGTCCGTCATACAGTGAGGGTGTTTCTGCTGAATACATTGGTATAAGAGTAAGATACGGGGGTTGTCAATGCTCCCAATGATAGCGTGGATCCTGTGGTTTTTAGGACAATAGGTACACTAACAAAATGAATTAACTTCCCAGATGTATATTCATTTAACATGACGTTATCAAGAGAACTAAAGGTGCCTAAAACACACTGTGTTGAGACGTGGGGCGGGAGGAAACAGATGTGAAGGTCACTATGATAGGTCTAAGTGGTTCAGAGGACCCTTCCAGGAACATCCCATATGCTGGGGAATAAACACTCATTCTCCTCCCACAGTCCATCTGCAAGAAGAGTACTGTCTATATTCAGTTATCAGAACTAAGAACTATTCATCACAATCCAATCTTATTCGTCAGCCTAGTAAAAAGGTACCATCTATGCAATGACCAATCCTAGTCAGGTATGGAGAAATACCTTTACTGACGGACTCACTTTTCTCTGGGAATGAGACGAGTAGCTTTCCTGCATCACTCTAGCATTTCAGATTAACAGGCACGTGCGCGCTCACACAATGTGTGTCGCAGAGGAACTGTTGGAGGAACAGGACCCAACCTAATGGGGAAACTCACAGGGATGGAATGGAAGGTGGGCGTGGGAGAGAGGACGGTGTGCATAACATGGCAGAGAACACCAGTCGGCAAACTTAGAAATAATGGGCCAACACCCCAACGCTGAATCAGAAGTGAAGGAGAATTCCTTGTTCCAGACACTTCTAAAAGTAGAATAACTGTCAAATTGACACGATTTCTTTGACGTTGAGAAATGGTAAGCAATATTAGGAACATCTCTAGAGAAATGGTAAGCAACATTAGGAACATCTCTAGAGAAATGGTAAGCAACATTAGGAACATCTCTAGAGAAATGGTAAGCTACATTAGGAACATCTCTAGAGAAATGGTAAGCTACATTAGGAACATCTCTAGAGAAATGGTAAGCTACATTAGGAACATCTCTAGAGAAATGGTAAGCTACATTAGGAACATCTCTAGAGAAATGGCAGCTACATTAGGAACATCTCTAGAGAAATGGTAAGCTACATTAGGAACATCTCTAGAGAAATGGTAAGCTACATTAGGAACATCTCTAGAGAAATGGCAGCTACATTAGGAACATCTCTAGAGAAATGGTAAGCTACATTAGGAACATCTCTAGAGAAATGGTAAGCTACATTAGGAACATCTCTAGAGAAATGGTAAGCTACATTAGGAACATCTCTAGAGAAATGGCAGCTACATTAGGAACATCTCTAGAGAAATGGTAAGCTACATTAGGAACATCTCTAGAGAAATGGTAAGCTACATTAGGAACATCTCTAGAGAAATGGTAAGCTACATTAGGAACATCTCTAGAGAAATGGTAAGCTACATTAGGAACATCTCTAGAGAAATGGCAGCTACATTAGGAACATCTCTAGAGAAATGGTAAGCTACATTAGGAACATCTCTAGAGAAATGGCAGCTACATTAGGAACATCTCTAGAGAAATGGCAGCTACATTAGGAACATCTCTAGAGAAATGGTAAGCTACATTAGGAACATCTCTAGAGAAATGGCAGCTACATTAGGAACATCTCTAGAGAAATGGTAAGCTACATTAGGAACATCTCTAGAGAAATGGTAAGCTACATTAGGAACATCTCTAGAGAAATGGCAGCTACATTAGGAACATCTCTAGAGAAATGGTAAGCTACATTAGGAACATCTCTAGAGAAATGGCAGCTACATTAGGAACATCTCTAGAGAAATGGTAAGCTACATTAGGAACATCTCTAGAGAAATGGTAAGCTACATTAGGAACATCTCTAGAGAAATGGTAAGCTACATTAGGAACATCTCTAGAGAAATGGCAGCTACATTAGGAACATCTCTAGAGAAATGGTAAGCTACATTAGGAACATCTCTAGAGAAATGGTAAGCTACATTAGGAACATCTCTAGAGAAATGGCAGCTACATTAGGAACATCTCTAGAGAAATGGTAAGCTACATTAGGAACATCTCTAGAGAAATGGCAGCTACATTAGGAACATCTCTAGAGAAATGGTAAGCTACATTAGGAACATCTCTAGAGAAATGGCAGCTACATTAGGAACATCTCTAGAGAAATGGTAAGCTACATTAGGAACATCTCTAGAGAAATGGTAAGCTACATTAGGAACATCTCTAGAGAAATGGCAGCTACATTAGGAACATCTCTAGAGAAATGGCAGCTACATTAGGAACATCTCTAGAGAAATGGCAGCTACATTAGGAACATCTCTAGAGAAATGGCAGCTACATTAGGAACATCTCTAGAGAAATGGCAGCTACATTAGGAACATCTCTAGAGAAATGGCAGCTACATTAGGAACATCTCTAGAGAAATGGCAGCTACATTAGGAACATCTCTAGAGAAATGGCAGCTACATTAGGAACATCTCTAGAGAAATGGAAGCTACATTAGGAACATCTCTAGAGAAATGGCAGCTACATTAGGAACATCTCTAGAGAAATGGCAGCTACATTAGGAACATCTCTAGAGAAATGGCAGCTACATTAGGAACATCTCTAGAGAAATGGCAGCTACATTAGGAACATCTCTAGAGAAATGGCAGCTACATTAGGAACATCTCTAGAGAAATGGCAGCTACATTAGGAACATCTCTAGAGAAATGGCAGCTACATTAGGAACATCTCTAGAGAAATGGCAGCTACATTAGGAACATCTCTAGAGAAATGGTAAGCTACATTAGGAACATCTCTAGAGAAATGGCAGCTACATTAGGAACATCTCTAGAGAAATGGCAGCTACATTAGGAACATCTCTAGAGAAATGGCAGCTACATTAGGAACATCTCTAGAGAAATGGTAAGCTACATTAGGAACATCTCTAGAGAAATGGCAGCTACATTAGGAACATCTCTAGAGAAATGGTAAGCTACATTAGGAACATCTCTAGAGAAATGGTAAGCTACATTAGGAACATCTCTAGAGAAATGGTAAGCTACATTAGGAACATCTCTAGAGAAATGGCAGCTACATTAGGAACATCTCTAGAGAAATGGTAAGCTACATTAGGAACATCTCTAGAGAAATGGTAAGCTACATTAGGAACATCTCTAGAGAAATGGCAGCTACATTAGGAACATCTCTAGAGAAATGGCAGCTACATTAGGAACATCTCTAGAGAAATGGTAAGCTACATTAGGAACATCTCTAGAGAAATGGTAAGCTACATTAGGAACATCTCTAGAGAAATGGTAAGCTACATTAGGAACATCTCTAGAGAAATGGTAAGCTACATTAGGAACATCTCTAGAGAAATGGCAGCTACATTAGGAACATCTCTAGAGAAATGGCAGCTACATTAGGAACATCTCTAGAGAAATGGTAAGCTACATTAGGAACATCTCTAGAGAAATGGCAGCTACAGTACACTAACTACGACTGTGGTTTTACTTCTCCGAAAATAACCCTCCCTGAGACTGAAATGTATACATACAGTTGAAGTCAGAAGTTTACATACACCTTAGCCAAATACATTTAAACTCAGTTTTTCGCAATTCCTGACATTTAATCCTAGTAAAAAAATGCTGTCTTAGGTCAGCTGGATCACCACTTCATTTTAAGAATGTGAAATGTCAGAATAATAGTAGATAGAATGATTTATTTCAGCTTTTATTTATTTCATCACATTCCCAGTGGGTCAGAAGTTTACATACACTCAATTAGTATTTGGTAGCATTGCCTTTAAATTGTTTAACTTGGGTCAAACGTTTCGAGTAGCCTTCCACAAGCTTCCCACGATAAGTTGGGTGAATTTTGGCCCATTCCTCCTGACAGAGCTTGTGTAACTGAGTCAGGTTTGTAGGCCTCCTTGCTTGTACACACTTTTTCTGCCCACAAATGTTTTATGGGATTGAGGTAAGGGCTTTGTGATGGCCACTCCAATAGCTTGACTTTGTTGTCCTTAAGCCATTTTGCCACAACTTCGGAAGTATGCTTGGCGTCATTGTCCATTTGGAAGACCCATTTGCGACCAAGCTTTAACTTCCTGACTCATGTCTTGAGATATTGCTTTAATATATCCACATACTTTTCCTGCCTCATGATGCCATCTATTTTGTGAAGTGCACCAGTCCCTCCTGCAGCAAAGCACCCCCACAACATGATGCTGCCACCCCCGTGCTTCACAGTTGGGATGGTGTTCTTCGGCTTGCAAGCCTCCCCCTTTTTCCTCCAAACATAATGATGGTCATTATGGCCAAACAGTTCTATATCAGACCAGAGGACATTTCTCCAAAAAGTACAATATTTGTCCCCATGTGTAGTTGCAAACCGTAGTCTGGCTTTTTTTATGGTGGTTTTGGAGCAGTGGCTTCTTCCTTACTGAGGGGCCTTTCAGGTTATGTCGATATAGGACTCGTTTTACTGTGGATATAGGTAGGCTTTCATTCCTGTTTCCTCCAGCATCTTCACAAGGTCCTTTGCTGTTATTCTGGGATTGATTTGCACTTTTCACACCAAAGTACGTTCATCTCTAGGAGACAAAATGCGTCTCCTTCCTGAGCGGTATGATGGCTGCGT
The DNA here is from genome assembly GCF_045791955.1 of Oncorhynchus clarkii lewisi. Taxonomy (NCBI): domain Eukaryota; kingdom Metazoa; phylum Chordata; class Actinopteri; order Salmoniformes; family Salmonidae; genus Oncorhynchus; species Oncorhynchus clarkii. Next base: position 19,994,165 of record NC_092179.1, read on the forward strand.
GGTCCCATGGTGTTTCTACTTGCGTACTATTGTTTGTACAGATGAACGTGTTACCTTCAGGCGTTTGGAAATTGCTCCCAAGGATGAACCAGAATTGTGGAGGTCTACGAGTTCTTGGCGGATTTCTTTTGATTTTCCCATGATGTCAAGCGAAGAGGCACTGAGTTTGAAGGTAGGCCTTGAAATACATCCACAGGTACACCTCCAATTGACTCAAATGATGTCAATTAGCCTATCAGAAGATTCTAAAGCCATGACATAATTTTCTGGAATTTTCCAAGCTGTTTAAAGGCACAGTCAACTTAGTGTATGTAAACTTCTGACCCACTAGAATTATGATACAATGAATTATAAGTGAAATAATATGTCTGTAAACAATTGTTGGAAAATGACTTGTGTCATGCACAAAGTAGATGTCCTAACCGACTTGCCAAAACTATAGTTTGTTAACAAGAAATGTGTGGAGTGGTTGAAAAACGAGTTTTAATGACTCCAACCTAAGTGTATGTAAACTTCCGACTTCAATTGTTGGGCCACATGTCATTCAACAACTAAAGTGAAACACACACACCTCACCTCCTTCCATATAGGCTCCCTAAAGATTGACTGGGCAGGGAGAAGGCGTTTCCTAGCAACTGCTCAGCTGTATCAGTCAGCTGTTTGACAGGGAAGAAGAGAACGCTGGCATAACACTGTGGTGGGTCTGATAAATGGACATGTATAAAGGGATTTGTAGAAGAAACCAGAGGTCAACAAGGACGCTGTGAAACTAGCTCTGTGTACTACAGAGACACAGGTTATGCAGAATAAAGATCGCAGATAGCACTATGATTGAAAGGCATATTCGTCAATATCAATAAGTGCTTAATGTACATTGGGTTTTGAGATGATGATTTTAAGTTCAGTCTTTTACATCACATTGTACTACATCACAATAAACACAAAGCACCACTGCAAAGTGCACTCTAAATCTCCAAGACACAAATTCCTGGGCTTGACACATTTACACTGACATTGAGCACATTGAGATGGGATAAATATGCCCTTTTAAGCAATAAAGTGTCATTCATCACCCAGACTAACTGTACATGGTGTGTACAGGTATATGTGGGGAAGTGTACTAGCCACCCCTAGGGGGACACAGCTGGGTCAACCTACTCTACCTGTGGCCCTGGGGAAGCTGCCATAATCTCTCTCTCTGTCTCTCTCTCGCTCTCTCTCACACACACAAACTGGAAGAGGCAGAGCATGCATCCTTGGTGAACCCCAGCGTGTCAGAGACATGGTGAAATGGGTCAAGGCTTCCGGAATCTGTCTGTTTAACTCTCCTCAACTCAGCTTCTATCTGTGCCTCTCGGGACCGTCACCATGTCCATCCAATGTGAGGGATGATGCTATACATCTACAGCTCGTGGTTATCAATGTTGCTCAAGAGGAGTCTGTATGGAGAAAAGACAAACAAATGGGTAGAATGAGATGTGAAGGCGCTTAAAATGCTAAATGACAGGATGGATTCCCTAGAGGCGGTTGGTTTCTTAGAGAAAGGTACATTAGAGAGAGGATAGGATCGGGGACCACCCCGGCGGGTCATTGTGGATTCTGGGCAGAGTATAGTGCGGCATTAGCTGGGGTATTTTGGGTGTGATCCAGGTCTGAAATAACAGGCCCTGTCCTCCATAGGCCCATTAACGACAGGAAAAATAGACTCTCCTTCTCAGGAGTGGTTTGGACTGTGATTTACCTGTGAAGATCCCGGGCCTCAACAGGAGAGAGGCAGGCAGCTTCAGCCACGGTCGGAGATTCACTTCTCCAGCGCTGGACGTCAGCCCAGTCGGCTGAGAGCTCTGAAGGGGGTGAAGGGAGGCGAGGGAGGGGGAGACTAGCAGCGATTGCTATCCATCACAGGTATCCTGCTGGGTCAGCAGCAGTACAAATGAAGAGAGTAATAGCACTCATGTATCCGTCTGCTCAAATACACTTCAATAAAGACGGTAGATTAAACATTCTATCTACTGTGTTTCCAGTTGTGTGAAAGATCTGACTCTCAGAAAGTCCTCAAAACGATCCGTCCTCCACAGCAGTCCTGCCCCAAAATATCAGGGAGACTGGACCACAAATGATCTGTCAAGAGGGCCACAAATGCCACAAAAGAGGGTCTTGATGGGAAATACAGGGTAAAGAGTATTGAAGATGCCCAAATTACAACTGACAATCATCTCTGAGGCAAACATTATAAGTATGTTCTTCACAGAGAGAAGTCTCAAGTAGGTGTCCGTCAGTTTTGAGGAGAAAGGCCTTCTGTCAGATTTGACTAAATGACTTTCAGTGCAAAGATGTTGCCTGTTTATAATCCTGGGCTTTCCAGCCTGGATGTATTCTATACAGCAATGAATCCCCACAGACTCTCCAGTGACAAGGCATTTTATTATGGCATTAGAGAGATCTGAACCCCCAGCTTTATAGCATAGTGAAGGGTCAATACCATGTAGTGAATTACAGTGAATACCCACAGACTCTCCAGTGACACAATGGTGTGTATTCATGAATGCCAAGGGAAGCCAAGGTTCCCCAATTAATTGACAAAAAAATATATATCTTTCGTCTCTCTGTGTTTCATAAATGTCCTTCATTTGGAAAGAGACCATGTATCTCACCGGAGAAAGCATCCGAGCGAGTGAAACATGCCCATCTATCTCTGTATGTGTAGCCTATCTATCTGATGCTGTCTGGTCCAGAAGAGTGTGACATTGTTGCCACCGGTAGCATTGAATGCAAGGGAAGCCAGCGAGCTCTTGGCCTCCCTTGATGAAAAAATATTAAATAATAATAGCCAATCAGCATTGAGCCAAACAGTGAATGGTCCTGGCACATCCCAAAAAAGTGTCAAGGGAAGCCCGTTTGGATTTGGTTCCTATCAAATCGCATCGAGAGCATACGTTATTGACAGAAACAACTGTTGCATCTCGTTGTGTTGTTGTCCTCTGGTGGCTAACTAGCTAGCTAAAAGTGGCCATTTCCTAAAATAGCCATGGAATGAGATCGGGATTTGGACTTTTACTTAATTCTCCATACTGGCCAATGATTACGACTCTGATCCAACAATTTATTTTCATACATTGTGCCCCTGGCCTGAGAGGATGGAAGTTCAATATATGTAGCTAGATGTAGAAGGTAACTAGGTAACGTTGCCCATGAATGGAAGTTAGGCTAGCGAGCAAGCATTTTAACTAGGTAGCCTGGGACAACAAAAAATAAAAGCATGTACTGTATAACAGAGAGGAGGATGGTATTGGTGTAGGGTGAGTCAACATGTTTTTCTACTTGCACGCACACGCACACAAACACACACACACAAATCAGAACCATGGACAGCAACATCATATTTAGCTTATGTTGGACTAAATTGTTTTTGGTATCTTTTAGTTGTCACTGTATTAGACTAAGCAGAGGTGATTTGATGATGTTGAAGTGTAAATGGTGCTGGAATAGTGGAGGCAGCTCCTGTTTTCTTTGTGACTTGCGGTAATTCTCCATGGTTCTAAATCAATAGTTGTTTAGTGGTCCGGAAATGTCAGAAATATTAACTTGCTTGACCATGCTGTAGGTCATGTAACTAACTGTTGGTTACATTCAAAATGCTTTGTGGACTTCACTGGACAGAGGTTGCTCTCTGGTTTTGTGATGAAACAAATGTGTGGTTGAATTTATTCTGCCACTATGTATTCTTATTGTCTCGGTCTAGGCCTAAATATCACGGTGTCAAAGCATATGAACTAACAGGTTATAAAGCAAACAACGCAAATATCGCAACACATTGGTTGTAATAAGATTTTCTTTCTGGCTGCCCCAGTGATTTTACCCACGCACCGCTACTGCAGTGACAAGGCATTTTATTATGGCAATTGAGAGATCTGAACCCCCAGCTTTATACCATAGTGAAGGATCTGAACACCCAGCTTTATACCATAGTGAAGGATCTGAACACCCAGCTTTATACCATAGTGAAGGATCTGAACACCCAGCTTTATACCATAGTGAAGGATCTGAACCCCCAGCTTTATACCATAGTGAAGGATCTGAACACCCAGCTTTATACCATAGTGAAGGATCTGAACACCCAGCTTTATACCATAGTGAAGGATCTGAACACCCAGCTTTATACCATAGTGAAGGATCTGAACACCCAGCTTTATACCATAGTGAAGGATCAATAACATTACCAGAGGGGGTGTATGTTTCCGCTCTAAGCTATAATAGCTTCAGTCATATAGGATATCTGACATCCACACTGCACCACTGATATACTAACAGTAGAACAGGTATTCATCATGTAGGCTTTGGGGTGCAGGGAAAACCCCTCCCTCAATAAGGGATTCCCACTATCGTAAGAAAAGCTATAAAACAAAAACCACACCAACACGTCTAAAACGAATGAAATAAAACCTCATACAGTACCATGAAAATCCTAAACCATCTTTCATTGTGCCTGTGAAACATGCTGTGAGGAGATCTTCTCCCATGTTGGCTGCCATTGGCCCCAGCTGGGTGGGTGTGGGCAAGAAAAAGGCCCCTGGCTTTCCCTCTCTGCCCCCTTTGCCCTCAGCCCCTCCCCATACCCCTCCACAGAGAACCCCACTCAGGATGGCTATCCAGCAGTTGACTTGGCAACTACACCTCGCCCCTCTCCATTGAGGGCATGGGATGATTGCTCACCATGCCTGGCAAAGACAGACCTGTGTGTGTGTGGTGGTGGTGGTGTGCAGTCGCTCTGGGGGACAGGCTGATCACACCATGCACCCAGACCTCTCCGTCTTGCTCTTATATAAGTGTCTGTGTGTAACCAGCGTATCATCAGTAAGGTACAGAACAGGAGACACCTCAAGGGGATAGCATGGCTTGTCATGTGCTGAGAGAGATTATAATGGACAGAGTGGAAACAGCCAATGTTAAATGACTGGGCTATACTGAGGTGCACTGGGTTTGACGTATCAAGCGTGAAGCCTACTTAGCAGTGGGCCCATTTCTCTCCTGGTAAATTGGCTCCTATTTTAGCATTCCCCCTCCGTCGTTGCCTCTCTCTGAGCACCTGAAATCAATTAGATGAACAAAAACAACACTTAACGCTGCACTGAACCCACCACACCACCAGCAGACTGAGACACTAACATACCAAAATGGAAAATGCCAATGGGAAAGAGAGAGATCTTAGTACAGAACAAACATTGTCTAATTCACCGTTAAGGTCTTACAAAAATACTTTTCCTCAAATACTATGACATGACTCAGTGGCATTTGGTATATATTTTGGGGATTTGATGAAATCTTAGCAGCTGGGAACTAGGGATACAAGTTGTCAAGCCATCGTTTAAAAAAAACATAATTTTGTAATTACAGTTTTACTTCCTCAATTAGCGTTGAATGAAATTTTTTTATTTTTATGAGCAACTTAATGTGTTGAGATAAAGAGTGTTGCCAAGTGTTTAATGTACGCATAAATTCATAGAAAGACCCCATTGAGGAACATGACACAGCATGAATAATAAAAGATAAGATAATTTTCCTGAAGCGGTTTCTGACCCTATTCCAGGCCTGGGCTAAGAGTAATACATCCCGTAGACATATGGAGGACTCCCAAAGGGGAATTAGGAATAAAAACTCTCAAGGAGGATTCACCAAGGTCAAACTAATGGCAAGCAAACAGAACAACAGACCTTCAAGATCATTTCAATTTGTCAGGAGAAAAATAGTGACAAAAAACTTGTAAAGAGTTCTGTTGAGTGGTAGCCTATTGTAGGACTCAGGGACAGCTGTGCACAGTTTGAGCTTCAGATGTAGGATCTTCATTTGACCAATAGTGTCTTGGCAAAATAATCCTGCAGCAACAGGATTTGAACGTTTAGTCCATAATGTTGCTTGATCGTTGCCTTGGCTATTAGCCGGACAAAAGTAGGTGACATGAAAAGTCCAATACTGTTAATATAAACAGACGTTAGTGTGCGTTTTCAGTTAATTTTTGTAAATCACAAAGCTGATCTGCATTTCCTGCGGCGTAGGAAGATTCTCATCTACAAAGGAGGGATCAAATTAAGATCCTACATCTGTACTTTGTTCCTTAAGTGGAAGCTTTTATTCTGTGGCAGTGGCGTGTATTCATGGATGCCAAGGGAAGCCTAGCTTCCCCAAACATTTGACAAAAAATGTCATTTTAAAACATAAAATAATTCCTCTTTCGTCTCTGTGTTTCATCATTTTCCTTCAATTCGCAAGAGGCTGAGAATGTATCTCACAGGACAAAGCATCCGAGGGATGCCCCTCTTGTCTCTTTTCTTGTAGACCATCTATCTGATACTGTCTCATCAAAATGAGAATGACATTGTTTCTGCCCTTAGCATTGAATGCAAGGGATGCCAGAGGGCATTTGGCCTCCCTTTTCAAAAAAAGTATACAAAATTTGCCAATCAGCATTGAGCTAAACTGAGCGAGCTCAACTGTGAATGGTCCTGGCGGGAAAAAAAGAAGTGTAAAGGGAAGCCAGCTTGGATTTGGTGTCTCTCCTATCAAATCGCTTTGAGAGCATACATCATTAACAGAAACAACTTGAATTATTGCATCTCGTTGTGTTATTCTCCAGTGTCTAGCTAGCCCTTTCCTAAATTAGCCATGGATGGAGATAGAGATTTGGACTTGTGGTTTTACTTAATTCTCCGTACTGGCCAATGACTATAACGGCGATTCTTATCCAACCATTAATTCATACATTGTTGTGCCCCATGGCCTGAGAGGATGGAAGTTCAATATAAACAGAAGCGAGATGTAGAAGGCTAATGGTAACTAGCTAACGTTGCCCATGAATGGAAGTGAGGCTAGCGAGAAAGCATTTTAGACAGGTAGACTGGGACAACAAAAAATAAAAGTGGGTACTTTATGACAGAGTGATAGACCGTTTCGTCAACATGAAAGTGAGGAGGATGGCATTGGCATTTCTCTACAAGTTGGGTGAGTCAACATGAAAGAGAAGAGGATGGCATTGGCGTTTCTCTACAAGTTGGGTAAGTCAACATGAAAGAGAAGAGGATGGCATTGGCGTTTCTCTACAAGTTGGGTGAGTCAACATGAAAGTGAGGAGGATGGCATTGGCGTTTCTCTACAAGTTTGGTGAGTCAACATGAAAGTGAGGAGGATGGCATTGGCGTTTCTCTACAAGTTGGGTGAGTCAACATGTTTTTCTACTTGCATGAACGCGCAGACAGAAATCTGAACCATGGACAGCCACATCATATTTATCTTATGTTGATTGGACTAAATAGTTTTTGGTATCTTTTAGTTGTCACTGTATTAGACTAAGCAGAAGTGATATGATGATGTTGAAATATTGAAGTTGAAATGGTGCTGGAATAGTGGAGGCAGCTCCTGTTTTCTTTGCGACTTGCGGTAATTCTTTGTGGTTCTAAATCAATAGTTGTTTAGTAGTCTGGAAATGTCAGAAATATAAACTTGCTTAACCATGCTGTAGGTCATGTCTGTTACATGGGATATGCACTGGGGTCTTGTCTTCCCCAGGAATTTTACCCAAGCACCGCTACTGTTCTGTGGAGACCAAATTGATGCGAGGCAACTCACGGACAGGCTGAATATGAACAACCATTATAAGAAATTCAAACAAGCTAACAATTCAAATGGATGTTATTTGAATGAACTCAGTCTGTTGGACTCTTGGGAAATACTGTATGTAGATTAGACATTAACATGCTTAGCATATCTGGAACTGCTGCAGTTGGGACACTGTTAGAATGACTAATGGAACCGACATATCGATGTAGGATCTTAATTTGACCTAGCAAAATATTCCTGAAAAAAAAATATTTTCATGCTTAGTCCATAATGTTGCTTGATCGGTGGTTAGGCTATTAGCTGGCCAAAAGTAGGCTGCATGAAAAGTGCAATACTGTTAATATAACCGTGTGTTAGTGTGGGTTTTCAGTGAATTATTGTAAATCACAAAATACATCCGCGGAAAAATTCTCAGCAATAAGAGTGATCAAATTAAGATCCTACTGCGCAAACTGTGACGTCAATGAGAAGACAGACAATTACACTGAACAAAAATATAAAAGATTTGACTGAGTTACAGTTCATATAAAGGAAATATGTCAATTGAAATAAATAAATTAGGTCCTGATTATGGATTTCACAAGATTGGGAATACAGATATGTATCTGTTGGTCACAGATACCTTAAAATAAAGATATGGGCGTGGATCAGAAAACCAGTCAGTTTCTGGTGTGACCACCATTTGCCTCATGCAGCGCAACACATCTCCTTCACGTAGAGTTGATCAGGCCGTTGATTGTGGCTTGTGGAATGTTGTCCCACTCCTCTTCAATGGCTGTGTGAAGTTGCTGGATATTGGCGGGAACTGCTACACACTGTCGTACACAACCATCCAGAGCATCCCAAACATGTTCAATGGGTGACATGTCTGGTGAGTATGCAGGACATGGAAGAACTAGGACATTTTCAGCTTCCAGTAATTGTGTATAGATCCTTGCGACATGGGTATGTGCATTATCATGTTGAAACATGAGGTGATGGCATCAGATGAACGGAATGACAATGGGCCTCAGGATCTCGTCATGTACATTCAAATTGCCATTGATAAAATGCAATTGTGTTAGTTGTCCGTTGGTTTTGCCTGCCCATACCATAACCCCACCAACACTATGGGGCACTCTGTTCACGCCATACACGCTGTTTGCCATCTGTGAAGAGCACACTTCTCCAGCGTGCCAGTGGCCATTGAAGGTGAGCAGTTTCCCACTGAGGTCGGTTACGACTCCAAACTGCAGTCAGGTCAGGACCCTGGTGAGGACAACTAGCACACAGATGAGCTTCTCTTAGACAGTTTCTGACAGCTTGTGCATAAATTCTTTGGTTGTGCAAACCCACAGTTTCATCAGCTGTCCGGGTGGCTAGTCTCAGACGATCCCTCATGTGAAGAAGCCCGATGTGGAAGTCCTGGGCTGGTGTGGTTACACATCGTCTGTGGTTGTGATGCCAGTTGGAAGTACTGCCAAATTCTCTAAAACGACGTTGGAGGCAGCTTATTTTAGAGAAATTAACATTAAATTATCTGGAAACAGCTTTGGAGAACATTCCTGCAGTCAAGCATGCCAATTCAACACTCCCTCAAAACTTGAGACATTTGTGGCATAGTGTGGTAAAACTGCACATTTTAGAATGGCCTTTTATCATAAGGTACATGATCATGTTGTTTAATCAGCTTCTTGATATGTCACACCTGTCAGGTGGATGGATTATCTTTGCAAAGGAGAAATGCTCACTAATAAATGTGTGGACACAATTTGAAAGAAAAGCTTTTTGTGCTTATGGAACATTTCAGGGATCTATTATTTCAGCTCATGAAACATTGGACTAACACTTTACATGTTGTGTTTTTTGTTGTTCAGTATACATTCATAATGCATTGAGTCTAAATCTTCATTTCTTTCATGACACTTATGACAGCAATGTATATTTAAAACAAATGATTGCGGGCAACGCAATCAGAAGCATAATGAAAATGATGAATTATTGATGTGCTCATTACTCATAATATGCATGCAAGGCACTCCAATGAAGTTCATTTTCCTTTGGATGAGCATTTTTCTATTGTTTCTTGTCCAGAATTTGATTGATTTATTAATGACTGTATTTATTGTTTGGTGAGATGCAGTAAACCAATTGTATTGTTGCGGGCTTGGAATGTTCAGCTGTACCTGCCACGGTTGGCTTGGCCCATTTCTCTGTGAGCTGAACTGATTCAATTATAGTTTGGCTGTGTGGCCCGTTATCTGCTCCTACTAATTTGAGGGAATAGATACATTTGAGTGACTCTCAACTAACGTCCAATGGATTGGATTCCTTTAAGATAGAATCATATGTAACTAAGACATGACCAGAGTGACCCATTTATTATGCAAAAGGTCCAAGAATCATAGGATGAAAGGGGTGTGTGATTCCAGACATTCAAGATTTGCTCCATTAGTCATTCATTATAATGCTGGTTTACATGTACTAGATGTGGCACTGAACAACCCAAGCGCTACCTAACAGTGTCAACGAAACAAGTAGAGTAACAGCCAGTCAGCCTGTTATATGTGAAGTGAGACCTACAAGAACAGCAAGGACAAAACCACAGTGCAAAAGCTCTAGGGGCGCAGGAGAACAAGACAGCGACTCACAGCCAATCTCCTTCCAAGTGTGGCTGGGAAATATGTGGTCAGCGCCACAGCAAGGCTCTCTGGGAGCTGCAGCTCAGCTGGCCCTGTAGCAGCCGCAGGCACAGGAACACACCGTCAACACAGTCCAGTGGATATACACTACCCCGGCAGGGGGAAAGGACAGGCCCCAAGACTGCTGCTCCGCTACGCTGTCTCCCCAGACACCCTGCCTGCAGACCTGGTGATGTGTTTGTGTGTGTCAGGAGTGTGGCTGTGTGTGTACGTGTGTCAGGTGTGTGTGTGTGCCCGCCCCTTGGGGGTCTCTGAGTCAAACCGTGGCTCTTATTTGAGTTTTTTTCTTGTTTCTCAGTGGGAGTAGTTTCATTGAGCTGTATCTTATGGACTAAGGGAATCGATATCATTATGCTACAGTACAGAGCTAGTGATGTAGATAGGGCTCAGCTGCTGGAGGGGACTTAGTCACACACAGGGCTTTAAATGTCATTATTTAGTGCAAAGTATATAGGCTACTTATCGGAAGGGACCCATAAAATCAGATTAGTAATGATGTTAACAGCAAATTGTTGGAATACACAAACTTCAAAAAATGTTTTTAAATCGTTTCGAATGTGAGTAATTTCATTTTGTAAATCAAAGACAATTTACTTAATCCCTTATGGAAATATAAAGCAATTTCACATAAATGTTCAATGAAAACTGAGAACTGACTGTGAAAAGAGCCTCAACAATGGAAGGATACAGCAGAGTAAAGAACTTAAGTAAAAATTCTTTAAAGTACTGCTTCAGTTGTTTTTTGGGGGGTATCTGTACTTTACTATTTATATTTTTGACTACTTTCCTTAAGAAAATATTGTACTTTTTACTCTATACATTTTCCTTGACACCCAAAAGTACTTGTTACATTTTGAATACTTAGCAGGACAGGAAAATAGCCAAATTCACACACTTATCAACCAAACATCCCTGGTCATCCCCTGCCTCTGATCTGGCGGACTCACGAAACACACATGCTTCATTTGTAAACTATGTCTGAGTGTTGGAGTGTGCCCCTGGCTTTCCGTAAATACATTTTTTAAAACAAGAAAATGGTGCTGTCTGGTTTGCTTAATATATGGAATTGAAATGATGTATACTTTTACTTTTGATACTTAAGTACATTTTAAACCAAATACTTTTAGAATTTTACTGGTTGAATTTTACTTGAGTCATTTTCTATTAAGGTATCTTTTCTTTTACTCAAGAATGACAGTTGGGTACCATTTCCACCACTGGAAGGATATAACACATATAGCTGAACAGAAAACAAGGAGGTATTTCCACCCTGCAGAGGTCAAATACCTGTCTGCTCACGTGGGCTTGGTCCTTTGCTCTTTGTCTCTCTCATCCTGCACCATCTGTCGCCCTGGGAGACGAGGTAGTCTAGGTAAACGCTCACCTCCCTCCCTCCAATTCCACAGTGCCTGGTTCAAGTTACACATCATGAGCGCCAGGTAGCCTAGCCGTTAAGAGCATTGGGCAAGTAACCGAAAGGTTGCTGGTTCCAATCCCTGAGCCGACTAGGTGAAAAATCTGTCTGTGCCTTTGAGCACAGACACAGACAGCTCCTGTAAGACGCTCTGGGGCAGCAGGGTAGCCTAGTGGTTAGAGCGTTGGACTAGTAACCGGAAGGTTGCAAGTTCAAACCCCCGAGCTGACAAGGTACAAATCTGTTGTTCTGCCCCTGAACAGGCAGTTAACCCACTGTTCCTAGGCCGTCATTGAAAATAAGAATTTGTTCTTAACTGACTTGCCTAGTTAAATAAAGGTAAAAATAAGAGCATCTGCTAAAACAAAACATCACAATAATGAATACTACAGCTACACCAAATTCTCCCTTAGGTCATTTTGGTTATATTCAAATTAGATGCACTACAATCATTATTTTTTATTGAATACTTGTGTACCATTGCATACGTGTCTTACCATTGCAATAACCCTTAATGTGAAAATATGGAATACTTTGAAATCTCAAAGCCCTGTATAAACACCATTTTATTTATAATATTGTTGAGTCGTTTTACGTCGTATAACCTTGTCAGTAATACAACCTTGTCAGTAATACATCTGTCTTTGCAAGTGATGATCCATATAAAAAGGTTATATAAGAAACCAAATGCCTATTCAACAACACCTGAATCCAGCCGAGTGAGGCTTTGAGGTGTGCTGCACAGCAACAGCACTGTTCTCAGAAAACAGAAACAGATGGCCTGTCAGTCCTGACCTGAATGCTAAAGGCAGCCCCCAGTGCCTGGCCACTGATTGCCAACTCATATCTCTCACTATGGATTTGGGAATCGCTCCATCAATGTGTTTTTTTGGATGAGTAACTACTGCGTATTAGATCAACAAGAATATTTGGAAGAAGAGGCCATAGTCTGTCAAATGTCCTGGGCTACCGCTCACGAAAATTTGCCAAGTAAGATTTGATCTGCTTTCTAAAGAGGCAAAGGGCTTTAGAACTATGTTTAGGGCTTTAGAACTATGTTGTTGTAGCCAATAGGATAACTTCCTACTGTTCATCTGAACACGCCTAGATCTGAGCTACTGTTATATTAGTACGTACACCGTAGGCTATTTCATCTAAACTTGTAAGGAATACAACTCTGCTTTTGGGTATCAAATGAAGAATATTTATATTAACTTGGCAGAAGAGAGTCTATTAGCCTTTTACATTCAGTCACAGACGAGGCTTTCCTTTTTGTATTCCTTGAAAGGACAGCCCTCTTGTTTACTCTGCCCTCTTAAGACGGTGCCACCTGCGCTCCTGTGTGTGTGTGTGTGTGTGTAGACCCTGCCTCTTTCTGAACATGATGCCCTGGGACTTAATTACTCTATACGCACACAGACCCATTCTCCACAGTAATAGGGTCCTAATTGAGGGAGTCAAAACACTAATACCACCATGGGTACAGGGTCCTCAGCTGTTTGTCAAGGGTGATGTCACCTGGGCCCAGATTCACAAAACCTTCTTAAGAAGAAATGTCTTCTTAACTGAGCTGTTTTCCTTAACTATAGACTAAAGAAGAAAGTTAAACATTAGTAGCCATTTCTCAAAAAGGTTATTGGAAATGTTCTTGCTCTGTTTCTCATAAAGCAAAAAGTTAAGAGATTCTTGAAAATAAGGCTTTTGTAAATGTTCTTAATTCCAAGATAGCTTGTCTTAAACTCAGGGCTGTGAGAGAATAAGCTCATGAAAGCAATTGAACATGTTTAATTCACTCAAACTTCATCTAAAAGTTTAAGTATTGATTATTTTAAACCCAAGAATATGTTTTAGAACAGTAATCTCTGTACGAAATATGCTAACATGATTGCCATTGCTAGCTAGATAGCTAGCTAAATCAGTTGCCTAGCAACAAACATCTTAAGAAGACTTGTAAGAAGATATTTGAGATGTTAGTAAGAAAAGCATCGCAGTGTTGCGGCATCACTACAGCCTGGGGTTTGATCCCAGGCTGTGTCACAACCAGGAATCTCATAGGAAGGCACACACTTGGCCCAGCGTTGTCCGGGTTAGGGGAGGGTTTGGCCAGGGTGGCTTTACTTGGCTCATTGCACTATAGCGACTCTTTGTGGTGGGGCGGGCACCAGCAGGCTGACTTCGGTCATCAGTTGAATGGTGTTTCCTCTGACACATTGGTGCAGCTGGCTTCCGGGTTAAGTGGGCAGGTGTTAAGAAGCGTGGTTAGCAGGTCATGTTTTGGGGGACGCTTGACTCGACCTTGGCCTCGTTGGGGAGTTGCAGCAATGAGACAATATCGTAATTGGATATCACAAAATTTGGGGGAAAAAGGTGGTAAAATTACAAAAACAAAAAAGTTAACTTTTTTTGCGTAATCAGTGTTTTGTGAATCTGGCACAAGTCAGTATGTGGGATTTCTGTTTTCCCTTTTCTTTCCCTCTTTTTTTCCATCTCACAAAATAAGGGGTTCTGACAACCCTCACTGTGGGTATAGGCCATGGTCAGCACCTGAGTTTGTTTTCTCCCCACCAACTGTTTACTTTGAGTGTGAACCAGGAACCCCAATTTGGCCCAAGGCTCCAAATAGGGTTTTGTCCATCCTGGAATTTTTTTAGGGACATGACAGGACCTTCTCACCGGGCATGGCTCCTGCTGCGCCGAGCAGCTATTTAGTTCACCAAAGCTGAGGGGCTGGAGCTGAGGAGGGGCTGCACCGAATAGAATGTTCCTCTGGGATGTGAAGAGGAAAGAGGGGGCAGTTTGGGGCTGGTTGGCCTCCACTTGCGTGAGCAGGGAGCCGAGGAGGTCAGCTGGAAAGGCGCAGGGCTCAACTCACATCTCCTAGGGAAGAGTGGAGGCCTAATGTATGTAGGGCCATGCCCTTGGATTTTACACCCCAGTCGGTCTTTAGCTAGATGACCTGTAGTCCCTGAAGAAACTGCGGACTTGAAAATTCTTCTATTGAAATAGTACAAAGAATATTCAACCATGCCAACAATAATGTATTTTTCTTGAATGGTTGTAGATCATTCAATTGTTGTGATGGTATAACATATACTTTCTAATTTACTGTACTCACATACTTTGCTTTTTGTTTTTGCAGACAGAGGTCAAAGTGGTTCAACACATTTGTTCTGGAGCAGATGTGAATTTGTGGATAATTGGATGATCATTAATGAGACTCAGGTGGCTTTGGCTTGCAGTATAGAATGAGCTCACCATCTCCTGAAAGAACTGTGAACTGCACCAGAATAGCTGATAATACGTATCGATAAATTGAGAATAAAGTGCATCAGGAAGTTCGTCGGTTATCCACCACTGATAATGTATCACACTAAATATGTAGGTTATAGGTTTTCGATTAAATAAATACGAGTTCACAGTATGATAGTAAATTAAGATGACGTAAGTTGTCGCAAATGTGTCCAACAAAACGACCGTCTGACGTGCTTTACGGTTGTCGAAAATACAAACACGTGTGTACTGCCTGCGCATCAACTGTACGGAGAATACATCTACGTCTATGTATGTTAACGTGCTTTTATTTTTTACAATACCATACATACGAGTAAATTGAATACACCGAATACTAGTTATTGAAGTACAAACACATCGAATGGTATTGGCCGATCGATTGTTTTAAAACAATTCGTTTTCTTTAGCAAGGTAGCTATTAGCCACGTTAGTTAAACGCTAGCTAAGTACTCCAGCTAGCTAACTTGACTGTTTATGTGGAGGCTTGCAAGGACAGTAAAATCATGGACAGTTTAACGGCAATTCATCATGATTAATTATACAAGAACCTCGATTTATGATTGAAGGGTATTTGGGCTAGACGAATGTCTTTGCTGGCTTGCTGACGTGGCATGATGGGAGTTGATGGCATGAGTGTTGTTTACATGAGCCAAGAACTCAATCGTATGTTTTATTTTATTTAACCAGGTAGGCTAGTTGAGAACAAGTTCTCATTTACAACTATGCCATGGCCAAGATAAAGCAAAGCAGTGCGACACAAACAATAGAATTACACATGGGATAAACAAACGTACAGCCAAGAACACAATAGAAAAGTCTATATATAGTGTGTGCAAATGTAGTCAGATTAGGGAGGTAAGGCAATAAATAGGCCATAGTGACGAAATAATAATAAATACAAAAATATGGGGATGAGGTAGTTGGGTGGGCTATTTACAGATGGGCTGTGTACATGTGCAATGTATAGCTAGGCTCTGCAGAGACTGTCACTGAACTAGAGTTAAAGCCAGTCGAAATGTCTTATGCAAGTGGATCTGTGTTTCCATTATGTAACCCTGTCTTTCAGAACCTTACAATGGCCAAAAGTCTGCGAAGCAAATGGAAGCGGAAGATGCGTGCTGTGAAGAGAGCGAAGAACGCCCCTAAGGAACTGGCTCGGCTGAAGCTAGCCTTGGCCCACGGTGGCACAGGAGAGATCTCCATGAATGACATTCAGGACATAGCTACAGTGGTGCCAGCTGGGAAGATAAAGGAGAAGAAAGTGGATGTAGACATGGAGGGAGAGGAAGTTGATGGTGAGAACACACACGTAGATCAAGCATTTTGTATCGTTTCCAATGTCTGAGTTTTGACACCTTTAGTTTTTTGCTTTTCAGATGGAAAGATGGACATGGACAGCAAGCGCAGTAAGACGACCCAATTGGACGAGCACGGACAGTACCCAACATGGATGAGCCAACGACAGGCCAAGAAACTGAAAGGCAAACGCATGACAAAGAAATCGGGAGGAAAGGCCAACAAAAAAAAGAAGGGCATTGCCTGGTAGCCTGGAGAAAACCAAAGGACTTCTGACTTAGAACCTGTGACACACATGATCCTTGAATGTCATGTATCGGAGATTGAATACATGATCTTTGTGAACTTGAGTTGCCTTATGTTCAAATTAAATGGTGATATGAGGCAAATTATCTATATTGTGCAACACATTGTCTGTAAGCCCATGTATGAAAGGAATCAACAGAGTTGTATTTTTGGGCACAATGGTATAGTACTGCATTGACATACTTCACTTGAATGAAAGCCATGTTTTCTTATTGCTGTGGTATACAGAAGAAAATATGGTATATTCTTTACATTTTACCCCAATAATGCTGTTGTTGGTGGTAGCTCCATTCCTGTTTGATTTGCTCTTCCTGTAGCCTAGCCCATCATTACAAAGACATTCATTATACATGTAACAGGCTGTCACGTTGGAGTAAATAAATGTGTTTCTGTACATTAAGACATTTTATTGATTACATGCGGTTTTTAAACAAAACATTCCATAGCTAAATGACTTCCATAATCATTTGAAATGCAAGTGTATGAGAATTTCACTGGAACATTTAGCAATCAGCTTTTATGCATCCCCACCCTGAGCAATATGAAGCACAATGACTATCCATTATATGTCATGACTACTGACCAGATATAAATGAATTGATTAGAAAACATGGGGAGAATCTCAATTGTATACTCCTTGCGTCCTCCTCACCTCAAAGCCCATTGGATGAGAAAGCCAGAGGTTCCTTCTCCAATGGGTATTGAGAAAGTGAGGATAGAGGCGTATGCAATTGAGATTCTACCACGGTACAATCTACCTATACCTGTCCGATAGGATCAATATGCTGATGTCCCCCCTGTGAAAAGACCCACAGGTCCTATGGGCTCAGGTATATGTGTTGGAGACTATAGGCACGCTCACTACATAATTTTCACGAATGTAGCAGGGAAAAGTCCAATGCGTCCGTGACAGTGTCCCTTCCACCAGCCTTCGTCCACCATCTCTATGTTGGTGATGACATCATCCGGGTTGAAGGAGATCTCATCATCTGCCTCTTCATGTGTGAGAATAACATTATTTTAGGATTTTGTCTCCGAAAGGGTTTATAGACTTCTGTGTTGAGCAATGTTTAGCATTGATTTCTGTATTCATCCACAAGGGAAGTAACAACATCACAGTATGACTAAGAAATAGATGAGAATTGTGACATGATATCACAACGCAGTCATTGATACAGTAGGCTACCTACCTCCTTGGTAGTCATAAATGGCCACTGCGGTCTGACCGCATGTCAGGTCCTCATAGTCATTATCCACAGCTGTAGAGGGAACACATGGAAGGGTCAGTCTTTGATATGACACAGTAATGGGTTACCAAACCCCACTACCCCACTGGGTGTGGCACACTGACCTGGATCAGGTTCTGGGAAAGGTATTGGTGAGATATCCTCATACTCTCCCTCATCTTCCTGCTCTGGTTCTGATGGTGTCTGCTCCTGAGGTGGCTCCGCCTCCAGCAGGTCACTTGACCGTGGGGGCAGGCACGGGGGCTGGTCATAGACTGGCTCCTCCTCTTCCTCCCGAGACCACAGAAAATGACTAGGTGTGAATTTCAGCAATTCATTTGATAACATGGTGAAGAAGAAATTACAGTTGTTAGGTCATCAGTGAGTTGTATTGAATTAAATCAGAGATATCTACCACTGGCTCATCTCTTGGTATCTGAGGCACTGCCCTGGCAGTGGACAGCTGTGGTGGTTGGGGCTTCCTGTTGGTCTCTTCAACAGGTGGAGGTCTCTGCTCTTCAACAGGTGGAGGTCTCTGCTCTTCAACAGGTGGAGGCTGATGCTCTTCAACAGGTGGAGGCTGATGCTGCTCTGCTTCCTCCTCCCTGCTGTTCTGTTCCTACAAGAGATACATACCGCTGTGTCAGTGTGCATGTTTATTGGAGTAACATGTTTATTGGAGTAACATGTTTATTGGAGTAACATGTTTATTGGATGGAGTAACATGTTTATTGCAGTACCTGTTGTCTGCGTCGTGCCTCCTCCTGCTCTCTCTTCTCTCTAGCCTGTCTCCTGGCTCTCTCCTCCTCCGCTCGCTTTCTGTTCTCCTCGTCTGAAGACCGAGCCAGGTTCTCAAAGCGAGCCTTCAGGTTGCCTGCCCCTGCACTTGCTGCAGACAGACCGGAAAAGCAAAAAACATATTTTCCTCTTTCAACTTGTGAACTAAATGTTTATGAGGAACTATAAAGTGCATACTTACATGCCTCCATTGGTAGTGTCTTCTCATAGGCAGAGGTAGGGGATTCCATGTCTGTGAAGGCCACTGCACTCTATAGAGCGAATGGAGATTGGGGAACCATAATTCCAATCAATGGGTAAGCGTCATAGCCTGAGTGTTTGTACAGGTCAATGTAAAATGCGTCAAGAATTACTGTCATCCTGAGCCTTCAGGGTCAAGAAAGACTCACTTTATCCATGCGGTCTGTCTGGACTCCATAGCGTCCCCCAAAGCCCTTGGCATAGTCTGAACGTGGAGATCAAAGGTCAGTTTAATGTGGACATGGTCCTTGACTTTTACAAACACAACTGTGGTTACAACTGTGAGTAACTGACCTTTCTGTGACTCATGCTTCTCTGTCTCTCCCTTGTAGTCGTAACCTAAAGCAGCCTTGTCCACTTTCTCCTTCTCCACCCCAAACTTCCCCCCAAAACCCTTGGAATAGTCTGGTGAGGGAGAGTGAGGGATGAGGTTGTTTCAAATATGAACTAGAAATCTAATATGAATAATTGACCATGAAACGTTTCTACCTACAAACAGCCCACATTACAGTTCCCCTCTAACCTTTCTGAGACTGGTGCTTCTCGGTCTCTCCCTTGTAGTCGTATCCCAAGGCAGCCTTGTCCACTTTCTCCTTCTCCACCCCATACTTCCCTCCAAAACCCTTTGAATAGTCTGAAAGATAAAAGCAGGGTGAGAGGTATGCCAGGAGTAGCTGGGTAGGATAACAACATGCAGTCAACTTATTGGAAATCAGAACGTATGTGTATTAGACGTCCTGAAGGCTGTACCTTTCTGAGATGTATGCTGCTCCACCTCACCCTTGTATTCAAAACCCATGGCAGACTACAGGGAGAGAGAAGGAATGTTCATCACCAGGACGATCCCTCATCCTGTTCATCAAATCCTGTGATATCTTTGTCAGTAAGAGTATAGTTTCCTCACCTTATCCACACGGTCTTTCTGCACTCCAAATTTCCCGCCGAATCCTCTCTTTGCATCGGTCTGGGATGAGTGCTGCTCCACCTGCGCCACGTAGCCATGCCCCACTGCCCCCTGGGTAATTACACACATATAATACATCAACACTGGAAACGATCTTAGATAAACTGTTGAAGTCCATAAAAGTTGCAATAAGTCAGAACACACAACTGTACTGTCTGACAACATATATTTTGGGGTGAGCAGCACTGCATTAGAGGAAGCCTTGTGCTTCATGCGTTATTTGGACTTGACTGAAGACCTTATGAGCGAAATACACTATATATACAAAAGTATGTGGACACCCCTTCAGATTTGTGGATTCGGCTATTTCAGCCAGAACTGTTGCTGCAAGGTGTATAAAATCAAGCACACAACCATGCAATCTCCATAGACAAACACTGGCAGTAGAATGGCCTTACTGAAGAGCTCAGTGACTTTCAATGTGGCACCATCATAGGATGCCACCTTTCCAACAAGTTTGTCCGTTAAATTTCTGCCCTGCTAGAGCTGCCCCGGTCAACTGTAAGTGCTGTTAAAGTGAATGTGGAAACTTCTAGGAGCAACAACATCTCTGCCGCAAAGTGGTAAGCCACAAAAGCTCACAGAATGGGACCTAAGAGTTCCAAACTTCTTCTGGAAGCAACATCAGTACAAGAACTGTTCATCCGGAGCTTCATGAAATGGGTTTGCATGGCCGAGCTACCGCACACAAGCTAAGATCACCATGCCAAGCGTTGGCTAGAGTGGCTGTAAAGCTCGCCGCCATTGGACTCTGGAGCAGTGGAAACACGTTCTCTCTTTTTATTTTACCTTTATTTAACTAGGCAAGTCAGTTAAGAACAAATTCTTATTTTCAATGACGGCCTAGAAACAGTGGGTTAACTGCCTGTTCAGGGGCAGAACGACAGATCTTGTCAGCTCCGGGATTCGATCTGGCAACCTTTCGGTTCCTAGTCCAACACTCTAACCACTAGGCTACCCTGCCGCCCCATGATTGTTCCAAGATCTATTGGAAAGCAATTCCAAGAAGAGTGGAGACTGTTACAGCAGCAAAGAGGGGACTAACCCCATTTTAATGCCCATGATTTTGGAATGAGGTGTTCGACGAGCAGGTGTCCACATACGTAGTGTATGAACATCACATGATGACATGTTATAACCTAACCTTGTCCATGCGGTCTTTCTCCACTCCAAACTTCCCTCCGTAACCGTAAGAGGCCTTGGGAGCCTCCGCTCGCTCCTTCTGCTTCCCCACCTCATGCTCCTGGGACACCTTCTGTCTCAGCTCTGATACACTGGGGAGATGGAGGGATCATACACACACGCATATACACACACACACACACACACACACACACGAGAACTTTTTTGCATAACTTTATTCCCATTTTACATTATCTGCTGACACCGGGACTACATAGTTACACTAGTCTGTGGCTAACCCTTAGATTTACTCAGTCACCAACCCATATTAGGTAAGACTAAATGCTTGACAGCCTACACACTGTTTTTCACTTCCTTTTCCTGTTTCTACAGAGGTAAAGCTGCAATACACAGCTGAGCTAACCATCCCCCATAGCTCTTCAACAGCATAACACCAATCATACTGTGATCTGTCGTCAATGGTTACCTGATGTGTTCTTTTCGACCAGACCCCTCAATGGTCTTGGCCCCCCATCTCTGTTCCTGTTCTGACACATCATTCTGAAACACAGAACCCAAGTCCTTCTCATCACCTAACTGTAGTCTGAAGACCAAGGTGTCATGGAAAAACAGGACTGAGGCGGTTACGGACCAAACGTAAACAAAATGTTAATTCCACTGGGAGAAAATATTGATTAGAGAGTGCTTTAGTAAATACATTAGCTCTAAGGACCCTCGCTCCCTCCATCCCAGTAGCTAACCTCAAAGTCAGGGTCGGTCTCCCAGTCGTCCCCCTCTGCAACCTTTATGCTCACGTTGTGTCCCACCACTGACTTCCACATCTCGGAAGAGAAACAAAACAGAAGATTTGTACTGTCAGTCTAAGCATAGTGTCTGTGTAAACACAAGAGGGACCACAGCTTGTTGGTCCCTGGTGTAAAAAACAAGTTGAGAAACACTGCTTTAGTAAACACTGTATGTACCTTGTGGACAATCACCTGTTCCTGCAAATACAAATAAGCTCCAAGGCATTTAACATTTCCTCTTTGTCAGTGGAAATACTGACAGCTAACCATAAGTATATGGTCTCATTCTGCTGATCACAAAATAGGAAGTTGAGTTATTTATACAGCACTGAGCTGCAGTGCTCTCATCATAAAATAACACACTATCATCATTCATGAATAGTTTAACAAAACACAAAGTAACCTGATGGAAGTGGTGGGTATCTTACAGCTGGTCACAGCTGTCCAGCCTGATGTCAATGTAATGTAGTGCGGCTACCTGATGCGTTCTCCTTGTACCACACAAACTGCAGTCAGTTACCGTCAGCTACACATACTATCAAAGTCTGGTATTTGTGCATATTTCTAAAGGTTGTAAATTTGAGGACATGCGTTTGGTATTTTGGTTTAGTAACAAGGTAATACAAAATATTTAATAAAATAATATAACGGTTATAAAAGGATCTGGCTTATATAAAGTCACCTGTTTGATGCGTGCTTTTTGTCTGCATTTACCCAAAATAGTAGTAAAACTAAACATAAGTTGGCTAATATTTACACAGTAACTATTTATATCTTCCAAGTAGGCTAGACCTTCCTTTCCTTCCTTCCTCCAACTTTGAAACAATATAACGTTAGCCTATGAGATCAGTACAGAACTTATCTGCAACTTCCTGAAAGATAGACGCGTTAAGAACTTCTAATATCACCGTGATACATACTTAACTCAAACAAAAACATTATTTCATGGTAATTATACGTACCTTTGCGTTACCGGACAAATTTCTTTGATGCAATAATATCACAAATGTATATTTTCACAAGTCTCAACCAGAACGAGGATAGTCACGCAAACTGTTGATATAGGAAATAATGCGCGTGGCCGATACCATGCAAGTAGCTACGGGCTTGCTACTGTATCAAAGTTGGACACAATTGTAGTCAAAACAATGCTGTTTGTTAATTAGTTTTATAAAACACTCTCATTCCGTAATAAACATCCATTTGTTTTCCCAATATATTTAATTTAAAAAAATAGCCCAAGAGTAACCAACACTTATCATACAGAGATTTGACACCAGATTGACTTTGCACCAGTTGTTTTCATAAGGTCATAAATCATGTGTAATTCACATTTTTTGTCTCATCTTTCCACCCGTTATATTCTAACGGGTCCCATTTCAAAATAACTGGTACACATCTAGCCCTATACTTCCCAGTGTGCTGTGCTGAAAAACACGTATCATCATCACATTTCAATCTGTACAGCACAGTACAAGGTCATTTACAATAGAAGTTAACAGAGGACAAGTGAGTCACAAGATGTGTAGTGGGACAACAGACAACAAGAATACGTTTTTGACTAGTTATTTTCCCCAGCAGTATTGTGTTCACCATACATTGTAGTAGATTATGCGGTTTGAATACGTAAGCAATAAATAATGCTAAATTATAGGAATCATAGATTGGATGGACATTATTTGTAGTGTCACAGAAAAAACACCAACACGTTTTCATCTGGAATGGACAACATTACACCAGAATGGCAAATGAATCTGCCATAAAATCAATAGAATAAAACCCTCATCTGTGCAACAATGGCAGAAATTGGGGAATTGATTGGATAACCCATATCCAGTACATACATACTGTACATACGACATACAAATACTACAGGAGTCAAATATGCCAATGACGGTGCCCTCTCTTTAATTACAGAGAAAACGAGAGGAAAAAGAAAAATTAAATAAATAGATGTTTGTGGGAATGTATTCATAGCAGGTTGTACACGTTTCAGTTGGTGTCCATTGTACTTGAGAACATAGGAGAGAGAGAGATCTGAACAGATCCACAGATCCTAACCCTCACTCCATCCAGACATGAAGTGATCCTTTATTCTCCTCATTTAAAGGCACCTAAACCACCACTAATATAAAACTGTCTGAAAAACTAAACACCGTGTAAATCTACTGTATAGTGTCATTTCATGTTAGTTCCCCCAGGTACATTTAAAGATGCATAATATCCACGTCCCTTTATAGAAGTCTAACAAACAACAGCTCTGAGGTAGTGCAATACTGCTTCTCATTTCCTCTACAATAACATTTGACTGATCATGTACGCTAACGGTAACATATTAAATATTGAATAAAATCAATGATGGCAGAGGATGTTTTTGACTCCCAGTATATAAAAAAACTTCACTTTGGTTAATAGGCTAAGACACACTTCCGTTATTTTTTTGTTGTATCAAAAGTGCATGGTCCGTGTGTGTGTGTGTGACGAGTCCTCTCCTATTCTACAGTATTGAATGTAACAGTAATATGATATCGGTCTTGGAGAGGGGAGGGAGGGTCTGTGTCACATGTCTTATCTCTCCATCTCTCTCCTCTCCCAGTCTCTAAGGGGTGGAGGGGGCCCTAAACGTAACCCCCCAGGCAGAGCAGTAGCAGCACGTGCACGGTGAGCAGGTAGAGGGACACCAGCAGGGGTGTGCGCTGGCGAGAGCAGAAGGACACGCGCAGCATTCTCATCAGGCCTGGCCTGTTGCTCCCCCGAATCTGATGGAGGGGGAGAGAGGGAGGGGGAGAGAGAGAGAGGGAGAGAGAGAGGGGAGAGGGGAAGAGAGAGAGGGAGAGAGGGGAAGAGAGAGAGGGAGAGAGGGGAAGAGAGAGAGGGAGAGGGGAAGAGAGAGAGGGAGAGGGGAAGAGAGAGAGGGAGAGGGGAAGAGAGAGAGGGAGAGGGGAAGAGAGAGAGGGAGAGGGGAAGAGAGAGGGAGAGAGAGAGAGAGAGGGAGAGAGAGAGGGAAAGAGGGAGAGAGGGAGAGGGGGAGAGAGGGAGGGGGAGAGAGAGAGAGAGAAGTATAGACAGTTACAGGAGGCAGTAGTAGTAGTAGTAGTAGTAGTAGTAGTAGTAGTAGTAGTAGTAGGAGGAGGAGGAACAGACCATTCTTACATGACAATGGTGAATGGACATTTCATCTTCAGATATGTATGCTGTGTAAATAATCCAGGGTGTTGGTTGGTACTTACTCGGGTGACAGAGCCTCCTGGTGGCTCAATGAGGACAGCTGTCTCAGAAGCAGAGAACTGCCCTTCATGGGCCGACTGCCATTCACCCTGGTTGATCCTACGGCAGGTGAGCGAGGAGAGAGATACTGAGTAAATACTGTCTGACACACACAGGAAAGCACTCCGATAAGTTCCAACACAAATATGCCAAACGATGACTTGAGGCCAATAATCCCATTATCAACACAGTACCTCTACAGATCTCAGAGCAGAGCATCTCTATAGAGCCTGACAGTCATAGCAGCGAGCTGACATGCTCATTCCTCATTAGAATCATACTGTGTCAGTGAGTGTAGAGCTGTAGGGGAAGGCAGAGGATGACCCCTGTCATGTGACAGGAGACACTAAGCTGTGATAACTCTCTTACAGTTTGAGGCGGTCCTGGGCGGCCATTAGCTGCTCCTCCACAGCCACCCTATACTGCTGCTCCTCATCCAGTCTGACAGGCACAAAGAAAGGACACATTAGCATGTCAGACATGCTTGCGTTATCATGGGCTGGGGCTGTGTGGTGTTGAATGGGTTTGTTGTGTCTGTTCTGTTTGTTATTGTTCATTTTTTGCGTGCGTGTTTTGGTCAATGGTAGAGAGAATGTGTGTGTGTGTACTGTATGCGTGTGTGTTTTGGTCATTGGTAGAGAGAACGTGTGTGTGTACTGTATGCGTGTGTGTTTTGGTCATTGGTAGAGAGAACGTGTGTGTGTACTGTATGCGTGTGTGTTTTGGTCATTGGTAGAGAGAACGTGTGTGTGTACTCTATGCGTGTGTGTTTTGGTCATTGGTAGAGAGACCGTGTGTGTGTACTGTATACGTGTGTGTTTTGGTCATTGGTAGAGAGAACGTGTGTGTGTACTGTATGCGTGTGTGTTTTGGTCATTGGTAGAGAGACCGTGTGTGTGTACTGTATGCGTGTGTGTTTTGGTCATTGGTAGAGAGAACGTGTGTGTGTACTCTATGCGTGTGTGTTTTGGTCATTGGTAGAGAGACCGTGTGTGTGTACTGTATTCGTGTGTGTTTTGGTCATTGGTAGAGAGAACGTGTGTGTGTGTACTGTATGCGTGTGTGTTTTGGTCATTGGTAGAGAGAACGTGTGTGTGTACTGTATGCGTGTGTGTTTTGGTCATTGGTAGAGAGAACGTGTGTGTGTGTACTGTATGCGTGTGTGTTTTGGTCATTGGTAGAGAGAACGTGTGTGTGTACTGTATACGTGTGTGTTTTGGTCATTGGTAGAGAGAACGTGTGTGTGTACTGTATGCGTGTGTGTTTTGGTCATTGGTAGAGAGAACGTGTGTGTGTACTCTATGCGTGTGTGTTTTGGTCATTGGTAGAGAGACCATGTGTGTGTACTGTATGTGTGTGTGTTTTGGTCATTGGTAGAGAGAACGTGTGTGTGTACTGTATACGTGTGTGTGTTTTGGTCATTGGTAGAGAGACCGTGTGTGTGTACTGTATGGGTGTGTGTTTTGGTCATTGGTAGAGAGAACGTGTGTGTGTGTGTGTGTACTGTATGCGTTTTTAAAGGGGGGTGTCGTGGGGTTGAGAACTGGTACCTGCGCTGGAGCTCTTTAAAATCCACCCTGAGGCTCTCGCTCTCTGAAGGGCCACTGTGCTGCTGAGGAGCTCCGGGGGCACTGTCCACTTCCCCTGTCCCCTGGGGGCCACAAAAAATAGTAAAAATCACTAAACATTGTAGAAATCCCTATAGTAGAGTCTTAAATCGCTCCAGAGATGTCAATGTGTAAATCTAGTTCCTCTGTGCCATAGTGGACACATTATCTTTAAAAACATATGTTCAGTATGTATCAACTAGGGACAGTGAATGAATCAGAGCAGAGTGATATCCAAGGGCGTGCTGACCTTGCGCTTGTCTTCGTGCAGTTCCTGGAGCTGCCTCTGGAGGGCAGTGCAGCGGCTCTCTGCCTCGTCTAGCCTCTGGGAACTGCCTTGGAACTGGGAGTAGAGATGGCGGTTCTCCTCAAACACATGTGAGAGCTGAGGAGAGGGAGGGACAGCAACGGGCTCAGCAGACTGCGCACGCACGCGCGCACGCGCACGCACACAAAAGACAGAAGAACGAAGAAGAAGCAGAGAGGAAACGATGAAAGAAAATGGACAAGGGGCATGCAAGAGAAATGAAGAGGAAAGAGCCAGAGGGAGACACATAGATGGAATATGTAATCATCTAATCCAGATTCATGTAATGAAGTAACTTTCATCCAACCATGTCATTTAGTATTGTAAGTCAGAGGGTGATCAGAGGTAGTTGTCAGAATGGTCCAGAAAAAGGTGATTTCACTGCACCTTTTATACCCGCTGTAAACTGTGTACGTGACAAATACAATTTGATTTGGACATG
The DNA here is from genome assembly GCF_045791955.1 of Oncorhynchus clarkii lewisi. Lineage (NCBI taxonomy): Eukaryota > Metazoa > Chordata > Actinopteri > Salmoniformes > Salmonidae > Oncorhynchus > Oncorhynchus clarkii. The sequence goes on from NC_092179.1 coordinate 20,021,543, forward strand.
AACAGCAGTCTGCCATCTCACTAATGCCTGGTCCAAGTACAGTCGTTATCAGTTTCAGATTTAGAGGTGTCCTCCTCCTCACCTGTCTCTGGTGGTGTTCCTCCGGTGGTTTGGGCCTGGTGGCGCGGGCCTCCTCCAACATGGCACCGAGCTGGCGGACCTGCTGGTCACGGTCTGAGAGGGTGGCCAGGGTCTGCTGCTTCAGGAGCTCTGCCTGGGCCTGCCAGTCAACCTGCTCCATCCTAGACAGAGACAGATATACCTATGTAGCCAAGGCATAGTCACTCATATACCTCTAAACATGATTAAGAATGTTTGGATTTTAAATAACATAAGCAGCTTTTTATGAAGTATGTCTCACCTGAGAATTTCTAGTTCCTGGTTCTCCCTCTGCCTCAGGTTGTCTAGCTCCCTCATCCTGTCCACCATCTCATCAGCCCTCCTCTTCTCCTCCTCTAGCTCCTGGCTGAGTCTAGACAGCTCTCCACCTCCCAGTCGAGTGAGCTCTGAGTGCTGCCGCTGGAGCTGTTCCAACTATAGGACAGGGAGAAACAAAGCTTGTGTTACTGTGGATACTGGTATATGAAAACACTATATACAGATAAGTTATGACATCACTACCATTGTGGTTGTGTTAGTAGTTGTCATGACATTGGCCTGTTGGGGGAGGTTTATGACCCCCATAAATACCTTTCCCCTTTTCTCTCTCTACTTTATAGAGTTGACTCTTGTAAAGCCTTTGTAACATAGAGAGTCTGGTAACATCAAAAGGTGGGAAACGGAACCATATTTCGGTAATCCAACCAGTTGGAAATATGTGTTTGATGAATATGATCTCAGATCAGTTGTTGTCTGAGACATTACTACTAATGACAGGATGACAAACTGTATCTTGGAAAGTCGACACATTCTAGTTATCAGATTCACATGGACTTGAAACTATTTGTGAAAAGGTTAAATGTAATTTTAGCTTCTTAAATGAGAGAACGGCTTGTCATAGAGAAACTCTGCTCACTTAGAGGCCCCGCCCAAGTGAACAGACATTGGTTGTAAACTATGAAACACGCCCTTCTCGTCACCCCGATATAAGCCCGTTGACGAAAATCCAACTTTCTGTTCCGAGGACGTGAGGACGACGGTCCTACGTTAAAAGGGCTCAGATAATAACCTAACGAAATTCATCGTGTTCAAGGTGAAGGTGACGATCGACACACCGAAAGGATGAATTTCGACCATACCAGCCAGAATATAGCATGAGCTTAAAAGTATGGCAACTTGGTATGAACTTTGAACTCTTATTCACTCCTAGCCGTTGAGTTAGCAGCAGCCGCTGTAAACGTGGGCTAGGAAAGGACGGACGACATATCCAGTCTAACACACAGAACGATACTACAACGTATCCAGTTTACCACCAGAGACATTCTTCAGAGAACAAGAGATCCCTGCTGGGCAACCCGATCTTCCATCTACGACCAACCTACTGAACCGCAGCTCAGAGTAAATATTCCTTGCATTTTCTTTTTCCAAATGGGCGGTTATTTAGAATGCATAAGATTCTGTATTTATAATAGATTAGCTTCTCCCTTTGTTACTCAGTCTTCCCGCGCTTTCATTCAAAACCCAACCCCCTTTCTCTGTGTAACCAGCAATCATATGTGTTCCATCCGCAAGGGACCTTTTCCTTTATGACATCATTTGTAATTAATGTATGATCCATTCTGTGTAGATGTAATTCTGTGTTATTTAGGTATTTTGTAAATAAATAATTAAACCAAATGATGTATTGCTGATTCAACTTGTTTAGCCAGGGTTTGTGAAGAGAACCAAGAATTTACAACTTTCAGATGAGACTGAATAAGGTGACGATTAAATATTGACTGATATTGAGGTAAAAGATTACCAGGTCTTTAAGAGTTTATTCAGAAGATAACAGCTCTATAAACATTATTTTGTGGTGCCCCGACTTTCTAGTTAATTACACTTACATGATTAGCTTAAATCAGGTAATATTAATTACAGATAAATGATTTTATAGAATAGCATGTCATATCACTTAATCTGGCATAGCCAAAGACACGACATAATGCTTTTATGGAATACTTTGTGTTAAATGGAGATAACTCTGGTTGATTACCAGTCTCTCCCTGTCGTTCTGCAGGGCTGATAGAGCGTTCTTCAGTCCCCACACCTCCGCAGTGGATCCTCCATGGCCTGTGGTGGGTGTCTGCTGGCCCCCTACCCTGCTCATCTCCTCCAGTCTGAGGCTGAGCTCCTGGGCCTGGCTGAGTGCCTGGTCCCTGCTGCCCTGCAGTGACGCCATGGCCTGGCCGAACGCCTGGTTCTGGGCCCGGAGCTGGCCGGCCACCTCCCTCTCCTCCAACAGCCTCTGCTCCATGCTCAGCAGGTCTCGGGCCAGCTCAGCCACCCTCTCAGCCGCTGTCTCCGATTCCGTGCGCGTCACCCCTCCCTCCCAACGCAGTTCTTTCAGCTCCTTCTGCCGAGCCTCCTGCACCTCTCTTTCCTTGGCAAGGCTCTCCTCCAGGCTCTCCACCTGGGCCCTGGCAGCCTGCAGCTGCTCCCTCAGCTTCTCTACCTCCGCCCCAGGAGCGTCTCTCACCTGCCTGTTTCCACTATCACCAGCCTGGCTGAGTGTCTCCCTCTCCACCGCCTGAACAAAAGCCTCCCCTCCCTCCAGGCTCTTGATCTTAGCCTCTAGCTCAGCTCTCTCCTTCTCCAGGGTAGCGATGCGCTCCAGCTGGCCGGACAAGAGCTGCTTGTGCTGGGACTCCTTCATGGTGAGGACCTGGGTAAGGTCGTCCCTGTAGCCGTGAAGCTGGGCAGATAGCTTGGCCTTCTCTGCGTGGAGGTCGTCCCTCTGGACCAATAGGGAGCGCAGCTCCTCCTTCAGACTGTTATTCTCCGCAGCAGCCTCCTGGATAAGAGCGTCTTTTTCCATCATCACCTGGGACAACAGACCCATTACGTAGAAGGATGGGTTATACAACTGGGGCACGAGGAAGACATTCTACAGTACTATCACTACTTACAGTTTCAGCATGTCGATGACATGCGTGTACATAAACATTTACTACCGGTCTACAGAATCTCTTCTTGACCTGTCATTTATGCCTCTGTACACATGAGTGTTAACATTGTTTTTTTTTACCTGCAGATGTTTCTCCTCCAGCTGTTTGTACATGCCAAGTACTCTGTCTCTGTCGTCCTGTAAAGAGCCCATGGCCTTGGTGAAGGCGTCCAGCCTGGCTTTGCTGTGGCTGCTCTCCTCCTCTGCCTTCCGCAGCCGGTCCTCCAGACACCGCACCTCCTCTCTCCTCTCCTCCAGCTCCTTCTCAGCCTCCTGGGCCCTGGCGTCAGCTTCCCTCCTGGCCTCCTCTGCAGCCTGGGTGGAGCAAGCATGTAAACAGTCAAGAAGATGCAGGGGAATGGGTTTAAACATTTCCATTGTCATAAAGCAGAGATTAAATAAAAGTGATGCGTACCTGTGTCACGGCCTGCTCCTTCTCCCCCAGCAGCTCTACCTCTCTCCTCTCCTTCTCACACAGCGCTGTCTGCAGGCTCTCTGTCAGGGTCTTGGAGGAGCGCAGGTCTGTCTCCAGTTGTTCCACGCTCAGGCCCAGCCTCCTTCCCTCTGCTTCCCTCTCCTTCAGCTGGGACCTGACCTCATTGGTCTCTCCCTGCAGCTTCCCAACTGCCTCTTCCAGGGCCTGGGTTCTGTGGCGGAGCCCCTCCGCCTCGCTCTCCAGGGAAGCCAGCTGGGCGCGAGTGTCAGCCAGGGAGGTCATGGTCTGGGCTAGGGACTTCTGAAGCTCTCCCCTCTCCTGCTCCATGGCAGCTTGGTTCTCACGGAGCTTCTTCTCTTCCTGCTCCCATTTCAGCTGCCACTGCTCGTCTGCTTTCTGCAGTCTGGACAAAGAATAAGAAATAAACACATTACATAACACAGCATAGTGTATCACAAACCTGGCAGGAAATTGGGGCAATTTAATTAATTGACTTTTTCAGGAACAGTAGCCATTTTTACCTGTCCACTGTAAGCTGTAGCTCTTCTCTCTGTGCGGTCTCTTTCTGCAGCTTTTCAGCCAGATCTCTGGATCGGGTCTCTCCCTCCCGCACCTCGGCCTCCTTCCCCTGGAGGGTGCTGTTGAAGCGACTCTCCCACTGCCGGGTCTCATCCAGCACGCGGTCCCTGTCGTCCTGCAGGGAGGACATACAGCGCGAGAAGGCAGCCAGTCGGGCCAGAGACTCATCCAGACGGGCCTGCATCTGCTGGGCCTGTCTCTCAGCGGTGTCAGCCAGCTCTTTTGCCTCCCGGGTGGCATCCTCCTCTCTCTCCTTCTCCCGGTAAGACTCCTCCAACCTCAGCTCAATCTGCTTCAGCTCAGCTCCCAGCCTGAACCTCACAGAGTCCAGGCTCTGCTCTGCCTCTGCTTTCAACTCAGCCTCTCTCTGTAGAGCGGTCTGCTCACAGGCTCTCCTCTCAGCTTTGGCCTGGCTGGCCTCTGTCTGGGTCTCAACCAGCTGGGCTTTGCAGCTAGATAGCTCAGCCTCAGCCTTCTTCAAAGCGTCTGTGACTTTGGTCCTCTCCAGATAGGCTTGCCCAAGCTCTTTGTGGACCTCGTTGCTGCCCAGTTGCAAAGCCTTGCCCTCCCTGGCCATCTCGCTGATCCTTTCCTGGTACTGGATGCAGTCCTTCTGCATCTGGCGCACCTCCAGCTGCTTCTCTCTCAGCAGCTCCTCCAGCTGCTTTGCCCGACTCTGGCTGCCCTCTTTCACCCTCTGGGCGGACTTCAGCTGCTGCTCCAGCTCCCTCTGTTTCCCTGACTCGGCCTCTGCCTCAGCCCTCTCTCTCTGGGCCTGCCTCTTGTCCTCCTCCAGCCTGGCTGCCCGGTCCCTCTCGCTCTCGGCCAGGGCTTCCAGTTCGGCACGCTCCCTCTCCAGTCTCTCCACCTCCCGCTGCAGCTCCGCAAGGCGCTCCCGGCTGTCTGCCGCGTCCTGCTGGTAGCCGGCGATGCTGCCATTCAGCTGGGCCAGCTGGTCCATCAGACACTCCTCTAGGTCGTCCTTTTCTACCTCCAGGCTGCTGTGGAGCTCCTGGAGTTGGGCTTCCCTTTTAGAGCTCTCCTCCATCAGCCTCTGTTCCTTAACTTTACTCTCCTGAAGGAGCTGCTCCAGAGAGGCTAGTCCAGCCTTGAGTTCAGCCTCACTCTCTTGCCACGGTTCCCTCTCTGAATGTAGGGCTGCCTCCATTTCCCTCCGTTTTCCCTCAATTGTGGCCAGTTCACTTTCAGACATGTCCGTCTTCACTGGCTCCTCTCTCTGGGTCTGTTCCTTTTCTTTACTCTCCTGAAGGCGCTGCTCCAGAGAGGCCAGCTCGGCAGTGAGTTCAGCCTCGCGCTGTTGCCTCAGTTCCCTCTCTGACTGTAGGGCTTCCTCCATTTTGCTCAATTTCTCATCAATTAGGGCCTGTGTATTTTCAGTTATTTCGGTCTTCACCATCTCCTCAACAGAGGGCGTTTCAGGTGGAGCTACCTCAGACTCTATGGCCTGACTATGTGGCTCTATGTCCTGAGGCTGGCTCTTAACTGGCTCTTGGGTAGTTTTAGTCATGACTGTACTAGGCTGCTGGGCAACAATAGTCTCCTCCACTACATCATCAGAGCTGGGGGTTTTATCTGGGGCTAATCTATCCCCTTTCTCTAGCTCTTGGGCTAGTTGCTCCCTTAACTCAACACCCTGCTGTTCTAAGGAGTCCCTCTGTGCCGTAGTGGCATTCAAATCAGCTTTCAGAGCCTCAAACTCTTCTTTGAGTCTTTCAAGTTCTCCTTTGAGTGCCTTGTCCTCTCTTCTTATTCCTTTCTTTTCATCCATCTCTCGGAGTCTCTCATTCTCCTCCTCTAAATCCATGATTTTTTGCTGCTTGGTCTTGGCAAACTTCCTCATCTTGTCTTTGACAGTGTCCACCTCTTTCTGGGCCTCTTCTTTCTGCCGTTCAGCCTCCTGCTTGGCTGCCTCGTGGGTCCTGGCTCTAGCAACAAGCTCCTTCCTCTCCTGCCTAGCAGCTTCCAGCACACGTCTCACACGCTCTGCCTCATCACTCACGTTCTCATAGGACTTTAGCAGAGTCTCATACTCATCCTTCATCCCATGCACCTTGTCCTCCCATTCTCTGCATGCCCGGGCAGCCTCCTCTCTGGCAGACTCTGCCTCTCTTTTACAGAAGTCTTTCTCTGTCAGCATACCCTCCATGGCCAGCTTGAGGCTCTCGCAAGATCCCCCAAGGCTCTGGTTCTCCACCAAGGTCCGATCGACCTCCTCTATCAGCCTCTCTCTTTCTGCTCTCAGCTTCTCCAGCTCGACTTCTCTAGCCTCCATCCTCTGCTGCAGTTTAGTGATGACTTTATCAGTGGAGGCCAACTCTTCTTTCTGGCTTTTGTTCTCTTTGAGGGCCTCTTTGCGGGAGATAAGGGCAGCTTTGAGCTTCTGCTGAAGCTGCAGGATCTTGGCCTCGCTGCCTTTCTCTTCCTCCTGCTTCTGGGGGACCTCGGCCTCCAGTCTCTGGCTCCTTTCCTTCTCTGCTCTCAGGCCTTCTTGCAGGGAGGCGATCGACTGGTCCTTCTCATACACTGTCTCTTGCATAGACTGGACGAGGGAGCTTTGCTCACCCAGCTGCTGGCTAAGCTCCATGATCTCATTGTTCTTGTTGCTCAGGAACTGCTTGAAGTCCTCCACCTCTGTCTGCAGGACGGCAATGGTGGACTCAGCGGAGTCTGATGCGGCTCCCTTGGCTGCAGCCTCCAACTCTGCTTTCACAGCTTCTGCATAGGTCTGAGCCTGGAGACACTTCTCCCTCAGAGCCTCCAACTCCTCATAGACATGTTCAATCTGGCTCTCCTTCTCTCTCAGGGCCTGCAGCTCTTTGCCCAGCACTAGAAGCTCACTTTCCCTGAGTGACAGGCTAGCCTGACTCTCCTGCAGTTGGCCCTCCAACTCTGTACAAGATGCCTTCTCAGCCTGGACCTCTTCTTTCAGAGCTTGTAATGAGGCCTCAATGTCAGCTGAAAGTAACTGAGAGGGTTCCTCGGCACTGGTAATGGGTTTATCACCTTGTTGTTGTTGTGCTTCATTCTCAGGAGCTGAAAATTTGACCCAGTCTTCCTGGACCCAATCTCCTGCAGCTGGCTTCTCAATCTTCTCCACTGCAGCATTGGTCTCCAGCTCGGCATGTATTTCCTTCTCTGTGCTCACCTCTTTCTGTGCCTGCAGTTCCTTGAGCTCGCTCAGTCTAGTCAACAGCCCATCTCGTTCACCAACCTGCTCCTCCAAACGCTCCAACAGCCCATTGTACTCTTCCTTTTGTTGTTTAAGCTGTTCGCGGTGGTGCCTGTCCTTTTCTTTGGCCATGCGGATGGTTTCTTTGTGAGAGTCCTGGGCCTCCTGGAGTTTCTTTTGCAGTGTTTCGCAATCTGACTCCGGTGAGGCCACCTGGGACTGCAACCCAGTGATTTCAGATGAGGTGTCAGCCTCTGGAGTCTGCTGAGCTCCCTCACTCAGCCTTCTGGTCATTTCAAGTGTTTCTTCCAGAACCTGATCCTGCTGGCTGATTTTCTGTTCCAAAACTTCCATGACCTCTTCTTTGGACCTCAAGTCTTGTCTGAACTCTTCGAGAGTAGTTTCAATTGCCATAACCTCTTGTTTTCTGTCTTTTTCTAAAGCTGGTACACTTGCAGGGGCTTCCTCCGTTGCTTTCCCTACTTGTCCTTTCCTTTGATCTGCCTCTTTCTCAAACGCCGCAACTTTTTTCATCAGCTCTTTGCGCTGCACCAGGGCTGCCTGCAACCTCTTTTTAATGGTGGCCACTTGGGTTGTCAGATCCTCTTTGTCCTTTCGCAAACTAGTGAGCTCATCACTATCCTCTACATGACTCTCCCCTGTCGCTTTCTCATTTTCTCCAGCTTTCTCAAGCTCAAATATCTGCTTCTTCAGTTTCTTGACCTCAGTGCTCATCAGGAACATCTCCTCACCGGTCTGGAGCAGTTTGGCAGACAAGCCGTTGCTCAGCTCCATCATCTCCTGCTCTTTCTGGGTAATACGCAGTTGCAGCTCGTTAATCTCAGTGTCCCTCTCAGACAGTACAGCTTTGGCCATGTCCCTAGCCTGAGAGAACTCCAGCAAGCTGGCCTCCATGTCTTGGAGCTTCTGCTCCAGCTCAGAGGAAGTGATCTCCCCTTCTTCCAGCTGGGTGCTCAGCATCCTGGCCTGGCCCTCCTGCTCAGAGAGAGAGTGCTGAGCCTCGTCCAGGTCTGCCTGCAGGGCCTGGATCTTCTGATCTTTGGAGCTGCCTTCTGTCTGCAGGCTGTCCAGCTGCTCCTCCAGGAGATGCATCACCATGCTCTGCCTCTCCAACTCAGAGCCACTGTGCTGGGCCACCGTGTCCATCTCTGACCTGGCTGACTGGAGCTCTTCCTCATATCTCTGGGCCTGGGACTCTGCCTCATCCTTGGCAGCTGCCAGGGACCGAATCTCTTCCTCAAGGCCTTGGGTTCTCTCCTGTGACTCTGAGGCAGCCTCTCTCAATCTCTGGAGCTCAGCCATGAGCTCACTGTACCTGTTCTGCATCTCATCTGCCAGGGCCTGGGCAAACACCTGTCCAGGGGCAGAGTCAGAGAGGGTCACCCCCTGCTGTTTGAGGTGCACCTGCACAGTCTCACGGATGATGACTGATGAGGACTCCACCTGGACTGTGGATGTTTCCTGCTCAGAGCTGTTCTCTTCCCAGGATTGCATCTGGAGCTGGCCAAAGCCCTGCAGTATGGGAGGCGACTGCTGACCTTCATCTTGGTTCACAGCCTCTAGGAGGGTCCAGCTGCTGTGGGCCACCTCGGAGTCACTGCTCGTGACCATCTCATCAGAGGAGGCCCCCTTAGATTCTCCGGGAGAGTCAGACTGGGATTCAATGAGCTCTGGACTGCTCTCGTTATCAGCGGAGACTGACAGGCTTGACCTATCCTCTGCCACCAGGGTGGTGTCCTCCTCTTGTGTGTCTTCTAAGAGGTCTGGCAGCACTGTAGGACTGTCGCAGAGGGCCATGGCAGTGTCCACACGCTGGTCTAGAATCTGATCAGAGATTACCTTGAATGCATCATTTGAGCCCCGCTCTTCAGCCAGCACAAGACTCTCTCGCAGGGCAGCCAACTCATGGTCTTTCTCCAATAGCTGCTGCTCCAGAGCCAATATTTGGGCTGGGGAAATCAATAAAGAGGAAAATTAATAGCCAGCATAATAATCACAAAATGCACAATTAAAACAGATATTTTTCATGTACCCCATGCAGGAACTAAAATTCAACCCTACCACTGGCACCTCCCAGTAGTTCATGACTAGACCTATATATTATGGATTCATTCAGATTTTTGCTTCTAAATGTTAACAATTGAGATGATTATTGACATACTGTCAACATACTGTCAATACTGTTAACATGTCTACTAAACCACCAGTCTTTCAGGTTTAGTCACAGACAGTGAAATGGGTAATCCTGTAACCGCATCTGCGTCACTATACCAAACTCTGTTGTCAGCGAAGCCTGTGACAGCACAGTCCAATCCTATGCAAACACATCAATAGAGGGTGTGTGTGCTGCTGGCAGGATGTATGACTGGTCCTGGTGGTTGGCTTTCAGATGTATGACTGGTCCTGGTGGTTGGCTTTCAGATGTATGACTGGTCCTGGTGGTTGGTTTTCAGATGTATGATTGGTCCTGGTGGTTGGTTTTCAGATGTATGACTGGTCCTGGTGGTTGGTTTTCAGATGTATGACTGGTCCTGGTGGTTGGTTTTCAGATGTATGACTGGTCCTGGTGGTTGGCTTTCAGATGTATGACTGGTCCTGGTGGTTGGCTTTCAGATGTATGACTGGTCCTGGTGGTTGGTTTTCAGATGTATGACTGGTCCTGGTGGTTGGCTTTCAGATTCAGAGAATAAAAACACACATCTTAAAATAGGTCTCCTTACCCTTTTCAGCATCAGTCACGTCTTCCACAGCCGGGTCAGTCACACACTGGGCCATTGACTCACGAGCAGCCTAGGAGTGAAAAACAAACGCCTGAGTTATTTCTGAACACACAGAGGGTGTAAACCTTATGACTTAATAATAGATAAATCACATTGAAGTGGGACTACATTCAAAATGATGTGAGTTAACAGTTTCACACAGCTGTATTGTAGTTACACAATAGTTACACTGTAGTTATGATGAGCCTGGGTGTGAAGGTCAGCCCATGGCTGCAGTCATAACAGAGGATCAGTGGAGAGGCGATTAGCATTGCCTTGATCCAAATGACAGGAGGACATTCTGCCTCAGCATTATTAAACCCAACCGCTGTCTCTGTCCCTCAGGATGTCCCCTCTGAGATAGATCGTGGCCGACTGACCTGCCCCAGTAGTCAGGGCAGAGACCAGAGAGACTTCCCCACATGAATAAGTGTGTGACACTCAATGTGCTGACTGGGAAGTCCTCACAGCACAGTGAAATAACAGCACACCAATTGATCATTTTGTATCAGACTGTACACACATACAGCACAAATGTCTATTGGGGGGGTTTGTCATTTTCTATTGTGACTACGAACTGTCAGCAATTCTGTTTGGAAAGGGGATTGTCTAACAATTAGATTGAACATACAGTGCCTTCAGAAAAGTATTCACACTCCTTGATTTATTCCACATTTTGTTGTGATACAGCCTGAATTAAACATTTATTCAAATGGAAATGTTGTGTCACAGGATGACACACAATACCCCATAATGTCAAAGTGGAATTATGTTTTTAGACATTTGTCTAATTATTTAAAAATTAAGAGCTGGAAAGTCTTGAGTCAATAAGTATTCAACCCCTTTGTTATGGCAAGCCTAACTAAGTTCAGGAGTAAAAATGTGCTTAACAAGTCACATAATAAGTTATCATGGCCTCACTCTGTGTGCAACAATTGTGGTTAACATGATCTTTGAATGATTACCTCATCGCTGTAACCCACACATACAATTACCCCTCAGCCAAGCATTGAATTTCAAACACAGATTCAATTACAAAGACCAGAGAGCTTTCCAATGCCTTGCAAAGAAGGGAACCTATTGGTAGATGGATAAACATTGTAAAAGCAGTCATTGAATATCCCTTTGAGCATGGTGAAGTTATTAATTACACTTTGGATGGTGAATCAATACACCCAGTCACTACAAAGATTTAGGCATCCTTCCTAACTTAGTTGCCGCAGAGGAAGGAAACCGCTCAGGGATTTCACCATGAGGCCAATGGTGACTTTAAAACAGTTCAAGTTTAATGTGATAGGCTGTGATAGGAGAAAACTGAGGATGGATCAACAACATAGTATTTACTCCACAATACTAACCTATATAACAGAGTGAAAAGAAGGAAGCCTGTACAGAATACAAATATTCCAAAACATATCTGTTTGCAACAAGGCACTAAAGTAAAACTGCAAAAAATGTGGCAAAGTAATGAACTTTTTGTCCTGAATACAAATGGTTGCGTTTGGGGCAAATCGAACACAACACATCACTGAGTACCTCTCTTCATATCTTCAAACATGGTGGTGACTGCATCATCTTATGTGTATGCTTGTCATGAGCAAGGACTAGGGAGTTTTTTAGGATAAAAATGGAAGAGAGCTAAGCACTGGTAAAATCCAAGAAGAAAAACTGGTTCAGTCTTCTTTCCAACAGAGACAGATTCACCTTTCAGCAGGACAATAACCTAAAATACAATGCCAATTATAAACTGGGTGGGTCGAGCCCTGAATGCTGATTGGATGACAGCCGTGGTATATCAGACCTTATACCATGTGTATGACAAAACATTTATTTGTACTGCTCTAATTACACTGGTAACCAGGTTTTAATAGCAATAAGGCACCTCGGGGGTTGGTGATATATGGCCAATATACCACGGCTAAGGGCAGTGTCTAGGCACTCCGCGTTGAGTCGTGCATAAGAACAGCCCTTAGTCGTGGTATATTGGCCAAATACCACACCTCCGCTTGCCTTATTGCTTAAATATACACTGAGTGTACAAAACATTAAGAACATGCTCTTTCCATGACATAGACTGACAAGGTGATTCCAGGTGCAAGATCCCTTATTGATGTCTCTTGTTAAATCCACTTCAATCAGTGCAGAGGACAAGGAGGAAACAGGTTCAAGAAGGATTTTTAAGCCTTTAGGCAATTGAGACATGGATTGTGTATGTGTACCATTCAGAGGGTGAATGGGCAAGACTAAATATTTAAGTGCCTTTGAACAGGATATGTTTGTAGGTGTCAGGCACAGCGGTTTGTGTCAAAAACTGCAACGCTGCTGGGTTTTTCACACTCAACAGTTTAACATGTGCGCTAAGAATGGTCCATCACCAAAAGGACATCCCGCCAACTTAACTTCTTATGGATAGGGGGCATTTTCACGTTTGGATGAAAAGTGTGCCCAGAGTAAACTGCCTCCTACTCAGTCCCAGATGCTAATATATGCATATTATTAGTAGTATTGGATAGAAAACACTCTGAAGATTCTAAAACTATTTGAATGATGTCTGTGAGTATAACAGAACTCATATGGCAGGCAAAAACCTGAGAGAAAAATCCAAACCAGGAAGTGGGAAATCTGAGGTTTGTAGGTTTGGGATATGGGCCATCTTGCACTTCCTAAGGCTTCCACTAGATGTCAACAGTCTTTAGAACATTGTTTCAGGCATCAACTGTGAAGGGGGACTGAGAGGGGAATGAGTCAGAGGTCTGCCAGCAGCCTCGGTCTCGTGACGTGCGGTCATGAGAAAATTACCTCTCGTTCCATTGCTTTTCTATAGACAAATGAATTCTCTGGTTGGGACATTATTAAACATTTATGATAAAACATCCTAAAGATTTATTCTATACATCGTTTGATTTGTTTCTACGACCAGTAATATAACTTTTTGGAATTTTCATCCGACATTTCCACTGGACTTGCCCGCGCCTCGTGAGTTTCGATTTGTTTACTAAACGCCCTAACAAAAGGAGGAATTTGGACATAAATTATGGACTTTATGGAACAAATCAAACATTTATTGGGGAACTGGGATTCCTGGGAGTGCATTCTGACGAAGATCAAAGGTAAGTGAATATTTATAATGCTATTTCTGACTTATGTTGACTCAAACATGGCGGATATATTCTTGGGTTGTGTATGTCGTCTGAGCGCCGTACTCAGATTATTGCATGGTTTGCTTTTTCCGTAAAGTTTTTAAAAAATCTGACACAGCGGTTGCATTAAGGAGAAGTACATCTTTAAATCTGTGACTAACACTTGTGTCTTTTATTAATGTTTATTATGAGAATTTCTGTGATTTGATGTGGCTCTGTGCAAATTCACGGGATGTTTTGGAGGCAAAGCCAAATGTAAACTGAGGTTTTTGGATATAAATATGAACTTGATCAAACAAAACATACATGTATTATTTAACATGTTGTCCCGGGAGTGTCATCTGATGAAGAATATCAAAAGGTTACTGATTAATTTGATCAATATTTCTGCTTTTTGTGACTCCTCTCTTTGCTTGGAAAATCGCTGTATGCTTTCTGTGACTAGTTGCTGACCTAACAAAATGATATGTTCTGCTTTCGCCGAAAAGCTTTTTTGAAATCGGACACTGTGGTTGGATTAACGGGAATTTTATCTTTAAAATGGTGCCTAATACTTGTATGTTTGAGAAAATTTAATTATGAGATTTCTGTTAGACAAAATAGACAAAGAACATTAGAGAATCTAGCAATGGATACAACAGACTGAAGAGTCTGGTAATTTGGGGTTCACAGATAATAAACCATTAAAGCTATTTCTCCCAAAGTACATTTTCATGTTTATTTTCTTGTTATTACAGGATTCAAAACAAGCTTACAACATGTGTTACCTTCATTCATTTAGTAGTCGTAACAATCTCCTAAATTAATTTAGTGCGTCTGACTGCTCACCATTCCAATTTGCTGCTCCAGCTGTTGTATCCTAGCAACTGCCTCTTCGCCTTCTGCGGTGCGCTTATCCAGTTGTTCTGAAAGAAAAACAAAATTATTAAATATGCTGCAAGCAAGCCGCTTGTTAGGGTATCATGAATGCTTGATAGTGTATTCGGTTCCCTTACCTTGCAATGTCTCCATGGTGTGGGTGACCTGGGCGCAGCGTTCCTCGCTCTCCCTCTGCTCCACCCTCAGCCTCTCCAGCTGGGCCTCCAGTGTACCCAGGCACAGGGCCGGGTCGGTGGGTACAGGGATGTCCTCCTCGGCCCCCTCTCCAGCCAGAGAGCGCAGGCCTGTCAACAACTCAGCCAGGGCCTCTCCTGCCCTTTGCCCCTCTCCATGCTCCTCTCTTAAGGCAGCAAGCTCCTTCTCCAACCTGGCTACTTCTCTGTTGGTCACTTCCTCCCGCTCTCTAGTGGCCCACTCCAGTTTCACTGTCAGGTCCTCCATCTGGGTTGATCTGTCTCTCTCTGAAGCCTCCAGACTGGCTAGCTGGGCTGCTCTGTCCCGCTCGGAGGCCTCCAGACTGGCTAGCTGGGCTGCTCTGTCCCGCTCGGAGGCCTCCAGGTTGACTCGGAGGGCCGCCAGCTCTGCCTCGGCCTGGCTGGACCACCCAGCCCACTGCTGTCTCTCCTCCTCCCTCTGCCTGCCAGCCTCAGCCAGCTCCTGCTCCATCTGGCGGAACTGAGCCGTGAGGATCTGCAGAGAGAAGGAGGCAGAGAGAAGGAGGCAGAGAGAGAGAGAGAGAGAGAGAGAGAGAGAGAAAGAGAGAGGAGCCAGAGTGAGAGAGAAGGAGGCAGAGAGAGAGGGAGCGAGTTAGAGAGGAAGCGAGAGAAAGCGAGGAAGAGAGAAAGAGAGGCAGAGAGAGAGAGGCAGAGGGGGAAAGAGAGGCAGAAAGAGAGAGAGACAGAGAGAGAAAGAGAGAGAAAGAGAGAGAGAATAAAGACAGATGAAGGCGGGGACGGTAGAATCTACAATGAGAACTGCTCGGCTGTGCCAGTAAAGCAGCGATTATGCATTTAGATGAGAAATGCGTCTACTCCTCAGCCCTTATGTAACATGCAATTTGTCAATCAACAAATGTACTTAGTCAGTCAGTGTCACTCTGCTGTCACACTAGTACCTTGGTGAATAATGTAATACAGTACTCTGTGTCAGTCTCTTCAGATGGGCTCATTTTGGGTCAGTCAGTTGCATTGTTATTCTATTGTTATTCTATTGTGGGGCCTTCATTGAGAAAACACCATTCCCACTATGGCTCTACACTGACCAGGACAGTAGAGCGTGTCTGTACCTGTTTCTGCTGGTCGGCATTGTTCAGCTCCCCCTGCAGCATCTCCAGCACCTGGCAGCGTGACCGCATGGCTTCCTCCTGCTCCTCACAATGTCGCTGGGCTGCACGTAGAGCCTAGCAACACACACACTAAAGGCTTGGGTACAGGCTAAAAACAGTGTATAGGACCTGGCCTGTGTGAGGGAGTGTAGAATGAGTCAGAGAATGAAGTCTGTACCTGCTGTAGCTCAGCGTCGTTCTGGCTCTGCACTGTGACCCTCAGCAGCTCGTCCTCATGCTTCTGGATCTGCTCCTGGAAACGCACGTCTTTTTCACAGACAACTGCCTGAAGCACACGAACCTAAACGCATGACACATCTCTGCAGTCAGCTGACGGCCCCCTTTTAAACAATCTGGAACATTTTCTTTCAAAATGGTTTGAGTGACAACAAAACTGGCACCTGCTCCGTGTGTATGGCTTCCTTTTCACACAGGGCCTGTTCGGACATCTGGAGACGCTCCTCGAGGTTCTTCGCCGAGGTCGAGACCTCACTGAGCTGCTTCCTCAGCTCCTGGAGTTCCTCCTCCACAGCAGGAGCTGAGCTGGTGAAGGAGCTGTCTGGAGAGCTCTTCAGGAAATAGACAAGGATTTCAAAATGTTATTGATGACAAAATAGTCTAGTGTAGACCAAACTGGCTGTAAAGAATCTACAACATTTGAACTCTATACATTACAGCTAAAATACACATCAGAACTATGCTTATTGAACATGGAGTTATTTGAACTCGGCTAAAGGACTTACTGCTGCTCCCTCCTGCCCTTTGAGGTCAGTAATTTGTTTGTTCAGAGCAGCCATCTTGGTTTTGGCCTGCAGCTTTAGTTTAGTGAAGCGTGCCCCCGCTGTCTCCCTTTCGCTCTGTAAACACACCAACAAAGACAACATCGAAACTTGTGGTCCAGCAACAACAGCGTCATCTCAGTAGATTTCTGACGACAATCTTTATTTGACAAGAAGTGCATCAAATATGAATATTTCATGATCCCAACCCACACAGGACAGAAAGAAAATCTAAGCTATACATTGAGGGCACATCCATATAAAACCACTGCATCCATGTCTCACACACACGCATACAAAAGTCATAGCAATACACATAGGCGCACGCACACACACACACACACACACACACACACACACACACACACACACACACACACACACACACACACACACACACACACACACACACACACACACACACACACACACACACACACACACACACACACACACACACACACACACACACACACACACACACACACACACACACACACCTGTACCCAGGCCTCACCTTGAGCTGCTTTTCGAAGGAGGCCAGCTGGCTGTCCTTATCTCTGACCACCTCCTTGAGACGCACTGTCAGCTGCTCCAGATGGGCCAGCCTTTCCAGGGGCTCCTCCTCCACCCCAGGCCCAGACTCCTCAGGGGCTCCGGGGGCATCTCCAGGGGGGAGTTGGGGGACCAACATATCCTGCAAAAAGGCCACAGAGAAGAAGAGTGGATACAAATATGGAGACTTGGAGAACATTAAGGCCTGCAACGGTGATCCGTTAGAGCAGGGTTTATCAAACTGGGTCCTGGGGTCCCCCTCCCCCTGGGTGCACATTTAGGTTTTTACCCTAGCACAACACAGCTGATTCAAATAATAATTAATTTTTATAAAATAATAATAATTTATTTTTATAAATGTATCTGTTATTTTACCAGGTAAGTTGACTGAGAACACGTTCTCATTTACAGCAACGACCTGGGGAATAGTTACAGGGGAAAGGTGGGGGATGAATGAGCCAATTGTAAACTGGTGATGATGGTGATTGGTTATTTGAATCAGCTGTGTAGTGCTAGAGCAAAAACCTAAATGTGCACCCAGGGGGACCCCAGAACCGAGTTTGGGGGACCATGTGTTAGAGTGCTGATCAGTTTTGCCTTTTAGATCACAATGGATTGATTATTATGGACAGAGAGAAGCTGATCCTAGTTAAGCACTACAACTCACACAATAGATAAATATGGGCCCAGGACAGAAAACATGTGCCATGTTATGTAAGCTTGTGAGGGGTTGAGGGAGTCTCTCTTACCTGAGGGGCTCCATCGGGGGGCTCGTCCCCAGACAGCTCCTGCAGGACGTTGGTAAAGCCCTGGGACAGCCGGCTGAGCATGTAGCCGAAACTGGTGGTACAAGACAGAGTTTTGACATTGAGGGTTCTATCTCAATCAATCATTATTTATAAAGACATTTTTACATCAGCAGTTGTCACAAAGTGATTATACAGAAACCGGATCAAAAAAATCTCCATGGAGTTTGCATTATGATGCATTTACAACGTTAGCGCCTCTTTTATGTTATGATTCACAATTTATTTATTTTTTATTTTTAAGACAAAAACATAGATTGACTCAAATAATCAATGGCAATAAGTGCAGTAGAAGAGAACAATTGAGACCAGTGAAATCATAGAATGAGGGTTCCTGGACAGTCAATCAGTGGAGGCTCCTCGGAGGACCATCCTCAGTGAATTTCATAAAAAGTAGTGAAATATAAAAAAAGTTATCCCTTTTAGATCAAACTATACTAAATATATTCACGTCACCAAATAATTGATGAAAACACACCATTTGCAATGAAGGTCGACAGTAGCCTCAGCAGCACTCTGTATGTTAGCACCATGGTGTAGCTGGAGGACAGCTAGCTTCTGTCCTCCTCTGGGTACATTGACTTCAATACAAAACCTAGGAGGCTCATGGTTCTCACCCCCTTCCATAGACTTACACAGTAATAATGACAACGTCCAGAGGACATCCTAGAAACCTATCACAGCATTTACTGACATGTTGTCCATGCAATCAAAGGATCAGAAAATGAATCTAGTACTAAAAGCATAAGCTACCGCTAGCTAGCACTGCAGTGCATAAAATGTGGTGAGTAGTTGACTCAAAGAGAGAAAGACAATAGTTGAACAAAATAATTTATTCAAAAATTAAGGAAAAGCGAGAGAGAGATATTTTGTTGTATTTTATTTTGTTACTTTCACTTACTTAGCTAGCGCATGCAGCTAGCTAGTTTAATGTACTCAAACACCTAGCTCAAACAAAGAGGGATGCTATGTTAGCTAGCTGGCTATGGCTAACCAACACTGGATTTCTTCCAAGTCAAGGTAAGCTTTTTAAAATATTTTTTATATAATTATTAATTGCCACCAGGCCCACCGGTTCTTAAATGGAGCAAAACTTGGATAGGAATACCTGAATTTGTCCAATAAAATTCACATTTTTAACTGTTGGACTAATGATTACTCCCTAGATTAGCTAGAGGCAGGCAAAAGTATGGAAGGCGGTATTGAATGTGTCACTGTCTGTCACCTTGATTCTCTACCTTGTAAACTTTCATTCATAGGCTAGGTTGTAGCAACCTCACAATGGGTATCGGGAAAATTAGAGTATCATGTAGTAGCCTAAACCTATAGATGTTGCATTGCGGTGATACAGCCCGAAAGGATGCTGTAGATGGTGCATCTGTAAAAGTTTGTGAGTGTTTTTGGTGACAAGCCGAATTTCTTCAGCCTCCTTTGTTTTGTTGACAATAACCTCACACTCGATGTCAACAAAACAAAGGAGATGATCGTGGACTTCAGGAAACAGCAGGGGGAGCACCCCCCTATCCACATCGACGGGACAGTAGTGGAGAGTGTAGTAAGTTTTAAGTTCCCCGGAGTACACATCACGGACAAACTGAATTGGTCCACCCGCGCAGACAGCGTGGCGAAGAAGGCGCAGCAGCGCCTCTTCAACCTCAGGAGGCTGAAGAAATTTGGCTTGTCACCAAAAGCCCTCACAAACTTTTACAGATGCACAATCGAGAGCATCCTGTCGGGCTGTATCACCGCCTGGTACGGCAACTGCTCCGCCCATAACCGTAAGGCTCCAGAGGGTAGTGAGGTCTGCACAACGCATCACCGGGGGAAAACTACCTGCCCTCCAGGACACCTACACCACCCGATGTCACAGGAAGGCCAAAAAGATCATCAAGGTCAACAACCACCCGAGCCACTGCCTGTTCACCCCGCTATCATCCAGAAGGCGAGGTCAGTACAGGTGCATCAAAGCGGGGACCGAGAGACTGAAAAACAGCTTTTACCTCAAGGCCATCAGACTGTTAAACAGCCATCACTAACAGTGAGTGGCTGCTGCCAACTTACTGACTCAACTCTAGCCACTTTAATAATGGAAAAATGTATGTAATAAATGTATCACTAGCCACTTTATATGTTTACATACCCTACATTACTCATCTCATATGTATATACTGTACTCTATACCATCTACTGCATCTTGCCTATGCCGTTCGGCCATCACTCATTCATAAATGTATATGTACATATTCTTATTCATTCCTTTACACTTGTGTGTATAACGTAGTTGTTGTGAAATTGTTAGGTTAGATTACTTATTAGATATTACTGCATGGTCGGAACTAAAAGCACAAGCATTACGCTACACTCGCATTAACATCTGCTAACCATGTGTATGTGACAAATAAAATTTGATTTGAGCTGGGTGAACGGAATGTGAATGACAGTCATCCAATATGCTGTAATAGAAATAAGGCCATGCTCATAAAAAAAATGTATCATCCTCCCTCATCTTAAACGGCACCGACCGCCACTGCATTCAATCATCCTTTGTGCCAATAATATACCTGTGGCAACATACATTAACGGGCATTATTGTTATTGTTTTGTGACCCAGATAGTTCGTGCAGAGGGCCTCGAGGTTCGAGTGTCACTGGAAGAGCCGAACACTGCCGAACAATAGGGCCATTCGACTGCGGCTGCGTCATTTCGTTTTGCCCACTACTCCTGAACAGCAAAGATTATAGGGAGAAATGGATGGCTTACTTTCTGAACAGTTTGACAGTGCTGTCTCCAACCATAGTAAGAGTATTTGATGTGTATACATAAATCGGAATTATGATGCTGTATTGGTTGCGCTTGTATAAAAACAGCGAGTTAGCTTTTCAGTGCACGTAGACAAGCAGCTAGCTAGCTGGCTAACAAGGATAACAGTAATTGGCTAAATATATCGCTGTGCCTTGTTTTTTTGGAGCGTGTGGCAGCTGTTCTAAACTGCAACTCTGGGAATGGTGTGCTGATAGTTGAAAGAACGAGGGACTAACCTGTATGAGTGCTTCTCAGATACCGGTTTCTGCTTTTTATTTGAAGAATATCCTCTGCTGTATTTCTGTGCATAGCCACATCACCAAACATCCCGGAAACAACTTGCAGAGCATCGATTGGCCAGTGGAGGATTGCACAACAGTAAGGGGATGTCTGTAAATTCCGACCGTTTACCATTTTTCAAGAGACTGTCTTATTAAGGAAAAATGTGCAACATGCGCCAAAACGCTCTGTTTTTTTTACAAGATAATGTTTTGGTCTTTTTATACCATGATTAACCTTCTTAACCATTTTCATTTGTAACCACACAACTGAATTTAATAGGATGGGGCCGGGTCATGACCCACGAGTCAATCTGATTATCAACAATGGAAGACAACTTGGACGAAGCCTTCTCCTACTTGCACACTACACCACAGTGTTTGTGACCTTTGTGAGTCGCTCTGTGAACTGGTTCGTGCAGATGCTAAAGTGGACCACACTGTTTGCACGGTACACCGTGTCCGTCTTTGACTCCATCTACAGACACCTGCATTGGTGGCGTAGAAGGGGCGGTGGAGGGGTTGCCAAGCAGATCTGCCCCAGCCCTGACACAAAATCAGGGTGACCAGAGTAAACATGTCAAGTCTCTTTAAACTTGAAGAAGTCTTAATGATTTAATTGAGAGTTTTAACCTTAGCACTAACCGGACAGCCTGCTCAAGACATCAAATCGGAAGATCTCACTGCTCTTTTGGGAAAATGAAGTGCAACAGTGGTGAGAGAGTTGAAGTAGAATGGAAATAGCACCTTACTGAAGTCTTTCATTTCTTTGTTTAATTCCTTACTAACAGTCTAGTGTTTTACAGTATATGCATGTATCTGTTGCATGTGTATTCCTTGTGCTGTAATGCCAATATGAAAGTTACATGTTTGAATTTTCATATCATAAACTGCTAGAATAATGTTCAAGGAAAGCTTCTCCAAAACCACTAACAGGAGGGGAAGAATCGTGCATTAAACACACTCACTCATTAAAGACATCTCTGGTATTATAACACTTTTCTAAAGGGGATCAATTCAACTACACTACCCACCTATGAACTGTCATTTGTAACATGTATAGGATGTACAGTATAGGGGTCTAACTAAGCAGCTATTTTGTCCCACAGCCAGCTATTCATGTAACTGTAAATAACTGAGAAGTATGCTTCCAGGGCCACCGGACAGGGAATGGGTCTTTCACATTCTAATCTCGGCACCCAGAACCAAATCTAATCGATTACATTTATGTTCAGTCAGTCTCAAGACTATTCCCATTCCTGCATTATACTGTCTATCAGTAATTCTAACCACTATTGAGTTGAACAAATACAGAATTGTCTTTATCTATGCTTGTGTTTCCTTTTATTGTATTCTTTTTTTAAACTTATTTTAATTGTAAAAACTGTGAAAATACTATATGAATGGCAGCATTGTGTTCAAAATCATGCCAACAATAATCCCTACAGTTGGAAATGTGTTGGTTGTCTGTACTTAAATCACTATTTTAATCACTCATATACACCGAGTATACCAAACATTAGGAACACCTTCCTAATATTGAGTTGCAACCCCACCCTTTTGACCTCAGAACAGACTTAATTCGCCGGGGCATGGACTCTTCAAGGTGTTGAAAGCGTTCCACAGGGATGCCAACGCTTCGCACAGTTGTGTCAAGTTAGCTGGATGTCCTTTGGGTGGACCCTTCTTGTTGCACACAGGAAACTGTAGTGTGAAAAACCCAGCAGCATTGCAGTTCTTGACACAAACTGGTGTGCCTGGCACCTACAACCATACCCCATTCAAAGGCACTTAAATATTTTGTCTTGCCCATTCACCCTCTGAATGGCACACATACACAATCCGTCTCAAGGTTTAAAAATACTTATTTAACTGGTCTCCTCCCCTTCATCTACATTGATTGAAGGGGATTTAACAAGTGACATCAATTAGGGATCATAGCTTTCACCAGGATTCACCTTGTCAGTCTATGTCATGGAAAGAGCAGGTGTCCTTAATGTTTTGTATACTCAGTGTATACCACAGGTGTCAAACTCATTCCATGGATGAATGAGTGTCTGCGGGTTTTTGCTCCTCCCTTGTACTCAATAGAGGAATTAAGGTCACCAGCGAGTAACAAACTCCCCTCACCTGGTTGTTTAAGGCTCTATTGAAAGGAAAAAACAGGGCCTCCCGGGTGGCGCAGTGGTTAAGGGCGCTGTACTGCAGCGCCAGCGGTGCCATCGAGTCCCTGGGTTCGCGCCCAGGCTCTGTCGTAACCGGCCGCGACCGGGAGGTCTGTGGGGCGACGCACAATTGGCCTTGGTTGGTAGGGATGTCCTTGTCTCATCGCGCACCAGCGACTCCTGTGGCGGGCCGGGCGCAGTGAGCGCTAACCAAGGTTGCCAGGTGCACGGTGTAGCCTCCGACACATTGGTGCGGCTGGCTTCCGGGTTGGATGCGCGCTGTGTTAAGAAGCAGTGCGGTTGGTTGGGTTGTGTATCGGAGGACGCATGACTTTCAACCTTCGTCTCTCCCGAGCCCGTACGGGAGTTGTAGCGATGAGACAAGATTGGAAATTGGATACCATGAAAAAGGGGTAAAAATTCAAAAAAAGAAGAAGAAAAAAAAAAAGGAAAAAAGAGAAACCTGCAGACACTCGGCCATCCATGGAATGAGTTTGACACCCCTGGTCTAGATACAGCCTTTAAAGATGGAAACGGCACCACAGTTCCTGTGTTACAGAGGTGAGCAGCGTGATAAAAAAAACAATTGCAGTACACACGTGATGTGTGAGGGGAAAACAAGTATTTGCAGTAACTTCTTTGTTGTATACTGAACAAAAATATGAATGCAAAATGTAACAATTTTAATGAGTTCATATAAGGAAATCAGGCAATTTAAATAAATTAGATGGATTTAAATCTATGGATTTCAAATGAGTGGGCAGGGGCGGAGCCAGGCCCAGCCAATCAGAATGAGTTTTTCCTCACAAAAAGGCTTTATTACAGACAGAAATACTCCTCAGCTGTCCGGTCTCAGACGATCTCACAGTTGAAGAAGCCGGATGTGGAAGTCCTGGGCTGGCGTGGTTACGAGGCTTGTTGGATGTACTGCCAGTACTCTGTACTGTAGTCTAAGTAAGACACTTCTGACTGTAGGATGTGCCACAATGTTCTATGTGGGCCTAAGCACCACAGTTGAAGTACTTTATTGTGCATTATGCTAAATCCACTGCTTGTCTGGCGTCAATGTTACTGTTGCACTTTATGGAGAATCAAAGTCTGGCACTGTAATACAGATAGTTTATGCTTGCAGAAAGCATTGTCTTGTGGTCACAATGAACTGATTAATGACCTGGTCCTACTTGGTCTATGAATGTGAAGGAATCTCAATAAACCAAACTTAAAACAGAAAACTGTGACATTCTTCACTATTTTCTTCCCTTTCCAGTCAAATGCCACACAGACACATGATCATGATTGATGTAGGCTTGCAAATAGGTGAGATAACATGAAATGATTCCAGATTGTTAGAGAACTTTGTCCCCGTAAGAGCTACAGTCTGTCGTTGCTGTTTTAATAAATCTTCTTATGGCTGCAGGGGCAGTACTGAGTAGCTTGGATGAAAGGTGCCCAGAGTAAACGGCCTGCTCCTCAGTCCCACTTGCTAATATATGCATATTATTAGTAGTATTGGATAGAAAACACTCTGAAGATTCTAAAAATGTTTGAATGATGTCTGTGAGTATAAACAGAACTCATATGGCAGGCAAAAACCTGAGAAGAAATCCTAACAGGAAGTGGGAAATCTGAGGCTGGTCGATTTATAACCCAGCCCCTATTGAATACAGTGGGATATTGGTTGTTGCACTTCCTAAGGCTTCCACTAGATGTCAACCGTCTTTAGAAACTTTTTGAGGATTCTACTGTGAAGGGGGACTGAATGAGAGAGGAATGAGTCAGGTCTGCCATGAGCTGACCATGCTCTGACCATGTACGTTCACATGAGAGGGAGTTCTGTTCCATCGCACTTCTGAAGACAATGGAATTCTCCGGTTTGAACATTATTAACGTTTTATGTTAAAAACATCCTAAAGATTGATTCCATACATTGTTTGACATGTTTCTACAGACAGGAACGTAACTTTTTGACATTTTGTCTGCAACTAGGGAACGCGCTTCATGACTTTGGATTTGTTTACCAAACATGCTAACAAAAGTAGCTCTTTGGAAATAAATGGACATTATAGAACTAAATCAAACATTTAATGTGGAACTGGGATTCCTGGGAGTGCATTCTGATGAAGATCAAAGGTAAGGGAATATTTATAATGCTATTTATGAATAATGATGACCACCCAATATGGCGGATATCTTTTTGGCTGCTTTGTCTGAAAGCTATACTCAGATTATTGCATGGTTTGCTTTTTCCGCAAAGTATTTTAGAACACTGACACCGCGGTGGCATTAAGGAGAAGTGTATCTATATTTCCATGTCTAACAATTGTATTTTCATCGACATTTATAATGAGTATTTCTGTAAAATGATGTGGCTCTCTGCAATATCACCGGATGTTTTTGGAACTAGTGAACGTAAGTAACGTGCCAATGTATACTGAGATTTTTTTTATATAAATATGCACTTTATCGAACAAAACATATGTATTGTGTAACATAAAGTCCTATGCGTGTCATCTGATGAAGATCATCAAAAGGTTAGTGATTAATTTTATCTCTATTTGTGCTTTTTGTGACTCCTCTCTTTGGCTGGAAAAATGGCTGAATTTCTCGGTGACTTGGTGGTGACCTAACATAATCGTTTGTGGTGCTTTCGCTGTAAAGCCTATTTCAAATCGGACACTTTGGTGGGATTAACAACAAGATTACTTTTGATGAATTTTAATTATGAGATTTCTGTTGTTTGAATTTGGCGCTCGGCACTTTCACTGGCTGTTGTCATATCGATCCCGGTAACGGGATTGCAGCCCTAAGAAGAGCTCAGTCTTCAATGAAAACAGTTTCCAGAAGCAGTAGCATTTACTTTACAATTGCTGATCCAGAGAAGCAATGCATATGTTCATGTATGACTAATGATGCTGCAGTGCATTTACAGTGGTGGAAAAAGTACTAACGTGTCATACTTGAGTGAAAGTAAAGGCTATACATCAAATTCCATTGGTTAAGAAAACCGGATGGCACATGCCAACACTCAGACATCATTTAGAAACAGTATTTGCTTAGTGAGTCTGCCTGATCAGAGGCAGCAGGGATGACAACGCTTTATGGTAGGTACGTAAATTGGACCATATTGCTGTCCTGCCTTAGCATTCAAAATATAAGTAGTTTAGTACAGACATCCCCAAAAAAATGAAAGGTCCAATCCGCAATTTGTATCTCAATATCAAATCATTTCTAAGTAACAATTAAGTACCTTACTGTGACTGTTTTCAATTAAAATTGTCAAAAATAAACAAAAATCGTTTTTTTAAGAGCAATTTCTCAAGCAAGAATTTTGTTAGGACTGTCTGGGAGTGGCCTGAGTGGGGAGGGGAAAACTGAAAATAAGATTTGGAACTTTTTCTTATTGGTCTATTAAATCATTTACAGCTTGGTGATGTCACCAGGCAGGCCAAAACTCCATCCCGCCAAAACAGGCTGAAATTTCAGGCAGCCTTTTCAAACAGCTCTTACACTAAAAAGGCATTATCATTTTCACAGTGTTATTCCAACTTCAGTGTGGAAATATATATGTATATATCACGTTTTGACTGCACTGGGCCTTTAAATGGTACTTATCAGTTTGAGAAAGAGAATACCAAGGTGTAAGTCAGCATCCCTGTCCCCATGGTTGGTGGACAGTGTACAGTCCTCCTTTCCTCCAATGGGGCCTTAAGCCCTTTATCAGCTGCTGCTCCTGGGTTACAGCCAACTAGAGACAGGGAAAACACAATAGGGTGTGGCCAGTCCGACCTGATTCAAAAGCCCTGGCCGGTGCCCACCTCCTCCCCAGGTCCCATCGTTGTGTGACTGTGAAGAGCGATACCCTCCGCTTCACAGTAGACCAATAGGGCTCTTAAGGCGACCGCTAACCCCGTCTTTCGACACTTCTATAGGCTCCAGCCATCACAAAAGTCAGCGACTGTACAGACATGGGTAACGCTACAGGATCCACCGTGGAAGATCTCCAGGCTGTGGAGAAGCACCTCTGGTATAAGAAGTTCATGACCGAGTGTCCTTCGGGTCAGCTTACCCTGCATGAGTTCAAGCAGTTCTTTGGGCTCCGGGGACTGGATGCTGAAGCCAACGCCTACATCGAGCAGATGTTCCGCACGTTCGATATGAACAAGGTAAGACGATGTGGCATTCATTGAACCGAGGCTGCTTGCAAAGGGGATGCTATAGGCTAAAATGGGCTTTACATTTATATGTCAAAGTAGGAACGCCTCAGGCACACTCAAAATGGTGAAGGGGACACCTTACCAACAGAGGTATGTATAAGGATATGATTGGCTGCATTGTAAAATCTATGCACTAATTACAAGTGCACCTAAATATATAGTAATGACATAATGCCTCTACTCAAATAAGACCCCTAGTTCTCCATTTTCCAAAAGCTAAAGTACATTTTAAAAAGTGTGCATCTTAAACCAGCAAAAATCCACAGTTAAACATAGGGAATCTCTTGAATCCAAGGGTTTTGTTTAGACTAATCTTCCAGATGAGTTTGAAGAAGCTAATCATCTCACAAGAACTAAGGCTCAATTTACACAACTATATTTAGTAACCCTGTCACCTTTGATTATAATATTATAATAGGCTGGGATTGGATTCATGCGATTTAGTACGAGGATTATTTTGAGAGACAAGTTGTCAATATCTCTGCGGTAGGAGTGCGGTCTGAGTTTATCTACTATTTTTCTCTTTTAAATTATTTCAGCATCAGAGACAGCTGATTTGAATTAGTGATAGCTTATGTGAAAGTTTAATGACAGAACATGATGCATGTGAACAGTTGGTTACACTGATCAGAATATTGAATGTTCACTTCAAAGAAATGACTTGAATCTCCATTTTATCACATTGAACCCTAAGGAATGTCCAGATCTCAAGAGCTGTGTGCCAGATTAGACCTTTATGTGTTTTGAGTTTCCCATTTTTGTCAGTAGCTAGTAGTTTTATGGGTGTAGCTGGGGAGGTTGGAAACCATGGTACTATTCCCTGGGGACAGAACTAAGTGACTAACTACTATTTTCAGATCTTCAGGACAGTGCAGTGAACAAGGCTGGCAATTATGTTACAGAACGGGTTGTTAGAATCCTGGATGCTGATTAAGAAGTGCAGTATGACAATCTTAGATTGTGCACGTCAGCTGGGTTTAACCAATTCTGATCTTTTTTCCACTAACTGGTATTTTTTTGACCAATCACATCAGCTCTTTTTCAGAGCTGATCTGATTGTAGAGTCGCAATTCAACGGCTCAGACACGAGAGGTATGTGGCAGGGTCTACAGTCAATCACAGACTACAAAAAGAAAACCAGCCCCGTCAGGCGGACCACGATGTCTTGCTCCCAGACAAACTAAACAGCTTCTTTGCTCGCTTTGAGGACAATACAGTGCCACTGACACGGCCCGGTACCAAAACCTGCGGGCTCTCCTTCACCGCAGCCAACGTGAGTAAAACATTTAAACGTGTTAACTCTCGCAAAGCTGCCGGCCCAGACGGCATCCCTAGCCGCGTCCTCAGAGCATGCGCAGACCAGCTGGCTGGTGTGTTTACGGACATATTCAATCAATCCTTATCAGTCTGCTGTTCCCACATGCTTCAAGAGGGCCACCATTGTTTCTGTTCCCAAGAAAGCGAAGGTAACTGAGCTAAATGACCATCACCCCGTAGCACTCATTTCCGTCATCATGAAGTGCTTCGAGAGACTAGTCAAGGATCATATCACCTCCACCCTACCTGACACCCTAGACCCACTCCAATTTGCTTACCACCACAATAGGTCCACAGACGACGCAATCGCAATCACACTGCCCATACCCATCTGGACAACACGAATACCTATGTGAGAATGCTGTTCATCGAATTCACAGCTCAGCATTTAACACCATAGTACCCTCCAAACTCGTCATTAAGCTCAAGACCCTGGGCCTCGACCCCGCCCTGTACAACTAGGTCCTGGACTTTAACGGGACGCCCCCAGGTGGTGAGGGTAAGAAACATCTCCACCCCGCTGATCCTCAACACTGGGGCCCCACAAGGGTGCGTTCTCAGCCCTCTCCTGTACTTCCTGTTCCCCCATGACTGCGTAACCATGCACACCAACTCAATCATAAAGTTTGCAGACGACACTACAGTGATAGGCCTGATTACCAACAACAACGAGACGAGGGTCCTAGGAGTGTGGTGTCAGGAAAATAACCTCACACTCAACGTCAACAAAACAAAGGAGATGATCGTGGACTTCAGGAAAAAGCAGAGGGAACACCCCCCTATCCACATCGATGGAACAGTAGTGGAGAGGGTAGTAAGTTTTAAGTTCCTTGGCGTACACATCACGGACAAACTGAAATGGTCCACCCACACAGACAGCGTGAAGAAAACACTCAAACTTTTACAATCGAGAGCATCCTGTCGGGCTGTATCACCGCCTGGAATGGCAACTGCTCCGCCCACATCCGTAAGGCTCTCCAGAGGATAGTGAGGTCTGCACACACATCACCGGGGGCAAACTACCTGCCCTCCAGGACACTTACACCACCCGATGTCACAGGAAGGCCAAAAAGATCATCAAGGACTACAACCACCCGAGCCACTGCCTGTTCACCCCGCTATCATCCAGAAGGCGAGGTCAGTACAGGTGCATCAAAGCAGGGACCGAGAGACTGAAAAACAGCTTCTATCTCAAGGCCATCAGACTGTTAAACAGCCATCACTAACATTGAGTGGCTGCTGCCAATATACTGACTCAAATCTCTAGCCACTTTAATAATTCAAAATGGGATGTAAAAAATGTATCACTAGTCACTTTAAACAATGCCACTTTATATAATATATAATGTTTACATACCTACATTACTCATCTCATATGTATATACTGTACTCTATACCATCTACTTCATCTTACCTATGCAGTTCGGTCATCGCTCATCCATATATTTATCTGTACATATTCTTAATCATTCCTTTACACTTGTGTGTATAACGTAGTTGTTGTGAAATTGTTAGGTTAGATTACTTGTTAGATATTACTGCATGGTCGGAGCTAGAAGCACAAGCATTTCACTACACTCGCATTAACATCTGCTAACCATGTGTATGTGACCATTTTTTTTTTTTTGATTTGGTCGGAGACCAATCACATCAGCTCTTTTTCAGAACTGATCTGATTGGTCAGAGACCAATTAGTGAAAAAAGGATCAGAATTGGGCTGCCTGTGTAAACGCAGGCACAGTGAAGTGATGGTGTCAGTGTAAAGCTGAGCGAAGTGCGACTAATTTGGGTTGACCCAGAGGGCACTAATGCTGCCAAGTAATTTTGTAGGATCTTAATGTGAGCCAGTTTTCTACAGCAGGAAAATAATCCTATAGCAACAGAAAAAGTGAATTATTATGTGGATTATAATTAATGGACATTTTTTGAAGGGGTTGATACATTTTTTACAAAAGAGAAAATCAAGTCAGAAATGTTTAAACCTCAAATACACTACAGGTTTTAAAATGTCTTACATTGCAGGAAAGTTAACCTGCAACATGGTGATCAAATTAAGATCCTATATCTGTATGTCTTGCCACGGCCTTGGCACAGATCAGTGTGCAGATAATCCCCCAGCGATTATACATGGTTATCATCCCTGCATCATCTAAGCAGAACATGATCACCTACATCTTGAGGAGATGACTGAGATGGTAAAAAGAGACGTTCCAACTAACACACTTTCCTTTTTACAGGATGGCTACATAGACTTCTTGGAGTATGTGGCTGCTCTGAGCCTGGTGATGCGGGGTAAAATGGAACATAAGCTCCGCTGGTACTTTAAGCTGTATGATGTGGACGGCAACGGGTGCATTGATCGAAGTGAGCTGCTAAACATCATAAAGGTATAGAGACCAGTCCAGATAGGCAGTGCTGTGCAATGGAATCTGTATCACACAAAGGCATGCAGGCTAACTCGCTCCTTTTCTCTTCTTTAGGCTATCCGTGCAATCAATGGGAACGAAAACCAGGAAGTTGATGCAGAGGAGTTCACCAACCGGGTGTTTGACAAGATAGATGTCAACGGAGATGGCGAGTGTCCACTTCTTTTTTTGTCAGACTTGTAGGGTTGTGAGTTATGTCCCTTTCCATTTCAGGCTAACAATCTCTTAACCTTGTCTTCTACCTTCTACCCATCAGGGGAGCTGTCTTTGGAGGAGTTTGTGGCAGGGGCTCACACTGACGAAGACTTCATGGAAGTAATGATGAAGACCTTGGATCTCACCCACATAGTCGCCATGATCCACAATCGGAGGCACAGTGTTTAGAGTCTGCCCTCAGACGCCTCCATCTCCACTCTCCATTGTAATAGACTGCCGAAGGGCCACATAGGAACTGAGCCATGAGCCCTCAAAAGATCTAGCCCAGATTTGTATAAAGACAATCTTTATCTTAGCAATGCTGAAGGGCCATGCTTTGAATGCATTCTTTGTTGTCGGAATTCACGAGGTTGAATGACGATGAAAAATTCCCTTTGCCTGCATACAAATAACTCAGTCAACCATCGCTGGCTGGTTAGTGCCCTTGTGCATGATCTAAATCTGAGAGAGGTCTACATGATGAGAGATTTCTCACACCGTCAGCTGAACCGGAGACCCAACTAGGTCATAAAACATAAGGAGGGTGGAGGATAAAGAGGGTGGAGGGAGTGGAGTGGTGACTACCCAAGGTGGTGATTACCCATTATAACCCATGCATTCCTGACAAAAAATAAATATATATTTTTAAATCCCTCACCCACCTCAGAGGCAGATTCCTGTAGGGAAATGATCATTTCCAAACCACATCGATAATGACGTCTCAAATGATCTTTTGGACCAAACTCCGTTATTCAGTTGAGTGGTTCCTCTCTATGACTGTGCGTCCGGGTTCTATTGGAGGAAGTTATAATTCACCCACTTTCCTCCCAGTACAGTCAGTTGTCAGCTCAAATATGACTAGAACCCAAGTTCATTCTGTGCCATGACTAAACGTTCCAGTTCCTCAGTAAACAGGTTCTTCCACAAGTTAGGGACCTAAATAACTTAGATACTTGTCACAAAATGCACTTTGTAAAAAAATAAATAAGACCAGCATGTTTTTACATTGCACTGGCCCCAGTTGTTAGGAAATTAAAGTCAGCATTTTCAGGACATTCATTTGAAGGAATATCTTAACACAACTACATTCTAATGTTTTCCCTACCAGACAGTAAAGTGTAAAAAATAAATTGTGCACATTTGTTTGTGTTTCTGTGAGTGTGTGAGACATACATGAATGACCAATGCGCTCGCCTAGATGGCATTAGAATTACCTTTATATAGATCCATAGCCCACTAACCTTGTTTTACCCAAAAATTGCTCTAGTTTATAATAGTCAAATAAAGATTGAAATCTGTTGTATTTTCATCACACTCCACAGCTTTAATTGCTCACTATTGTTTTAGAAATCAAAATGCCTAACAGACACTGTGGCATAATTAAGGAGACAGGGAGGTGAGTCACAAGGCAGACTGTGCCAGTACGGTTGCCATGACAACCATGACCCATTTCCATGGTAACACACATCCATAAAGCACTACAAAAAGGTTACGCAGCACTTACATGGATCTGAACTAATCTGGAAGGAGGGACACTGACCAGGGCAGTCTGACAGTCAGCAGCATGTTTAAAAACGACATGAACATGATGTAAAATATCAATAAATATGCCGGCTGATACATAGAAAACACCCAAACCAAATAAAAAGGAGTAGAGGTCACAGTCAGTCAGGGTGAGGACCTAAAACCACCTAAACTCCCCTTGTGGATCTGACTGTACTGGCTTTACCTCTGCAGACAGACAGGACAGACTGCATTGTGCTGAACTGGTTGATCCACTGCTCACAGGATGAGTGTTTAAATCTGGATAATTGTCATCAGTTATGGGATTCACTGGGGCAGGAATGGCTAGTGACAAATAAACAAATACCCAGGAATATGGCAACTGTCAACCCAGAAAGCATTAATAATCTACAACTGCAGCCTATAACACACCACTAACCACATATACTAAATCAATGCACTGTTATCAGGAAGGATGTCAACCATCATGGAGAGCTGATCATTTTACATTTTAGTCATTTAGCAGACGCTCTTATCCAGAGCTTCTTACATTAGTGAGTCCATACATTTTCATAGTTGTCCCCCGCGGGAATTGAACCCACAACCCTGGCGTTGCAAGTGCCATGCTCTACCAACTGAGCTACACGGGACCAATGAGATACTAGTGTACTGCTACTATCTAGTGCCTCAGCTCAGATCCCTCCCACATATAGCTTAAAGGGAATCTGAGAGAGACTATGTAGTACATGGGGCTTTGACCACTATGGAATTTTGGGTAACAATTAATTGTCATGAAAACGGCCATGGATATTGTCAGTCATCTTTGTTAAAAAAATGTTTTGCGCTTTTAATGTATTATACTGAATCTTTGAAAATAGCCATACCTAATGAATACAACCACGTTTCAAAAATGAATGGGTTTGACCACTTAGAACATTTGGAAAGGAAGTTTCTCCTCTCGACCATGCCGTTCTGCTCGTAAAACCATGACTAACATTACCCTCATGTAAAAATGAAAAACTGCTATTGGGTAAACTTGTCTATATCTACTAAATAGTAGATATAGTAGATAAGTAGATAAGTATAGTAGATAAGTGGACCCCCCTAAAATAAACGTTTCAAGATGTTTCTTTTGTGTTCACGGTTATTATCCATAATTGTTATTTACACGATTATTGTGCCAACCTTATTTCATACTATCAGCACAGCCATTTACGCCAACCGAGCAATTAATGGGACAATTTGACTTCATGGGAACGCAAGATCTAGAGTCAGAAAGAAGGAAATGTAGAAATATTACATACCCTACATTTTGTACCTTAAAAGAAGTCTTCGATGAGTCCTTCATTCTACCAGGTTCTTATTGTGCGTAGCTGTAGTTGTCAGACCATGGAGAGAACAGAATCCGGTCACAATTATGAAACCTTTGTTAACAGGGACATTTTATTTTGGGACTTTTAATTGAAAAATAATATTGAAGTCCACCACAACCCCAAGGTATCCAAAGGGCTCCTGTGAATCCAGTAAAATATGAATGTTCTCCATTGTTTGTTTACCACAATCAAACAGGTGTAGCTAGGGAATCAATAGGCACATTCACAACGCAGAACATTCACAATGCTGCAGATGCTGGCGTCTGACAGTGGTTCCAGTCAGTCATCAGGGGGCAGTAAAGCATAGGCCTAATGATTCCATAGTCCTCTGGTCCTGCACAGTGCACACACAGTGAGGAGTCCAGACAACCAAGGCATCTCCCACCTTTCTGCTCATGTTTGTCCAATGTCCACCAGTACATTCCATTCCATCAGAGTCCAGATGAATTCCTCTCCCTTAAACCACCACGGCTAGAGGAAGTCATACAGGTACTTTACCATGTCAAAGCTCACAGTCCTGGAAATTAAGAGCAGCGGTCACAAAAGTCTGATATCTGATATTCTAAAAATAGAAATGTCTAGCAGTAAAACAGATTTGTGGTGAATACACTAAAGCAGGGCTCTCCAACCCTGTTCCTGGAGAGCTACCCTCCTGTAGGTTCCCTCCAACCCTGTTCCTGGAGAGCCACCCTCCTGTAGGTTCCCTCCAACCATGTTCCTGGAGAGCTACCCTCCTGTAGATTCCCTCCAACCCTGTTCCTGGAGAGCCACCCTCCTGTAGGTTCCCTCCAACCCTGTTCCTGGAGAGCCACCCTCCTGTAGGTTCCCTCCAACCCTGTTCCTGGAGAGCCACCCTCCTGTAGGTTCCCTCCAACCCTGTTCCTGGAGAGCCACCCTCCTGTAGGTTCCCTCCAACCCTGTTCCTGGAGAGCCACCCTCCTGTAGGTTCCCTCCAACCCTGTTCCTGGAGAGCTACCCTCCTGTAGGTTCCCTCCAACCCTGTTCCTGGAGAGCTACCCTCTTGTAGGTTCCCTCCAACCCTGTTCCTGGAGAGCTACCCTCCTGTAGGTTCCCTCCAACCCTGTTCCTCGAGAGCTACCCTCCTGTAGGTTCCCTCCAACCCTGTTCCTGGAGAGCTACCCTCCTGTAGGTTCCCTCCAACCCTGTTCCTGGAGAGCTACCCTCCTGTAGGTTCACTACAACGCGGTTCCTGGAGAGCCACCCTCCTGTAGGTTCCCTCCAACCCCAATCTAGCACACCAGGTTCTAATAATTAGCTGGTTTATGAACCGAAAGAGGTCAGTTACAACTGGGGTTGGAGCGAACACCTACAGGAGGGTATTTCCCTAGGAACAGGGTTGGAGAGCCCTGCACTAAAGACAACAGTAACATACACACCTGGAGATGGCGAGGATGAAGTCCAGAGAGACGGCACATTTGTACTTGGGCGCATCCAGCTGGTCATCGTGGCCCACCTGATTCAACAGCTGAAGGGTCACCAGGGAGGAGATCTGGGGGGGGGGGGGGGGGGCTTGTCATCAACTATATTTCATTTGGCTTTACACAAATAGAGAATTCAGACTGGAGATCAAATCATTTTAAAATCACTTCACATTAAGCCCCTACCACACATCAATTCAAGAGCAGTTCAGGGGTTGAAATAATCTAGCCAAGGGGCCAGCTGGTGAATTAGAATAAGAACCATCCAATCATACACTAATACTACCATCACATGACTATTCCAGGAGTTCCACTAAATAACATTGCTACATCATTTTCCATAATCCCAGTTCAGAGTCAGAGCTTATTGAGGACCTTTTCCACTGAAGAATGAGTTTGTTTTATACTGAACAAAAATATAAAGACTCAACATGTAAAGTGTTGGTTTCATGAGCTGAAATAAAAGATCCTAGAAATGTTCCATAAATCTTTCCTGCCCAGGACCTCCACATCCGGCTTCTTCACCTGCAGGATCATGGGGGGGGGGGGGGGTACTGGGGATTATTTCTATATGTAATAAAGCCCTTTTTGGGGGAAAACTCATTCTGATTGGCCAGGCCTGGGTCACCAGTGGGTGGGCCCGGCTCCCAAGAGGGTGGGCCTATGCCCTCCCATGGCAGCTCCCCTTCCTAGTCATGTGAGATCCATAGATAAGGGCCTAATGAATATATTTCAATTGATTGATTTCCTTATATGAACTGAAACTCCGCAAAATCGTTGAATGTTGCATTTATATTTTTGTTCAGTATATATGAGTGCGTTTTACTTTTCATGAATATTCATGTCTATAGTGTATATTGATGTGTATGTTTGATACAGGGCTCATTTGTAAGAGTCCTTGATCTCAGCATGACTCCCTGTCAAAATAAAGGTTAAATACAGTGGGGCAAAAAAGTATTTAGTCAGCCACCAATTGTGCAAGTTCTCCCACTTAAAAAGATGAGAGAGGCCTATAATTTTCATCATAGGTACACTTCAACTATGACAGACAAAATTAGAAAGAAAATCCAGAAAATCACATTAAAAATCCTACAATGAATTTATTTGCAAATTATGGTGGAAAATAAGTATTTGGTCACCTTCAAATAAGCAGGATTTCTGGCTCTCACCGACCTGTAACTTCTTCTTTAAAAGGCTCTTCTGTCCTCCACTCGTTACCTGTATTAATGGCACCTGTTTGAACTTGTTATCAGTATAAAAGACACCTGTCCACAACCTCAAACAGTCACACTCCAAACTCCACTATGGCCAAGACCAAAGAGCTGTCAAAGGACACCAGAAACAAAATTGTAGACCTACACCAGGCTGGGAAGACTGAATCTGCAATAGGTAAGCAGCTTAGTTTGGAGAAATCAACTGTGGGAGCAATTATTATGAAATGGAAGACATACAAGACCACTGATAATCTCCCTCGCTCTGGGGCTCCACGCAAGATCTCACCCGGTGGGGTCAAAATGATCACAAGAACGGTGAGCAAAAATCCCAGAACCACACCTAGTGAATGAACTGCAGAGAGCTGGGACCAAAGTAACAAAGCCTACCATCAGTAACACACTACGCCGCCAGGGACTCAAATCCTGCAGTGCCAGACGTGTCCTCCTGCTTAAGCCAGTACATGTCCAGGCCCGTCTGAAGTTTGCGAGAGAGCATTTGAATGATCCAGAAGAAGATTGGGATGTCATATGGTCAGATGAAACCAAAATATAACTTTTTGGTAAAAACTCAACTCGTCGTGTTTGGAGGACAAAGAACGCAGAGTTGCATCCAAAGAACACCATATCTACTGTGAAGCATGGGGGTGGAAACATCCTGCTTTGGAGCTGTTTTTCTGCAAAGGTACCAGGACTACTGATCCATGTAAAGGAAAGAATGAATGGAGCCATGTATCATGAGATTTTGAGTGAAAACCTCCTTCCATCAGCAAGGGCATTGAAGATGAAACGTGGCTGGGTCTTTCAGCATGACAATGATCCAAAACACACCGCCCGGGCAACGAAGGAGTGGCTTCGTAAGAAGCATTTCATGGTCCTGAAGTGGCCTAGCCAGCCTCCAGATCTCAACCCCCAGATCTCAACCCCATAGAAAATCTTTGGAGGGAGTTGAAAGTCCGTGTTGCCCAGCAACAGCCCCAAAACATCACTGCTCTAGAGGAGATCTGCATGGAGGAATGGGCCAAAATACCAGCAACAGTGTGTGAAAACCTTGTGAAGACTTACAGAAAACGTTTGACCTCTGTCATTGCCAACAAAGGGTATATAACAAAGTATTGAGATAAACTTTTGTTATTGACCAAATACTTATTTTTCACCATAATTTGCAAATAAATTCATTAAAAATCTTAATGTGATTTTCTGGATTTTTTTTCTCATTTTGTCCGTCATAGTTGAAGTGTACCTATGATGAAAATTACAGGCCTCTCTCCTTTTTAAGTTGGAGAACTTGCACAATTGGTGGCTGACTAAATACTTTTTTGCCCCACTGTATATATTTTTTAAATTATCCCTTGGATGACACTGCAGAAAGCCTGAGTGTCTCAGCTGACCTGACAGAAAACACTGGCGGTGGGGGCCACTCTGCTGTCCACCACACTGTAGAAGATGGCCAGGAGACGGTCCAGAGGGAACGGCTTAGGACCCAGCAGGTGATTACTGGTCTGAATGGGAGAGAGGTGAATTCACTAGGTAGAACATCTCATTGACTAAACCTAAAGAATAGTACAACAGCTTTAGCTAAAGATAATCACCTTTTCATGTTTCTTCAAAAAGTTGGTCTTTTTTATTTTGCCATGGTGCTGTTGGGCAAGTGAGAATCATTTAATCACCAATAACTAAAACACACAAGGATGGGGGGAAATTATGCAAACAATTACATTGATAGAAACTGCAATCCATCTACAATATTAAAGCTGATCTACACCCCCCCCCCCCCCCCACACACACACACACACACACAAAAGAGAAACAAATAAATACAAGTAGGCAAAGTAGCAGGCAAACAGAGTTGGTGAATAGCAGGTGGCATTGATGTTTAACAACAGACTCCTATTCCAACGTGTCTAGCTTTTGAGATGGTGAGGTGAAGGAGGTTCAGGTGCTGAGGAGAGAACAGGTACCTTGAGGAAGAAGCGTTTGTCAGTGCGAGCAGGGTTGTAGGAGGCCAGGTATGCAGCTATCAGCAGGAACTTGGAGTAGTAAGGCAACTCCACATGGGCATGAGCAGACAGACCTGAGAAAGGCAGAGGAAGCTCTCAATGTCTTTACCTGGGAAACATGTACAACAGCATCATCTGAAGATGGCTTGTGGATAGGAGATGAGAGAAACATCTGCTGTTGTTTCCACTGTCTAGGTATCTAGTACCAGTGAGAATGGAGTGGGCCTTCCATTCGGGGATAAACATAGGGGTAGTTTAGAGGGTCCACTCCCCTGAACTCCCTCTCAGGCTGGGGACTAGCAGCAACACAAAAGAGGAGATAGCTGGGGTCTGGGAGTGTGTGAACTGGTCCTGGTCACTAGATTATACTAGGTTATTTCCACCGGTCTTGTTCTCAGTGCATGCATATCTGTGTGTCCACACTTCTCCTTGCCTACCTCTCACGGCTCCTGCCTCCTTCTCCTCCATCTGCAGCTGTTGCTCCCACTGCACACTGAGCAGAAGAGAGACATGACAAAGTCAGGGGACACACCCCTATTACAGAGCCAGCGGTTGTGTGATAAAGGCCAGCAAACGGAATTAAGGCTGTCTGTCGTCAGTCCGTGAGAAAAGGAGGTTGGTCATGGAAGCTAAATCAATGGGACTCGATCATCTTTGGCTGAGGCAGATGTACACAGACAGACCTGGACACCTCTCGCAGGTACACCGTCTGCATTGCCTTCTTCAGATGAGGCTCGATGTTCCTCCACAGCTTGTGAGTGTCACTCTCTTTCACTGAGGGCAGAGAAAATTGATAATCTGAGAGACAAGCTAGAGAGAGGATGACATGAAAGGAATCCATCATCAAATTAAAGTACAGATAGAGAGACTAAGGGAAGACAGCAAAGTTATTGAAATATTGATGTAGTTATTACTGTTCTAGAATATATTGAATATGAATATATTACCTTTGCCTTGCTCCAAAGGTTCAACGAATTTAGAGAAATGGAGGGCAGCCTGTTTGAAAAGAGAATTAAAAATATGAAATGACAACAAGTACAGACTATGATGTCTGTACATGCTGTAAACAACATGTCAGCCAAGGTTGGATCATTATTACAATTCTGCATATCAAAGAAAACCCCAATCCTTAGAAGTAGTAACTCAAGTGGACTAAATAAAATAGTGATGGATAGCCTGGAAACAAACTCATACTGAGTCCTCAAAGGGTAGCATGGAGAGAGTGTCCGTACAACAGAGCTAACTGTTGCCTAATCTGACATGAACCCCTTGCACCAACCTATTGGCACTTCTTTAAGCCCCCAGAATACATCTTAAAGGACTGGGATAAGTGTGCAAGCCATACATTTTTTTCAGACTTACAAGGGGGCATCAAGACACATCTAGAGATAGGTGCAAGGCCTAGTTCTTTATCTGGGCTGTCAGAGCGTGTTATGACGGAGCGTGTTAACAGCTAGTTGAGAGTTACTTTGAGTGTGTCTGTGTCCTTACTGAGTGTGGTCTGAATGTGTGAGCATGTTTGTGAGAGTTCAGTGTTACTATGAGTGTGCCTGACTACTTATGTAGTGTGTAACTGACCAGGTGTCTGAGCTCTCGGAGGTCCCTGCAGACGGAGTAGAAGACTCCCAGTAGAATGTTGATGAAGGCTGAGTAGAGCTCTGGGGAGTAGGATGGGTGGCTGTCCTCAGACAGGATCTGCTGCAGCTCCCCTGCACAGGGAAAACATACACACAGTCAATGCCTGCCTCAAATGACGTCACACACAAAGATTCCCTCATACATGATTGTGGTCATTTTATGTACAGGAACTCAGACATTCTTTCAAACATTGATTAAATCCTAAGTGTTAATTTTCTCGACCGGATGCCTTTGTTTGCTGTGTTCTGTCAGTCACTTCTCATGTGTTGGTGCAAAACCACAGGTACAAAGAGGAGGTTGGTGAGACTTTAATTGGGGAGAACAGTCTCGTGGTAATGACTGGAGCGGAATAGGTGGAATGGTATCAAATACATCAAACACATGGTTTCTAGGTGTTTGACGCCATTCCATTTGCACCGTTCCAGCCATTATTATGAGCCGTCCTCCCCTCAGCAGCCTCCACTGCCACTCATCCATCTGTACCTAATTCAATGCTAAAGGCCATAGATGCTTGTCTGTTGACAGCTGTACCTTTACTGTAGTCAGGGAAGTGGAGCAGCAGTGGTTCAAAGCAGCCAGTGTTGGGTCGGAACTTATCCCATACTATCTCACTGAGCAGGATCACCGTCACATTGTCCTCGACCTGCCAGAGAAACCGTGTGTCAGTTACGTAGAGGTACAGAATCAGATCATGGCATTGCATTGTGGATTCACAAAGAATACAACTATGTTGGTAGTCAACAACACCTTTACAACATCAATGCAAGGGGATGTGTTTTCCTCCTTCAAACCTGAGTAAACTAAAGAGGGAGGACAGTTATGAAGACAGCTGTCCAAGTGCATTCTCCCAACACTTCACATTACAATACTGCTTCTGATTATCACCTCAAAAGGTGCATCTGTCACCGTAACTGCACTCGTTACATGCCACTCACACAGCTGTTAAAAGCACCTCTACCAAGATAAAAACAGGCGGCATTCAGCTTTAAAAACGAAACAATAACCTAACATTCTGGTTATCTACCTGCACTTTTGAAGTTCAGAATTAATATGCAAAGAATGATTGTCATTCTTCCTCATCACTGCCTTTCAATGCACATATTCGAGTGCCTCTTTGAAACATTCAATTCAAGGTTATCTATCAAAAAGGGACCGTTCTGCACTAGTTCACCATCCATCACTCAGTCTGTCTGCAACTTAATGAAGTAGTATGCTCAACAGGTGACATGACTCTTACCAGTTCCTGAAGGCGCAAGAAGGCAGGGAGGAGATTGGCTTCCATATCTCTAAGGAGCTCAGCCCGGTCCAGCACCTACCCAGATACACACAGCAGAGGTCACTGTAACCGTTTCATCATACATAATATACCACAAATTATGCTTTATAACAATTCACGTTATACTTCATCAGAAAGAGAACCTGCAATGTAACTGAGGATGCAATTTTTAAAAGAAGTGGATTATCCCAGGAATATCACAGGTGAGGATGATTTTTACTCACAATGTATCGTGTCTGCTTGGCTGAGACCTGGACACACAGTTGTTTGTAGACTCGTACGAAGTCTGACAGGGAGGGACTGCGGGACAGTAGGGAGGCAGAGTCGGAGCCAAAGAGGGAGAGGAGAACCTGCTCAAACAGCAGTCCTACAGAGACACATTCCACACAGCTCACTGTGGCATAGGGAAGCTCCAGTTCCTTCAGCAAGGTGTGTATCAC
Source organism: Oncorhynchus clarkii lewisi (assembly GCF_045791955.1). Lineage (NCBI taxonomy): Eukaryota > Metazoa > Chordata > Actinopteri > Salmoniformes > Salmonidae > Oncorhynchus > Oncorhynchus clarkii. The sequence goes on from NC_092179.1 coordinate 20,063,373, forward strand.
ATGGCTTTTTCCTGTGGCACGATGACCATAAATGAAAATGGAAGGGTAGCTGCATTGCTCTGGCTGTAGGCACAAAATGTATTAAAGTGTCAATACAATGATTCACATATTTGAGCAAGAAAACATTTGAAATGTATTATTTAATAGCGGCGATGGGTGGTGTTTAAGATGAAGGAGGACGATTTATGAGCATGGTCTTATTTCTATTACAGCATTTTGGATGTTTGTCATTCATATTCCATTTACCCAGTTCAATGTAACATCGATAGGTTTAGGCTACTACGTGATACTAAAATTTTCCCATTACCCATCATGAGGTTGCTACAATCTAGTCTATGAATTAAAGTTTACAACGTAGATGCACACATTGACAGACAGTGACACAATCAATATTGCATCTAGCTCTTTGAACTAGGATGTAATCATTAGTCCAAACAAGAGTTTCTATTGGACAAATGCATGTATGTTTATCCCCGTTTCTTCCGTTTCCAAGAAACATTTTTCAACAGAATCATCCGAATGAATACACCCCTGATCACACTTAAACATAGTTCACTTTCACAGCAGCTACATTGTATTCCTTCTTGCATCTACATGCACTCCTCCTCTCACATTTTCCTTTTGCTTGTGGACTTCAATGCAAAACACATCAGCTGTCTGAGACCAGGCGGAGAAAATGTCAAACCATGTCATAACCGCTACACACAGCCTACATCTGTTTCACCATATTATCTAAGTAACATCAGTCAACATAGCTAATAGAACTAACAATCATGCAGTACAATTTAAGCAGTTTAGCAGTTAAACTGACGACCCCGGGGGCAATAAATGAGTAAAACCTAAAGCTTACTTTGACTTGGAACAGGAGTGTTGGATAGTCATAGCCAGCTAACTAACATAGCATCCCTCTGTGGTTGTTTATTTTTTATTTTATTTAACTGTTTACCGTAAGGAACATGATGTTACAATGTTTCAAATCAGACACAGACCTCTCCCATCAACGCCAGCAGCATGCTCGCCTGGACATCTCTGCAAGGCAACCTCTCCATCACGCGCTGCAACTTTTCATCCTCATACCCTAGGTGCTGACGTTGTGCTGCCATTGTTTAGGCTACTTTTAGACACACACAAGTGTGTGACTTAAAGTAGTTTGGCCTGTAATAGAGATAAAGAGACAGTTACAGAACAAGGTGACTCTTGGCAAACTAACGTTAGCGGTGCATTGTGCAAATTGTCTGTCTTTGCCTTCCTTCCTCTGCAGCAGTGCTAGCTAACTCAACTGACCACAACAGTGTAGCTCTCGTGGAAACTCAAGGGTAGTGTTTAGTTGTTGAAAGTTCATATTTTGTTACTGCAAGCATACTGAATAATGTTACCTGGTTGGAGTTCATGCAGTGAAATTACCCATATCCAACATCCCTGTAAACTTGTCAAGAGTTTCCCGCGTCCCCAAATTTCACCTCACAATTTCCTGTCTCTTTACAAGCCAATCACCGCCAGGTTAAAGCAATTGACTCTGGGAGTTGTAGTTGTTTATTAGCAAAGCAATGCCACTATCACCAAATGCCATCACCCCTATTTGCGAAGTTTGGGATGTAATGAAAGCGAGTGATTTAATTGAGGACATTTCGTTTCATTGCAAAAATGTTCAAACACCGGCTTCTCGGGCATTATCACTTAAATAAACCACCAGTTTACTGAATACCATTGGTGTTTAACATGAGGGTTTTAGCATAAAATATCCTTTATATGTTTTTACACAATTATTTGATTGCTTTGTTGTAAATGTTTTGGCGCCAAACTGGTGGCAGATGTGGAAAAAGTCAACACTTGGAAGAGTTAATAGAAAATAATGCCATTGTTGATGCTTTTTTCATTAGCCTAATTAGGCTATATTTCCTTGAACATATGGTCTATCCACTAGAAGCCCCACAATATGGACAAATTAATAAAAATGGAATACTATATATGAATACATTTTTTAAATAGTTATTCAAGTATAGTACTAAATGACCAGTTACCATAGACTGCCATAGATGACCTGTTAAGTACCCAAATTACCGAAGATCTTGATGTTGGTAAATTACAGGTAGATCCCTATACAGATATGTATCGGCGGCCTGATAGGAAAAGCTGGTTGGCTATGTGGCCATAGCGTTTACAGTGGGACACTACAGGCTAGTTAGTAGATGAAGTGGGACAACATTTTGTCATTAGAAATGCATTAATGTCCGACTTCACCTGGCACTTGTTGTGAAATCATTTATACGGCTTTGTAAAGGCTTTGCCCTATATACTGTATAAAACACGCTCAGTTTTCACCATGTTGTGACAGTAACCTTATACTAGACTCACCCCATGCCCTATGAATATTGATTTGGGGAGATTCCAAGCTCTTGGTAAAAATCGAACTAAAATGAGTCTGCACACCTTTGAATTGATCCTGGAACACCTCTATTATTCTTTTCATACATTCATTTAAAAAAATCATACATTTTTCTATTCTCTCTTTCTTTCATGTCATGATCACTTGACCCTACCCTTGTTATTTTCCTCCAATTCCTTCCACCATCATCCTATGCTGTTTATGTGATATATAGCCTCTATAATTTATTTTGAGTTGTTATGAACAACTACAACATATTTCAATATGTTTTAGAATATCGAATAAAGGAAATTACATTTAAATTGATTAAAGGTTTATTTTGTGCATTTTTGGTCCCATTTTTGGTCCCAGTGCCACTATTCAAACACCATTAGTTGGAATTGGGACAGTACTATACATCTGATTTTCGAGAAATACATGTTTACATGGTTATTATATATTTTTTAAACTGACAATAACTTCATTTTAACACTAAAAGTTAGATTGCTGAATTATAATTGACAGGATGGCAGACATCATTCTAGCGCAAGGTTTCATAGTTTTCATGATTTTCAACGGGTCACCCATCTAGGAAACCTGAACACACACTTTGCTCAGAGTCTGTGTGGATGGGCTGCTTGTCTTCTTTTACAGCTATGAAGTTTGTAATTTCTATGTTTTGTTTTTTCACATTGAGAATGATTCAATTTGTCTTACACCACTCATAAACTCATAGGTATGCTACTGTAAATATAAAGTTTTTATCAGTTTCAAAATAATTGTAACCACAAGCCTTCTCCTAAATAATTAACATAAAATGCTTTCATTCATGTGTACATGTTGTTTGTTTTTCTTGTTAGGCCTATAGGCTACCTCTACCGTGCCACATGCAGCTTTGAGAAGGCTAATCCTGAATAAGAATAGACTGTACTGAGAGAAGGTACTGGCAGAACAGTCAAAGCCACTTCAGAATCATCAAGTGATCAACAAGAAGAGCATCAAGTCAACCGTACCACTGAGCACTGTGCATACTGTTGCCAACTGCATAGCACACAAAGTTGGAGACTTGGAGTAGGCTATCAAACAGGTGATGCATTTAGAGTGATTACCTAGCCATTGATTAAGTTGAGCCAATTAGCCTTTATCATGACTTTGTGATAAAATGCCATGTCGCAGGGTTGAGTTGTATAGCCTGCCCTTGTTGTTGATGTGCACTTGTTAACTGTACGCTAAATACCATCGCGTCTTGTTTTGCGACAGAAGCCTTCCTATTTCGGTGGACACAGATCAACACCGAGAGATAGAGAGAGCTGAGACTTCAATATTCTGCCTCACGAGTCAGAGCCAATCTAGACTAAATCAAATAGGAGTGTTGCTTTTTAGATTTAACGATTTTATTTCAGATGTCTCCCATTCCATAATTGCACTGGAGCATGCGAGAGTGGGATTAGGGGATAGGCTATATTGCGCATGGTGCATTATCAGAGGGGCTTTGATAGGTCTATGGGTTGTGACAGTCGGACTGCGCCTGCCTGGAATACAGGTGTTCTTTGGTCAAATATGGACGCAGAGCACATGATGCATAGTGAGTAGATTGTCAGCACTCACGACTTCATCATCTCAGTTAAACGCACCTCCTCCACCTCGGGAAAATTGGTATTCGGTGGAAGATGAGGTTGTTGCGGCGTCTGTGAAGGGGGATCTCAACCGCTCTCGGTGGACTTTAGCATTTTTCATGGATTATTCATCTCTGTGCGCCCTCAATCGAATGCAGTTCTGACCGTATGGTGTTTGTTTAGCCTACTATGGCTGTAGTGTATCTGCGAAATGCATGGCCGTTTCGAATTAACACCCGGTGATTATTACATGCTGTTATCTCAGTGATCATTCATTCAGAAGATTCCTCCTCAGTATTATTCGTAATATCTCTCGGATACCCAGCCTACCATTCAATAAAGATAAGGAAAACGGTGGCGGACCCAAGCACAGTGCAAGCTGCAAGGCTTTAGTAGGCTAAACACTCGCCCAGAAGGGAGCAGTTTTGTCGGGGAGATCATGTCACATTGACGCGGCCGGGATGTGCTTTGTGCTTGATTAAAGCTCTGTGTGTAAACAGTTCGTAAATGTAAAAACCTTTAGAGACTGAATGATGGTGCCTGGGGCTCCTACAACCATGCTTCCCGCTTCCGAGGCTGCCAAAATCTACCAGACCAACTACGTGAGGAACTCCCGCGCTATCGGGGTTCTGTGGGCCATCTTCACCATCCTCTTCGCTATAGTCAACGTGGTGTGCTTCATCCAGCCCTACTGGATTGGAGACGGGATGGACACGCCGCAGGCCGGCTACTTCGGCCTCTTCCACTACTGCATCGGAAACGGGCTGTCCCGGGACCTGACGTGCCAGGGCAGTTTCATGGAGTTTAGCACCATCCCCTCCGGCGCCTTCAAAGCTGCGTCCTTCTTCATCGGGATGTCCATGGCGCTGGTCATCGGATGCATCGGCTGCTTCACGCTCTTCTTCTTCTGCAGCACAGGCACGGTCTACAAGATCTGCGGCTGGATGCAGCTGGCTGCGGGTAAGTTCTCCCCGTCTGCATATTGGTAAAGGAGTTCAGAACTTCAGCAGTTCTACAACCAGAGATACATCTCTATATTCCAGCTGTTCAATCAGCCAGGTAGGAGCAATTATAACAATGTGTTAAAGCTAGAATCCTTAGTTGCTACATCCATTCTTGAACTTGTAAATTATAAACTGCCAATTGATTCTTGAAGAATATAACTGATAAATGTCTCATGAGTTTAGTCCAACTGTCGTGCCCCATCAGAACCCTAAATATAGGCTTGTTTTACTCCAATGTTGATAAACAACGTAAATGTAAACAAACACTGTATAGCCTAAAAACATGGTTAAAACTATGCTTTCGATATCATTAGTGGTTAGTCCTTGCATCTATAGCTGTGTCTGTGAATTTTAGAGTGGTTACATTTATCCAGCCCAATCCCTTAGATTCTTTGCAGAACGGACGGGGATGCCCTTTGCTTTTTATTGTTTAAATTACGGATTCTAGCTTTAAGTGGGGTTGATAGTGTTATACTTGACGTCAGCTTTATGAGAAGTGTATGTCGGGGGTTAAGTACGTAGGTTAAGCAAATATATTTATATAAAATGAGCAAAAGCTCCTTGCAGATGACAGCCATGTTTGTTTATCTGTCTTAAACCATCATACACTGTCACACTATCTTTAAAACATCTATTAATGGAGCAAAGACAACCACAAAAAATACAGCCAGACACGCAAACCACACCGGCCATAGTTGCATGTACAAGCCTTGCAAAAATAAACGTGGTACTATTTGAGATGCTGGAGGTGCTGCAAGTCCCCTCCTTATTGTATATCAGGAAGATACAAACCCACATAGATGCTTGAAAAACACACGATAAGAGATGAATTAAAGATATCTAAATGTTAGGTAAAATAACAACCCAATGTTAATCTCCCAGCAAAATATCCAGTAATGTGTCATGTGTTTGGAGCCACCCAAAATGAATATCATTGATGCACAGTTGATTTAAGTTTTAACCTGCATGTCATGATTGCATGTAATGCTCTCTCATACATCAGAATTTACCCAAGCTTGTAAACAAGCATCACAGTGAAAGTTACTTTGCAGAATTTAAACTGGTAAAGAATGCACACAGACTCCAGGTTGTGGCTTTAAAGTGGGTGCATACAATCAACCAGTGATCAATCAAAGGCAATGATCCTTCAACTCATCTCTGTAGCAAGTAACACAAACCACTGATTAAAAAAACATAATGAATGGTGTTAATGCTGCTTGGTCTGAGACCCACAACACCATCCACCCGTCTGTTTAGCTGCAGGAGCCTCGCTGTAAATTCATGTTGAACATAAACACCAGCATGGAGATTATCCGGAGGATTCCACAGCATTTTCGTCCCAGACTGAGTTAAAACAGAAGCCCTGGCCATTGAGCACAGCCTGGGTGTTCATATCCTCACCTTGTTTTTCCACATGAAAGAAAGACACTGCTTATCACTGTGGTGGAAGGGAGTCAGTGGTAACCACTTGGTTGGTTTCCCTCTCTCACAGGGAAGAGCCCATATCCACAAAAGTATATCTGAGTAGGAGTGCTGATCTAGGATCAGTTTAGCATTTTAGATCATAATGAGTATGATTATATGGACAGATCCTAGATCAGCAGTCTTACTCTGAGATGTTCTGGATACGGTCTTCATAATATGGTACAGATCTGATCATGTTCAAACTATACAGGGGGTTGATCAACAAACTGACTAACACGGCCTGTATGATGCCTAAACACCCCCCCACCCGAAGGCTCTGTCAAGAAATATGGCATGGCATCACAGTGTACCATAAGTGCACCGTAAGGCTGCAGAGCATGGTTTTATGGAGTGCTGTGTGGTGAGGTGTCAACATTGGAGATGACAATGAGAGGTCTGAGTGCTCGGGGCCTGTTGGCTGCTCATTGCTTCCTTGTCTTTTATTGATCCATCACAGCACTTTGCTCGTGGCAATGACATGCATCATCAGCATTCAGGCAGTCGCTGCCTCATTCAACTCACTCACTGAATCTCTATCTCTCTCAATTCTCCTTCTCTCAGATATGTCATGTTGAGGTCACTGTGAAATTGGCTATTAAGACGTTCCCGGGGAGTAGTAATTGGAAATATAGTGTACTTTTATTTTCTCATTGCAGCCACAGATCCCAGGTTTGATTGTCAAATCCTTCGAGGCTCAGTGTAGTCAGACTTATCCAGGAGTAACTGGCTGTTGTGAGTGGCTGTCAAAGACGGCACATAGCGCAGAGGCACCTCTCCTTAAAAGCAGAGGAGAAGCTGAACATCTGATGAGAACAATCCACCTGCAGGCATTTGAACAGCAACGCCAGAACAGTGCTCTCAAAATGTCTGCTTCTGTGCAGGTGTGTTTTTCAAGGAAATGTACATGAAACCAACTGACATGTTCCCGCCCCTGCAGGCTGCAGCAATACAATATCTAAAGAAGTCTCCTTACTACGAGTAACACTGTTGAATAATCTGCTTAACTGTCCCACTGCACACAGCACTTCTCAGGTAGACATTCTCAGTCTGCACTCAGTAGTTGTCTGCAAACTGGAGCAGCTGGACCATCCGCCCTGCCTCCCTCCAGCCTCCCTCTCCCTCCCTTCCCCCTTGTGTCGCCTTGACCACCCCCTCACTGTGGACCAATTAACTTCCAAACTAAGACTGACAGGCAGCCCCCTCCATGACAACCACACTGCATGGTCGGTCGATGATAGTCACACTAGTCTTGTGACAACTTCCACCAAATGCCAGGCGCTTCTCCACTCTAGTGGAGGATGTGATGGATGGGTCGGCTCAGGCAGCATGACAATGCCTGCCTGTCTGGCTCTAGTGAGGTAGCAGATTGGTGCTCGGCTCGCCATCCTGGATGGAAACAAGAACTCCGCTGACCATCCCTATTTCCGATCCTCACCAAGGCAAATGCCTGAACACACAGGAAGGTGATTATCATTCATGTATTCGGCAGGGGCTTCATGCTCCGTTTGGATATGGCTTCCACAAGCAAACAAAGGAACCAGGGGGGCTCTTGAGTGTGTTGTGGAGGCATTTCAACGACCTGTTTCCTGGCTCGGTTTGGACTACTAGGCTGCCCATACGGGTAAGTGGCCGCACATTGCTGCAATCAGTACTGGTCCAATGGGCCCCTTGAGACAGAAGCTGGCATTAACATCAAACATTAAAAGGCCCATTTGGTTGCTCGTGGTTTATTGATCCAGAGGTTTCTGGTTTCTGTCTCCCACTAATGGGAGACAGCTGCTGTCACCGTCTGGCTCCTCTGCTGCTTACAGGCAGTACTGTTTGTTGGTCTATTTATTCGGGTGTGTGTGTGTGTGTGTGTGTGTGTGTGTGCTCTCTTTACCGTGTCTTTAATTTATCATAGATGTCTGTCACAATCCCTCAGTCTGGGGATTGGGCCAACTCGTGCCTATGCATGAGATTGCATGATTTGGCATTTAAATACACACAGTCTGTTCAGCACTCATACAGTACTGTGGCTGTTGGGGATCTTTGCACAGTGTGGCTCTTCATTTCTCACAATTCTTTAAAATAGAGGCAAGTGAGAGACATCACATGGTGCCTTGTTGGGGGAAAGAGAGGAGGTGGATAAGAGATGTCAACTAAGGGAGGGGATGAAGACCAGCACGGAGGAAAAGATAGAAGCACATTAAAGAACATGGAAAGTGATGGTCACAAAGAAGGATTTGCAGAAAAAAACAGAGATAAGAATAGTTAAAATATTAATGCTGAAAAGTACTATCAAGAGATGAGGTCAGGAAGAAAGCCATGCCATTAGAAGTTCAAGCTCGGGGCCCAGACAGATCTGGGACCAGGCTACATATTTCACCAATGTCTTTCTGAACTGAATATTACCTGCCATAAATGAGAGCTTAGCCTCCCTCTCCACTCACAACGTTACAAGGTTGTGCACTAAGCCAGTGGGCAGTTGCTGTGTGTGTCATAGTACCACTAAAGTCAATAGCTAATGGCATCAACCAGCTCTTATCCTTCCTGTCAGTGGTAGCGTGATGGACTGGCTGGCTGGGCCTGAGATGATTGGGGAGATGATGTAACATGACCAAACGGGAGTCCCAGCTACACACACTCACTCTAGCGCCATTAGTCAGAGTTTTGGAGGACAGCAGTAGTAGAGTGGTGGGACATCAAGAGGAGTTGTGAATGGGGCTGATGAAAGCCGGCTCACTTCTCCAGCTCTTTGCAAGCCCACTGAGCCCCCCACAGCATACTCCACAGATCAGAGACTCTCCCACAGCATACTCCACAGATCAGAGACTCTCCCACAGCATACTCCACAGATCAGAGACTCTCCCACAGCATACTCCACAGATCAGAGACTCTCCCACAGCATACTCCACAGATCAGAGAATCTCCCACAGCATACTCCACAGATCAGAGAATCTCCCACAGCATACTCCACAAATCAGAGAATCTCCCACAGCATACTCCACAAATCAGAGACTCTCCCACAGCATACTCCACAGATCAGAGACTCTCCCACAGCATACTTCACAGATCAGAGACTCTCCCACAGCATACTTCACAGATCAGATACTCTCCCACAGCATTCTCCACAGATCAGAGACTCTCCCACAGCATTCTCCACAGATCAGAGACTCTCCCACAGTATACTCCAGAGAGAGAGAAAAAGGGCCCACCCCTCTATCTCTCTCATCTTCAACTCATCCCTCTCTCCGTTCCCTACCCATTCAGCAAAGCACCGGACCAGGCCCCGCTGTCAGCCACACACACACCATCCTTTTAGAGTGTAATGTTATGTACAATGGGCCAATGGACATTTAAGCCTCCAATAGAGTCATCAGGAAGTTAGATGGTGTGCCTGCCAGGCATGAAATGTGTGCTTTCTCAAACCCTGCTCCCAATAATCATTATAGCATGCCTCTTAATAGAACTGTCAGCTGGTAAATAAATCAGAAAGCAGACGTTGTACATCAGGAGGTGTGAAGGCGTCAGAGCAGTAGGTGTATTATGTATCTTCCTGTGGATTAGAGGTGGCAGATACAGTGCCAGATTTAGGATGTCATTCTGACACATCCTGTACCTGCCAATAACCCATAAGATGGGTTTGTGCTAAGAGGAGAGAATCTCCCATGGTTGTGCATCTGCGATGACTGTAGATGCCATTATTGGGATTTGCTTCAATAACATTTCATTACTAGATCTGATGGTTTATATGCAGTCTTATTATTCAGATGTGGGAAATTGTTTTAAAGATGTTGTGATCTTATCGTATTGGTGCACACAATTACTTTGATAAAATAGCGACTGCACTTGAAGAAACTTTCAAAGCTCTTGGAATTTCCCGCATTGACTGACCTTCATGTCTTAAAGTAATGATGGACTGTCATTTCTCTTTGCTTATTTGAGCTGTTCTTGCCATAATATGGGCTTGGTCTTTTACCAAATAGGACTATCTTCTGTATACCACCCCTACCATGTCACAACACAACTGATGCCTCAAACGCATTAAGAAGGAAAGAAATTCCACAATTTAACTTTTAACAAGGCACACCTGTTAACTGAAATGCATTCCAGGTGACTACCTCATGAAGTTGGTTGAGAATGCAAAGAGTGTGTAAAGCTGTCATCAAGGCAAAGAGTGGCTACTTTGTAGAATCTCAAATTTTAAATATATTTTGATTTGTTTAACACTTTTGTCTACTGTGTGTGCGTGCGTACGTGCGTGCGGCTTTGTCTGTGTATTCCTACAAATTTGACAGTTATCCTTTGGGAGTTTTGCGTGCACAGTATTTGCCAGCACTACCTGGGTAATTAATCGTGGGTAGAATGAGTAATCTATGAATGCTCTACAGTACTCTGCAAATGTTCTACTCTGCAATAGAGATCTTGTTTAGTCTGCTACAGTGCCAGCATGCTACAGCAGGAAAATAATCTTGTAGCAATAGGAAATGTGAATTATTATGTGGATTATAATTAATGGACATTTTTGTAGGGGTTGATACATTTTTCGTAAGTAAAAATCTAAAGTGGAAATTACAAACATCCGAAGGCTTTTAATAAACCTCAAATAAACTACAAGTTTGACATTTCCTGCATTGCAGTTAAGTTCTCCTGCAACAGGGTGATCAAATTAAGATCCTACATCTGTATCATCCGTCCCCAAGGGAGCGTCACTAAATAGCTAGGCTACCCACCACTGCACAAGGGATCAGAGACAAATCCCCTAGCAGGGGAAAGTGATAATCTCAAGGAGCATAAGCTTCTCCCAAGAAGAGAAAATACTGCCTGTCTCTCACTTTCTCTCTCCATTCTCTCTCTCTGATACAACTCAGCTAACCCTGATCAGAGAGAAGCTTACTTATTTAAAGCAGGTGGGTTTATGCCAAATGTAGAACTTAATTGTAGGTCACTTGTAGAAGTAGCTATCATCTACTGTAGTATTGTAAAAATAAGTTGACACAACTGACTTGTAATTTTTAAGTTTGTCTTACTGCAGCTAGACAAAACCTTTTTGCTATGGTCAAGTGCTGACATATGTGCTGAAATAAAGCTATAATAGAGCATTGACAAGAACATCAAATGTCAGTGTTTGTCCTACATTCATTTAGCAGTGGTGCACCAAATGTCTGCCGAGACGCGCTTTTAAGGTCAGAGTGACACGTTAAAACGTCAGATCGTCCCAGAAACCTCCATGGTAACTAGCTAGCTAGGTTGTAATCTCCCTAGGAGATGGTGGTGGTGGTGGTGGTGTAGGATTTAAGATGGCAGCAGTAGACATGTCAGGTGACAGACAGAAGTCTTTCCATGGTTCATTAAGAATTGATTACCCTGGTTCCATAGAGATCATTAGTGCTGTTACAGAGGAGGAGCAGACCCTGAGGTCCTGATTGCAGCTCTGGCACTGTCATGCTCATCCCCAGTGCTTAGAGATCTATATATCAACAACTTAATCTTCTACAGCAGGGGTTCTTAAACCTTTTCAGCGCGAGACCCAAGTGTGAAATTGACCATTCTCCCGTAACCCAAATCGTCATCCAACGACCCAAATTAAGAACAAAATAATGTGTGATGATGGATGTATTCTCATAACTGCGAACCACCTTTCACATGCCCATGCCCACTTTGGGTCCCGACCCATAGTTTAAGAAATCCTGTTTTACAAGCAGGAGATTCCCTAACACAGTCAGACAGCAGACAACCTGAAGCAAGAGAACCATGGAAAAGCTCTGCTGCAAACACCAACCGCTAAAGATAAGACTAGAAATCAGGGCATTTAGTGTCAGAATTGTGTACTTAATGTATACAGTGCCTTGCGAAAGTATTTGGCCCCCTTGAACTTTGCGACCTTTTGCCACATTTCAGGCTTCAAACATAAAGATATAGAACTGTATTTTTTTGTGAAGAATCAACAACAAGTGGGACACAATCAAGTGGAACGACATTTATTGGATATTTCAAACTTTTTTAACAAATCAAAAACTGAAAAATTGGGCGTGCAAAATTATTCAGCCCCCTTAAGTTAATACTTTGTAGCGCCACCTTTTGCTGCGATTACAGCTGTAAGTCGCTTGGGGTATGTCTCTATCAGTTTTGCACATCGAGAGACTGACATTTTTTCCCATTCCTCCTTGCAAAACAGCTCGAGCTCAGTGAGGTTGGATGGAGAGCATTTGTGAACAGCAGTTTTCAGTTCTTTCCACAGATTCTCGATTGGATTCAGGTCTGGACTTTGACTTGGCCATTCTAACACCTGGATGTTTATTTTTGAACCATTCCATTGTAGATTTTGCTTTATGTTTTGGATCATTGTCTTGTTGAAGACAAATCTCCGTCCCAGTCTCAGGTCTTTTGCAGACTCCATCAGGTTTTCTTCCAGAATGGTCCTGTATTTGGCTCCATCCATCTTCCCATCAATTTTAACCATCTTCCCTGTCCCTGCTGAAGAAAAGCAGGCCCAAACCATGATGCTGCCACCACCATGTTTGACAGTGGGGATGGTGTGTTCAGCTGTGTTGCTTTTACGCCAAACATAACATTTTGCATTGTTGCCAAAAAGTTCAATTTTGGCTTCATCTGACCAGAGCACCTTCTTCCACATGTTTGGTGTGTCTCCCAGGTGGCTTGTGGCAAACTTTAAACAACACTTTTTATGGATATCTTTAAGAAATGGCTTTCTTCTTGCCACTCTTCCATAAAGGCCAGATTTGTGCAATATACGACTGATTGTTGTCCTATGGACAGAGTCTCCCACCTCAGCTGTAGATCTCTGCAGTTCATCCAGAGTGATCATGGGCCTCTTGGCTGCATCTCTGATCAGTCTTCTCCTTGTATGAGCTGAAAGTTTAGAGGGACGGCCAGGTCTTGGTAGATTTGCAGTGGTCTGATACTCCTTCCATTTCAATATTATCGCTTGCACAGCGCTCCTTGGGATGTTTAAAGCTTGGGAAATCTTTTTGTATCCAAATCCGGCTTTAAACTTCTTCACAACAGTATCTCGGACCTGCCTAGTGTGTTCCTTGTTCTTCATGATGCTCTCTGCGTTTTTAACGGACCTCTGAGACTATCACAGTGCAGGTGCATTTATACGGAGACTTGATTACACACAGGTGGATTGTATTTATCATCATTAGTCATTTAGGTCAACATTGGATCATTCAGAGATCCTCACTGAACTTCTGGAGAGAGTTTGCTGCACTGAAAGTAAAGGGGCTGAATAATTTTGCACGCCCAATTTTTCAGTTTTTGATTTGTTAAAAAAGTTTGAAATATCCAATAAATGTCGTTCCACTTCATGATTGTGTCCCACTTGTTGTTGATTCTTCACAACAAAATACAGTTTTATATCTTTATGTTTGAAGCCTGAAATGTGGCTAAAGGTCGCAAAGTTCAAGGGGGCCGAATACTTTCGCAAGGCACTGTACATGTACGTATGTGAAAGACATGACTTTAACTTTGGTGTGTCTAACAAGGATTTCTCTATAGAGCCACAATTGAGTGACTTTCTCTGGGCTGAATTTCCCCCAGGTCTGTGAACCTTAGCAGAAAGTGCATTCACAATTGAGATCTCACTGTCAGAATTGTTTATCCATTAAAAAAATGCAGAATGCCGAGATGCAAAGTACATGACCTTGTAGAATGTGTTGAATCATCTTGAATCCCTTTTGGTCTTTTAGAAATGCGTGAGCCATATCAATAACACTGCGTAACTCTGGTTTGTGAATAAATTATAGTTGTGTCAAATATAAATGAAAGGCTTTGAAGGCGTTTGGTTTTTCAAGTTGCCCTGTGGGAGAAATTTTAGATGAAATGCAATCCTGAGTCGTGCAAATACATTCACATCTGCTTTAAGCAGGGGATAGCAGGTGGAAAATAAACTCAGTTGCTCTTTGGAATCACATGAACTCAAACACAATGCTGCAGCCCATTCCAGCAAGCAGCATCTCACTGCTCAACCACAGGTGAGAAGGTCTATAGAGACCTCCCTCTCTTCTCTCTCCCTGTCAGCTTTCTTGTAAAAAACCCAGTCCTGAGCATTTCCCTTCCTGAATTCATAATTAAGAAATTAGGACAGTTTAGAGTTGTTTAATTATGACTAGAGGAAAAAGGCTAACAATTAACTACAGATAAAGACATGATGGCGCCGGATGAGATGGCTCCCATTTTACGGGCTCCCAACCAGTTGTGCTATTGTGTGTGCTTTTTCTCATGATTTGTAACTTATTTTCTACATAATGTTTCTGCCATTGTCTCTTATGACCGAAAAGAGCTTCTGGATATTAGGACAGTGATGACTCACCTTGTACTGGACGAAGATTTTTTATTTTTTTACGAGTCGGACGCGAAGGATTTACTTCAGACACCTGACAAGGCCCGCATCCCTGTCATTCGCATGAGGAAGCGACTGAGATATTGGGGACATAGGTCGGGGTGGCTTGTAAGGATCCATCGGTGAGTGAGGAATCCCCCTCGACCATCAGTCCTATAAGCCAATGTGCAACCGTTGGATAACAAAATGGATGAGCTCCGATCAAGACTATCCGACTAACCGGACATTAAAAACTGTAATATCTTATGTTTCACAGAGTCGTAGCTGAACGATGACATGGATAATATACAGCTGGCTGGGCTTTCGTTCCATCTAATATTCATCTAATATTAAGGAAGTCTCGAGGTTTTGCTCGCCTAAGGTAGAGTATCTCATGATAAGCTGTAGACCACACTATTTACCAAGAGAGTTTTCATCTATATTTTTCATAGCTGTCATTTACCACCACAAACCGATGCTGACACTAAGACGGCACTCAGCAAGCTGTATAAGGCCATAAGCAAACAATAAAATGCTAATCCAGAGGCAGAGCTCATAGTGGCCGTGGACTTTAATGCAGGGAAACATAAATTCGTTTTTACCTCATTTCTACCAATATGTTAAAAATGTGCAACCAGAGGGGAAAAAACTCTAGACCACCACACACAGAGACGCATACAAAGCTCTCCCTCACTCTCCATTTGGCAAATCTGACCATAACTCTATCCTCCTGATTCCTGCTTACAAGCTAAAACTAAAGCAGGAAACAGCTGTGACTTGCTCAATAAGGAAGTGGTCAGATGACGCAGATGCTAAACTACAGAACAGTTTTGCTAGCACAGACTGGAATATGTTCTGGGATTCTTCTGATGGCTTCATCATTAAGTGCATCGATGACGTCGTCCCCACAGTGACCGTATATACAGTTGAAGTCATAAGTTTACAAACACTTAGGTTGGAGTTATAAAAACGTGTTTTTCAACCACTCCACACATTTCTTGTTAACAAACTATAGTTTTTGCAAGTTGGTTAGGACATCTACTTTGTGCATGACACAAGTCATTTTTCCAACAATTGTTTACAGACAGATTATTTCACTTATAATTCACTGTCACACCTGTGAATGTATTTCAAGGTCTACCTTCAAACTCCGTGCCTCTTTGCTTGACATCATGGGAAAATCAAAAGAAATTCAGCCAAGACCTCAGAAAAAAAATTGTAGACCTCCACAAGTCTTGTTTTTCCTTGGAGCAATTTTCAAACACCTGAAGGTACCACGTTCATCTGTACAAACAATAATATGCAAGTATAAACACCTTGGGACCATGCAGCCATCATACCGCTCAAGAAGGAGATGCGTTCTGTCTCCTAGAGATGAACAAACTTTGGTGCGAAAAGTGCAAATCAATCCCAGAACAACAGCAAAGGACCTTGTGAAGATGCTGGAGGAAACAGGTACAAAAAGTATCTATATCCACAGTAAAACGAGTCCTATTTCGACATAACCTTAAAGGCCGCTCAACAAGGAAGATGCCACTGCTCCAAAACCGCCATAAAAATTGCCAGACTAAGGTTTGCAACTGCACATGGGAACAAAGGTCGTACTTTGAATGTCCTCTGGTCTGATGAAACAAAAATAGAACTGTTTGGCCATAATGACCATCGTTATATTGGGAGGAAAAAGGGGGAGGATTGCAAGCCGACATCCACACTGAGCTAAAGTGTAGAGCTGCTGCTTTCAAGGAGCGTGACTCTAACCCAGATGCTTATAAGAAATCCCGTCATGCCCTCCGATGAACTATCAAACAGGCAAAGCATCAATACAGGATTAAGATTGAATTGTACTACACCGGCTCCGACGCTCGTCGGATGTGGCAGGGTTTGAAAACTATTACAGACTACAAAGGGAAGCACACCCGCAAGCTGCCCAGTGACATGAGCCAACCAGATGAGTGAAATAACTTCTGTGCTCGCTTCGAGGCAAGCAACACTGAAGCATGCATAAGAGCATCAGCTGTTCCGGACGACTGTGTGATCACACTCTCCGTAGCCGATGTGAGCAAACAGGTCATTATTCACAAGGCCGCAGGGCCAGACGGATTACCAGGACGTATACTCCAAGCATGCCAACTGGCAAGAGTCTTCACTGACATTTTCAACCTGTCCCTGACCGAGTCTGTAATACCAACATGTTTCAAGCAGACCACCGTAGTCCCTGTGCCCAAGAACACCAAGGTAACCTGCCTAAATGACTACCTATCTGTAGCACTCACGTCTGTAGCCTTGAAGTGCTTTGAAAGGCTGATCATGGCTCACATCAACACCATTATCCCAGAAACCCTAGACCCACTCATTCTCATCGACGGGGCTGTAGTGGAGCAGGTTGAGAGCTTCAAGTTCCTTGGTGTCCACATCACCAACAAACTATCATGGTCCAAACGCACCAAGACAGTCGTGAAGAGGGCACGACAACGGCTATTCCCCTTCAGGAGACTGAAAAGATTTGACATGGGTCCTACAGCTGCACCCTCGAGAGCATTCTGACTGGTTGCATCACCGCCTGGTATGGCAACTGCTCGGCCTCTGACCGCAAGGCACTACAGAGGGTAGTGTGTACGGCCCAGTACATCGCTGGGGCCAAGCTTCCTGCCATCCAGGACCTCTATATCAGGCGGTGTCAGAGGAAGGCCAAAATAATTGCCAAAGACTACAGCCACCCAAGTCATAGACTGCGGTAGCAGAGAGAACAGACTCCTGAACAGCTACTCAAATGGCTACCTGGACTATTTGCATTGTCCCCCCACCCCCAGTTTTACACTGCTGCTACTCTCTGTTTATTATCTATGCACTTTACCTCTACCTACGAGTACACATTACCTCGACTAAACCCCTGTACATAGCTTCACTACTGTTATTTTATTGTTGCTCCTTAATTATTTGTTATTTTATTTATTTTTTACTTCAGTTTATTTTAGTAAATACTTTTTTTCCCTTAACTGCATAGTTGGTTAAGGGCTTGTAAGTTAGCATTTCACTGTAAGGTCTACACCTGTTGTATTCGGCACATGTGACAAATAAAATGGGATTTGATTTGATATGAGGGTGTTCTGATTGAAATTGAGATCATTATTGTCAAAAACTCAGACCTTGGCCTACATGTGCCAACAAACAAACCACAAGACACACACATGAAAACAGGCGTGAACAAGATCTGTTTCTTATGCTGGATATTCCTGAGGAGGCTTCAACATCCTAAAATGAGGGCTATGAAGCTCTCCATTAACGTAGACTTGTATTGGCCATGTTGATGAACTATGACAAGCACATCTAGCATACAGCATGGAGAACTCTTCTCGCCACCAAACCTTCTGCTCTCAACCTTTTATTCCATGAGACCAGCTGTTAGATAAAATCACTGTTTGATCCATCAATCCAGACAGTGTTGTTGTAGTCTAAGTAGTGATAGGCTATAGATGTATTGACCCCCACGTCTCCTCCAGTCTCTATGTCCCAGCCAGCGTTCAGAGAAGTTGGCTTTATAGATTTCCAAACTGTGTTTATCTCCTGGATCACCAGAGCCAAGCAAAGGAGGCAATGGTTTGATGTATCCCCCTCTTCTGGAGAGAGGAAGGAAATAAGGAGGGGGGAGGGACAAAGGCATGTTGAACCATTAAAAAAGCAGCGAGGTGGCAGCAGCATGTGTGATGTTGGCGCGTCTAAGTTTGCTTTGTTAAGAGACTGTCACGCAGTTCCTGTTTCTGTCATTATCAGTCTCTCCAACCGGCTGGTTATGACACCTGGCTGTCGTTGTTGGGTTCTGTTGTTGGGGGATTTTATGATGAATGAGGTGCAGCGAGGGTAAGAACACTTGGCCCAGTTACTCTGGTCTAGAAAACAACACCTCTACCTGTAAACTGCTCATCTTTAAGAGACTGTGTGCTTGATATCTGACTGTGTGGGCAGTGGTGACTCGACTCGTACTGGCCAAAGTTTTCAGAGACCTTTTTTAAACTTTTTTTATTCATTACTTCTCAGTCCTCGCCTGTGGCATCCATTTTAAGTTTCCACGCCAATCAAAGGAGGACATAGGGCAAATCCTTTGATGTGCTGGACCTGGGCAGCCATCCACTGTGTTGGAGCGTGTACACCTCATCCTACTCATCCGGTCTCTCTCTTCCTCCCCTGATGTGCTGGACCTGGGCAGCCATCCGCTGTGTTGGAGCGTGTACACCTCATCCTACTCATCCGGTCTCTCTCTTCCTCCCCTGCTCCTCCTGACCCATGGCTAATCAATCAGTCATTGTTTCGAACACCTCTTTCAACCGTAAACTAAATCCCAAGCCCTGAGGGCAATCTCATTCTCCATGTTATCCTCACACGCCTCATCTCCCAGCACTTTGACGCCCTTTTAATCTGCTCATCAATCAATACATCATAATAGATTGGGTTTTCCTGGGCTTGGCTGGCATATTGCCGTGCCTCCCGTATGTATTACCCTAGCGATCACCAAGTCTCTCACCGTCTGGGAGAAGTAGCCTGTGAAGATGTTGGCGGTCAGCTGACCCCAGAGTTGAAGGGAAACATGACAGCCTATTGCTAGCCAGCCACAGAGACCGGGACCTGGCATAGGGGTCTAATAAACGACCAGCAGGGATGTTTTTCCTGGAGCACCCTGTCATTGTCAAGTAAGCATTAACACCGCTTGGGGAATTACCCCCGAACAGTAATTACTGTGAAGGAAGGCAAATGCAGTCATATGAATGGGACACTAGCCACTGGGCAAAAACGGGATGAATCAACGCTGTTCCAATATCATTTCAATTAATAAAAAGCATTGGGGTGACGTTACATCAATGTGGAAAACTGATTGGATTTGTAAAAAGTAATCAACGTCAGGGCATTTAGTCTTTTTTTCCTCCCAACTTTTAACCTAAATCCAATGACATTGTGACATTTTTAATTTCACGTTACATTTACGTTAGTTGACAACTCAACCAAATGTAAATCAAAACTAGACGTTGAACTGACCGCTGTGTCCAGTGGGAAATTAGCACCAATTGTATGTGATACGGTGTATATTTAAAGGGATCTGGATCTCTTTAAGCCAATACATTTTTATGAATTGGTGCAATATCTAAAGGACTGGTAGTACCAAGCTGAGCTGGTTTTGAGGAACAATGTTCCCTCTGTGACAGAAACAGCTAATGATGTTGACAGAGTGTTTCTTTCAAAGCGAGCCCTGCCAAGTCTGTGGTCAAAAAAAACTTGTACAAATGAGGTCTGTGTTGTGAGAACATCAGACAGCTTCGGCACACGCCGAGCAGCACAACAGCAGAGGTTGTTATCTGATAAACTTAGCACAGTATATTGATCTCTGGGAAAGTGTGGTTGATACGTAAGGGAGTCTGGATGAGGACACGTTCTGTGTGCATTGCTGCACTTGTGACTTATTCTACAATCTCCCCTGGGTTCAAGCAACATACTTATCTTTAATGAGATACTTTAATGAGATCGTCTATGTTACAGCTTCTGGTTTAGCATTGTAGTTAAGTTATTTTTGTGTTGCGGTGTTCTAGCTGTAACCCAGTTCTTTAACACAGACCTGTTTATGAGGGTTACTGCTCGGAGGATGCGTGGCTGAGAGAGAGAGATGCACTGTTTCACTGTTGTCCGTTGCCAGCTCTGCAGTCAATATTCTTTCCGAGCTTGGCTCGCTCGCTCCCCTGGGTTGCCATGGAAACGGCACACTACACGCTCGCTTCCTGCCTCTCCCTCTCTTGTTGCTGTGAGATGGGCAGGATCTCTCGGACACGGCGGGCGGAGACTGGTGTAGTGGTCAAAGCGGTTCCTTCTGGGAAGGCACCGCTAGAGTTAAAAGGTGTGTCTCCATGGCAACCAGCTGGATATCGACCGTCTGCCCTTTAAGCCATTCCCTGCTGCCCTCGCCCCATGGGCACTGGTTGGCATCGAAGCCTTCCCTCTGATACAGCTCTGCCATGCATCACTGCTCACCAAGCTCCTGCTGATCACTCTTGTTGATCATCATGACATACTATCAGAGTGGGCAGAGAGAGACACAATTAGTCTGGCCCCCTACAAAGACAAAGAAACCACTGACAGTCCATCATTTAGCTTAGAAACTAGATTCAACCACTCACATCTCTCACTCTGTAGACATTTTCAGCTTTATAAACAAATTTAAATTCCACAATTATTTCAGTATTCCACTGTCTCTCTGTGACACACTGCTTCCAGATTCTCACTATTGTCCCTTTCAACATTCTCTTCCCACTTCAGATGAATTTTATTTTCATGATTACAGCACAACAGAGACGGTTGCATAAAGTGACCGTGCAAGATCACTCCCTCTTTCCCCTCCTCTCTGTCCATCATTAGTCAGCTTGGTACTTCCAAACTGATCTCCAAGCAGTATAGAGAGGATCACATCACATGTACCCTTCCGTCAGCCCAGATCAGAGGAATATTAAAACAATCCCATCAGCCAACTTCAAACGGCGCCGGGGGGGGACGAGAACATCTAGAACATTCACAGGAACTGCCTTCACAATCTTCCACTTCCAGATCCCTGTCACCACATCTGAGGAACTTGGGAAAGAAAATATGGATCCACGCTGAATAGTGATATATCCGCTGAATAGTGATGGGCTATATAAATACATTTGATTTGATGAAGTTCTTCAAATTTAATGGAGAGATGATGAGGCTATACTAGGGCCCATCTCTTTCTGTTGAACTAAAAACTCAGGGAAAGGATTTTTGTTAGACATCAAGCATTGATGAGACACCTGGGTTGATTGGTGATGAAGAAGTAACCCTGTGGGTGAATTATCTTGGAGGCTTGTAGCTCTCCATCAGAGTGGAGGAAATTGCTTTTCTATTGCTGCTCATTCAGCACAGTCAGTAAGCAGTCCCCAGTCTGTAGCTGGGTCCCGTCCAAAAAGCCTTGTTACTTTATGATACTATACTACTACTACTTCCCTCTCATGGAAGCGCATCAAAAAATGCTGATTTAAAAAATTAATTTTTATTTATTTATTTGATTTTTTTCTTCTTCATCTCTACTCACATGATTACACAGTGCGTCAACAAATGTTGTTTTCCCTGTGAGGCTGCATTTCTTGTCACTGTGGCTCCTCGTTGGCAGACGCTCGGTACTCGCCGGTAGTTAATTGTAACACCTGTTCCCAATCACCTCTTCTGCTCTTACGCCCTAGAGATTCATGGGAAACAGTGTCCTCTGTGCAATGTGTAAGGCTACTGTAATACAACAGCTCTTTATGAGTATGATAAAGGGCTTGTCATATCTGAGCGAGGGGTTGAGTGTGAGTGTCCGTGACTCTTTAGAGGGATTGAGGCATATGGCAGGGTTGGGCTTACTCATGAGATGTGAAGAAAGAGTGACTGATTGAGAGGGAGAATGAGAGAATTAAAAAGAGGAAAAGAGACGAAGTGGAAAATGAGAGAGAGAGGGAGAGGAAATGGGAGATAGCTGGCTGTGTGAATCTTGTTGGGCTCTGTCACAGTGTCAGGAGTGTGTGACTCTCTCGGCTAATCTGTCCATGAAAATAAGCCAATGAAATTAGGAATTTTTAGAGTATGAGAGTGCCAACAAAAAATGCAATGGCTGATTTGCTGTGTGTGGCTTATTTGATTGAATAGAAGTTTCGTAATGGTTAAGTTATGAATACACTGATATAAGTGGACGCACATGGCATTTCTGCAACTTTATATCAGAGCATGTTGTCATAGAGGACTCATCATGGATATAACCCATTTTAGCATGGACATTGCCATTGAGGGCTTCCACCATTTTATAGTAGTCATCTGGGTGTGGATTCCTATGAGTTGGGAGCAATCAGCCAATGAAGAAGAAGAAGAAGAAAATGGACTACTTTAAAATGGAGCCCATGCTGTGACAGATTCTATAATGGCACAGATACAAAGATGAGTCCTCTATCTATCCATTTTGTTCACATGCATATATGTCCTCTCATTGGCTAGAGTGGCCCCACCTGATCTCGCCTGCCTTCCATCTTTGAGGACATGCATTTCCATTGTTAGAGTGGTCACTTGACTATCTTGTCAATATAATAAACAATCTTTGGCTGTAGTCACCCACATGCACATAAGATGTCATTTCCTGAACAGATCACAGGATTGACAGTAGGCCGCCAGTCACCATGACGATGCATCTGCTTCTGCCACCTCTAAACATATCTCAGTGGGAGAAGGCACCATTGGTGGCAATTACTGACTACTTCTGATTGGTGGAAGTGTTTTTTTACTCTCCCTGGTCAACTATTGCTTCCAGTGGGGTCAGTCAGTGGGCTTTCATAGAGGGATTTAAACCAGAGGGGGTCAGTCAGTGGGCTTTCATAGAGGGATTTAAACCAGAGGAGGTCAGTCAGTTGGCCTTCATAGAGGGATTTAAACCAGAGGGGGTCAGTCAGTTGGCCTTCATAGAGGGATTTAAACCAGAGGAGGTTCGTCAGTGGGCTTTCATAGAGAGATTTAAACCAGAGGGGGTCCGTCAGTGGGCTTTCATAGAGGGATTTAAACCAGAGGAGGTCAGTCAGTTGGCCTTCATAGAGGGATTTAAACCAGAGGGGGTCAGTCAGTTGGCCTTCATAGAGGGATTTAAACCAGAGGAGGTCAGTCAGTTGGCCTTCATAGAGGGATTTAAACCAGAGGAGGTCAGTCAGTTGGCCTTCATAGAGGGATTTAAACCAGAGGAGGTCAGTCAGTGGGTTTTCATAGAGGGATTTAAACCAGAGGGGTCAGTCAGTTGGCCTTCATAGAGGGATTTAAACCAGAGGAGGTCAGTCAGTTGGCCTTCATAGAGGGATTTAAACCAGAGGAGGTCAGTCAGTTGGCCTTCATAGAGGGATTTAAACCAGAGGAGGTCAGTCAGTTGGCCTTCATAGAGGGATTTAAACCAGAGGAGGTCAGTCAGTTGGCCTTCATAGAGGGATTTAAACCAGAGGGGTTCAGTCAGTGGGTTTTCATAGAGGGATTTAAACCAGAGGAGGTCAGTCAGTTGGCCTTCATAGAGGGATTTAAACCAGAAAAACAATATTTATTCCTATGAGGATTATCATAATGATTCATGCAGATTTATGTTTTGATGAATGACAGACGGTTTTTATATTGCTGTATCTGACAATGGGCCATTTTGTTGTTGCATGTTACGATAATCTACACTATGCTGCCTTGGGAGACAGTAATGACATGAGTTTAGCTTTTTTTTTTTTTTTATATATAAGATCCTGCAAATACAAGAGCATGGTCCTGCATGCCTAGTTGATAGAGCACAGCACTTGCAACGTCAGGATTGTGGGTTAGACTCCCACTGGCGCCACCCATACAGAAAAACATCAGGATTGTGGGTTAGATTCCCACTGGGACCATTCATACAGAAAAACATCAGGATTGTGGGTTAGATTCCCGCTGGGGCCACCCATACGGAAAAACATCAGGATTGTGGGTTAGATTCCCGCTGGGGCCACCCATACGGAAAAACATCAGGATTGTGGGTTAGATTCCCGCTGGGGCCACCCATACGGAAAAACATCAGGATTGTGGGTTAGATTCCCGCTGGGGCCACCCATACGGAAAAACATCAGGATTGTGGGTTAGATTCCCGCTGGGGCCACCCATACGGAAAAACATCAGGATTGTGGGTTAGATTCCCGCTGGGGCCACCCATACGGAAAAACATCAGGATTGTGGGTTAGATTCCCGCTGGGGCCACCCATACGGAAAAACATCAGGATTGTGGGTTAGATTCCCGCTGGGGCCACCCATACGGAAAAACATCAGGATTGTGGTTTAGATTCCCGCTGGGGCCACACATACGGAAAAACATCAGGATTGTGGGTTAGATTCCCACTGGGGCCACCCATACGGAAAAACATCAGGATTGTGGGTTAGATTCCCGCTGGGGCCACCCATACGGAAAAACATCAGGATTGTGGGTTAGATTCCCGCTGGGGCCACCCATACGGAAAAACATCAGGATTGTGGGTTAGATTCCCGCTGGGGCCACCCATACGGAAAAACATCAGGATTGTGGGTTAGATTCCCGCTGGGGCCACCCATACGGAAAAACATCAGGATTGTGGGTTAGATTCTCGCTAGGGCCACCCATACGGAAAAACATCAGGATTGTGGGTTACATTCCCGCTGGGGCAACCCATACGGACAAACATCAGGATTGTGGGTTAGATTCCCGCTGGGGCCACCCATACGGAAAACCATCAGGATTGTGGGTTAGATTCCCGCTGGGGCCACCCATACGGAAAAACATCAGTATTGTGGGTTAGATTCCCGCTGGGGCCACCCATACGGAAAAACATCAGGATTGTGGGTTAGATTCCCGCTGGGGCCACCCATACGGAAAAACATCAGGATTGTGGGTTAGATTCCCGCTGGGGCCACCCATACGGAAAAACATCAGGATTGTGGGTTAGATTCCCGCTGGGGCAACCCATACGGAAAAACATCAGGATTGTGGGTTAGATTCCCGCTGGGGCCACCCATACGGAAAAACATCAGGATTGTGGGTTAGATTCCCGCTGGGGCCACCCATACGGAAAAACATCAGGATTGTGGGTTAGATTCCCGCTGGGGCCACCCATACGGAAAAACATCAGGATTGTGGGTTAGATTCCCGCTGGGGCCACCCATACGGAAAAACATCAGGATTGTGGGTTAGATTCCCGCTGGGGCCACCCATACGGAAAAACATCAGGATTGTGGGTTACATTCCCGCTGGGGCCACCCATACGGACAAACATCAGGATTGTGGGTTAGATTCCCGCTGGGGCCACCCATACGGAAAACCATCAGGATTGTGGGTTAGATTCCCGCTGGGGCCACCCATACGGAAAAACATCAGGATTGTGGGTTAGATTCCCGCTGGGGCCACCCATACGGAAAAACATCAGGATTGTGGGTTAGATTCCCGCTGGGGCCACCCATACGGAAAAACATCAGGATTGTGGGGATTCCCGCTGGGGCCACCCATACGGAAAAACATCAGGATTGTGGGTTCCCGCTGGGGCCACCCATACGGAAAAACATCAGGATTGTGGGTTAGATTCCCGCTGGGGCCACCCATACGGAAAAACATCAGGATTGTGGGTTAGATTCCCGCTGGGGCCACCCATACGGAAAAACATCAGGATTGTGGGTTAGATTCCCGCTGGGGCCACCCATACGGAAAACATCAGGATTGTGGGTTAGATTCCCGCTGGGGCCACCCATACGGAAAAACATCAGGATTGTGGGTTACATTCCCGCTGGGGCCACCCATACGGAAAAACATCAGGATTGTGGGCTAGATTCCCACTGGGGCCACCCATACGGAAAAACATCAGGATTGTGGGCCACCCATACGGAAAAACATCAGGATTGTGGGTTCCCGCTGGGGCCACCCATACGGAAAAACATCAGGATTGTGGGTTAGATTCCCGCTGGGGCCACCCATACGGAAAAACATCAGGATTGTGGGTTCGATTCCCGCTGGGGCCACACATACGGAAAAACATCAGGATTGTGGGTTAGATTCCCACTGGGGCCACCCATACGGAAAAACAACAGGATTGTGGGTTAGATTCCCACTGGGGCCACCCATACAGAGAAAATGTGTGTGTATCATGACTGTAAATCACTTTGGATAAAATCATCTGCTAGAGGGCGTATCCTAAAACGCTCTGCGTTTTCTATGACGGAATAGAAAAATATCTGAAAACAAAATGAGCTGAAATATTCTTCATGAGGAATCACAACAGTGTACCCTTGTGCATTTGGTAGGAATAAGGCATGTAAGAACCTTGTGTTTCGGTCGACTGTTTATCCCCCCCCCCCCCCCCAATTAGTATTTAGTAGCATTGCCTTTAAATTGTTTACCTTGGGTCAAACGTTTCAGGTAGCCTTCCACAAGCTTCCCACAATAAGTTGGGTCGATTTTGGCCCATTCCTCCTGACAGAGCTGGTGTAACTGAGTCAGGTTTGTAGACCTTGCTCGCAAACGCTTTTTCAGTTCTGCCCACACATTTTCTATAAGATTGAGGTCAGGGCTTTGTGATTGCCACTCAATACCTTGACTTTGTTGTCCTTACGCCATTTCAGCACAACTTTGGAAGTATGCTTGGGGTCATTGTCTATTTGGAAGACTCATTTGCGACCAAGCTTTAACTTCCTGACTGATGTCTTGAGATGTTGCTTCAATATATCCACATAATTCCCCTTCCTCATGATGCCATCTATTTTTTGAAGTGCACCAGTCCCTCCTGCAGCAAAGCACCCCCACAACATGATGCTGCCACCCCCGTGCTTCACGGTTGGGATGGTGTTCTTCGGCTTGCAAGCATTCCCTTTTTTCTCCAAACATAGTGATGGTCATTATGGCCGAACAGTTTTGTTTCTTCAAACCAGAGGACATTTCTCTCAAAATGACGATCTTTGTCCCCATGTGCAGTTGCAAACCATAGTCTGGCTTTTTTATGGTGGTTTTGGAGCAGTGGCTACTTCCCTGCGTGGTCCCATGGTGTTTATACTTTCGTACTATTGTTTGTACAGATGAACGTGGTACCTTCAGGCGTTTGGAAATTGCTCCCAAGGATGAACCAGACTTGTGGAGTTCTACAAAAAAATGTTCTGAGGTCTTGGCTGATTTCTTTTGACTTTCCCATGATGTCAAGCAAAGAAGCACTGAGTTTGAAGTTAGACCTTGAAATACATCCACAGGTACACCTCCAATTGACTCAAATGATGCCAATTAGCCTATCAGAAAATTCTAAAGCCATGACATCATTTTCTGGAGTTTTCCAAGCTGTTTAACTTGTTGACTCTACCCATCCTGTTAGCGGGATAATTGTCATCAGCAACCGCTGAATAGCATAGCGCCACAGTCAAATAATATTACAAAAAAATATTAATATTCATGAAATCACAAGTGCAATATTGCAAAACACAGTTTAGCCTTTTGTTAATCCACCTGTCGTCTCAGATTTTGAAATTATGCTTTACAGCGAAAGCAATCCAAGCGTTTGTGTAAGTTTATCGATAGGAGAGCATAACATGTACACTAAGCATTAAGTAGCCAGGTCAGGAAAATCAGAAAAGCAATCAATTTTTTTTTTACCTTTGATGATCTTCGGATGTTTTCACTCACGAGACTCCCAGTTACACAACAAATGTTCCTTTTGTTCCATAAAGATTATTTTTATACCCAAAATACCTCAGTTTGTTTGTCGCGTTATGTTCAGAAATCCACAGGAAAGAGCGGTCACGACAACGCAGACGTATATTCCAAATAATATTCATAATGTCCACAGAAACATGTCAAACATTTTTTATAATCAATCCTCATGTTGTTTTTAAAATATATATTCGATAATATATCAACCGAGTGTGGAGCTTTTTCAATAGGACTGGGAGGAACAATGGCCGCTTTACTCTTTTGCGCAAAACTCACTCTGCGAACCCCCACCTATCCACTTACGCAATGTCATCTTTCACGCTCATTTTTCAAAATAAAAGCCTGAAACTATGTCTAAAGACTGTTGACACCTTAGGGAAGCCATATAAAAAGGTATCTGGTTGATATCTCTTTAAATGGAGGATAGACATGCATAGGAACAGAGGTTTCAAAATAAGAGGCACTCCCTGATTGGATTTTCCTCAGGCTTTCGCCTGCAATATCCGTTCTGTTATACTCACAGACAATATTTTTACAATTTTGGAAACTTTAGAGTGTTTTCTATCCTAATATGACAATTATATGCATTTTCTAGTTTCTGGGGCTGAGAAATAGACAGTTTCAAATGGGTACGTTTTTTTAGCCAAAAACGAAAATACTGCCCCCTACACGCAAAAGGTTAAAGGCACAGTCAACTTAGTTTATGTAAACTTCTGACCCACTGGAATTGTGATACAGT
Source organism: Oncorhynchus clarkii lewisi (assembly GCF_045791955.1). Lineage (NCBI taxonomy): Eukaryota > Metazoa > Chordata > Actinopteri > Salmoniformes > Salmonidae > Oncorhynchus > Oncorhynchus clarkii. Next base: position 20,092,112 of record NC_092179.1, read on the forward strand.
GAATTATAAGTGAAATAATCTGTCTGTAAACAATTGTTAGAAAAATGACTTGTGTCATGCACAAAGTAGATGTCCTAACTGACTTGCCAAAACTATAGTTTGTTAACAAGAAATTTGTAGAGTGGTTGAAAAACGAGTTTTAATGACTCCAACCTAAGTGTTTGTAAACTTCTGACTTCAACTGTATCTATTGGTTTAATTAATAACCACCATTGCTGCTCAATTAAGGACAGGATGGAGTAGTCTTGGTTGAACACTTCCTTTCCTCTCTTTGTGTCAGATGGGACGCATTGGGATTCTAACCCTGTAACCTCCCGATGGTACTTCCATTCAGCAAGCCCTCCCTCTTTCCCTCGATCTTCTCCCGCATCCACACTCCATCTATGTATTCCCACCTTCCTCCTCTCCTCTCTCCATAGGAAAGAAAACAACAGTATAACTCTTACTCTGTTCAGACACTCATTGTATAAACTCAAAGTGCGTGTTCCTGACATGATGCTCTTTGCCCCTCTCTCTTCCTGCTCCACCTGTGCACAGTAGAGAAGCAACAGCTATAAATAATGTCACTCTGAGCCTGAGCCATGGAGACAGAGTGCTCAGCTCTTTCCCTCTCTCATTCTGTCCCTCTCTTTTTCCTATCTCTCCCCCTCTCCTTCTCTGTCTGCCTCCTTGTAAAATCCTTATCGGCCCCAATGACAAGTGAAACAATTTGTTGTGGAGGGAGAGAGAAAAAGAAGTATGCCAATGCTATAGTCTGCCTGAGTGTGTTGGATGCATACAGAGATGAGGGGGAAGAATGCACTCTAATCCAAACCACAGAGCAGCTCATGTAAACCAGTTGAGTGAATGCAGCAGGTTTCAATTCAATGGTCTAAAATGAATCTCTTTGGCTGTAATCATATTGACTGTTCTGTTTGTACAGTCAATTTGCACATGTGCATTTCATGAGCTGATGAGCCTGGCCATATGCAGCAGACGGCACAGCATCCATGTCACACAGCCTGCATCCCCACATTACCCTCAGCCCTTAACACACTGACCCTGTGACCAGCAGCACCACTGGAGGATTGGGAGGAGGGAAAGGGGGAGAGGAGAGCGCCCAATTTTATTCTACCTGTCTCAGCCCCAATTTACACCCTCTATACTATATGCATTTGGCATGGCTCAGCTTCGCACTGAAAGAAAACCTGCATGCACAAACACAGCCTCTGTCACAACCAACCAACCAGCCTCAATCACAACCAATCAACCAGCCTCAATCACAACCAATCAACCAGCCTCAATCACAACCAATCAACCAGCCTCAATCACAACCAACCAACCAGCCTCAATCACAACCAACCAACCAGCCTCAATCACAACCAACCAACCAGCCTCAATCACAACCAACCAACCAGCCTCAATCACAACCAACCAACCAGCCTCAATCACAACCAGCCAACCAGCCTCAATCACAACCAACCAACCAGCCTCAATCACAACCAACCAGCCAGCCAGCCAGCCTCAATCACAACCAGCCAGCCAGCCTCAATCACAACCAGCAGGCCAGCCTCAATCACAACCAGCCGGCCAGCCTCAATCACAACCAGCCAGCCATCCTGAATCAAAACCAGCCTGCCAGCCTCAATCAAGACATTAAGCAGCCTCAATCACAACCAACCAAGCAGCCTCAATCACAACCAACCAAGCAGCCTCAATCACAACCAACCAACCAGTCTCAATCACAACCAACCAACCAGCCTCAATCACAACCAACCAGCCTCAATCACAACCAACCAGCCAGGCTCAATCACAACCAACTAGCCAGGCTCAATCACAAACAACCAGCCAGGCTCAATCACAACCAACCAGTCAGGCTCAATCACAACCAACCAGACAGCCAGCCTCAATCACAACCAACCAACCAGCCAGCCTCAATCACAACCAACCAACCAGCCAGCCTCAATCACAACCAGCCAGCCAGCCTCAATCAAGATGTTAAGCAGCCGTGGAGTGAAAGGGCAAAGAACTGGGACTGTAATTAGTTGTGATTAAGGAGCTGTCTGTCTGTGTTGAGGAGAAGTAGCAACAGTTGGATGGAGACGAAGACTGAAAGGTCCAGACACTGACTCCTCCACTCCCTGATTTCCCCCCAGGCTTCTACCCTGCCAACAGCTATCAGCTGGGAGAAGGAGAAGAGAGAGCGAGACAGAGACAGAAAGAGGTAATAAAAAGATGAAAGGGGAGTTAAGAGAGAGAACAAGGACAGACTCTTAACTTTCAATGAGAGAAGGTTAGAGAATCTTCAGAAACTACCTAAAAACATAGTATGCAATATGTGGTAATGGCATGTTCTCTTGCTATCTAACCTCAAAGCAGAGGCAAGGATATATATTATACGGTGAACAGGGAGAGCTGGGATATGCAGAAAGATCGGCAGACGAACACTAGATCCACATTCAATGCTGGCAACACATGAAAGGTGGGAGAGAAAGAGAGAGGATGACAAGAGAGAGAGAGATGGGGAGAGAGGAAGAAAAGACAAGGAAAAAGAGAGGTAGGGAATAGAGAGGAGTGAGAGGGTAAGGTCTAGAGATAGAGAAGGATGTATACATTGAACAAAAATATAAACACAACATGTAAAGTGTTGGTCACATGTTTCATGAGTTGAAATAAAAGATCCCCAAAATGTTCTGTACGCACAAAAAGCTTATTTCTCTCAAATGTTGTACACACATTTGTTTACATTTGTTTACATTTCTCCTTTGTCAAGATAATCCATCCAGCTGACAGGTGTGGCATACAGCATGGTCATTACACAGGTGCTCCTTGTGCTGGGGAGAATAAAGGGCTACTCTAAAATGTGCCGTTTTGTCACACAACACAATGCCATATGTTTTTAGTGAGCATGGCATGCTGACTGCAGGAATGTCCATCAGAGCAGTTTCCAGATAATTAAATGTTAATTTCTCTACCATAAGCCACCTCCAACATCGTTTTAGAGAATTTGGCAGTACGTCCAATTGGCCTCACAACTGCAGACCACGTGTATGGCGTTGTGTGGGCGAGAGGTTTGCTGAGTGCCCCATAGTGGCGTTGGGGTTACGGTATGGGCAGGCAAGCATTATATATGGACAACAAGCACAATTTAATTTTATCGACGGCAATTTGAATGCACAGAAATACCACAACGAGATCCTGAGGCCCATTCTTCATTGATTAGGGCCTAATTAATTTATTTCAATTGACTGATTTCGTTATATAAATTGTAACTAAATAAATTGTAAATCTATGAAATTGTTGCATGTTGTGTTTTTATTTTTGTTCATAGAGAGAGCTCTGAGTGTGAATAGAGCCCTGAACCAACCATCCCACCTCAGGACTGTATTGTGTTATTTATGAAAAGGTCTGGAAGTGAGAGGACCATAGTCAAATGCAGAGCATCCAATCCAACACTCTCTCACACACAGCACCTATAAACAAGATCAACGTTAAAAACGAGAGAAACTCAGAGGTGTCCCATCCTCAGATCTGATTAGCAATGTGGATCATCAGTGCCGGAGACTGACACAGCACTAACTCTCCCGGCTAGGACAATCTGCTCACAATGATTCAGAAATAGAGAGGCATATGTGATCATATCCCAATGTAATCAAGGTTTGAAATTATTATGTTTTTGTCAAATGCTATCAGTTAAGGCTAGGAGAGGAGAGACTACAGGGGGAAGAGGAGAGGAGAGACTACAGGGGGAAGAGGAGAGGAGAGACTACAGGGGGAAGAGGAGAGGAGAGACTACAGGGGGGAGGACAGGAGAGACTACAGGGGAGGAAAAGAAGAGAGACTACAGGGGGAGAAGGAGAGGAGAGGGGGGAGGACAGGAGAGACTACAGGGGGAGAAGGAGAGGAGAGACTACAGGGGAGGAGGAGAGGAGAGACTACAGGGGGAAGAGGAGAGGAGAGACTACAGGGGGAGGACAGGAGAGACTACAGGGGAGGAAAAGAAGAGAGACTACAGGGGGAGAAGGAGAGGAGAGACTACAGGGGGGAGGACAGGAGAGACTACAGGGGGGAGGAGGAGAGACTACAGGGGGAGAAGGAGAGGAGAGACTACAGGGGGAGGAGGAGAGGAGAGACTACAGGGTAGGAAAAGAGGAGAGATTACAGGGGGAGAAGGAGAGGAGAGACTACAGGGGGAGGACAGGAGAGACTACAGGGGGAGGAGGAGAGGAGAGACCACAGGGTAGGAAAAGAGGAGAGATTACAGGGGGAGGAAGGGAGGAGAGACTACAGGGGGAGGAGGAAAGGAGAGACTACAGGGGGAGGAGAGGAGAGACTACAGGGGGAGAAGGAGCGGAGAGACGACAGGGGGAGGAAGGGAGGAGAGACTACAGGGGGAGGAGGAAATGATAGACTACAGGGGGAGGATGATGGACTACAGGGGGAGGAGGAGAGACTACAGGGGGAGGAGGAGAGACTACAGGGGGAGGAGGAGCAACTACAGGGGGATGAGGAGAGACTACAGGGGGAGGAGGAGGAGGAGAGACTACAGGGTGAGGAGGAGCAACTACAGGGGGAGGAGGAGAGACTACAGCGGATGAGTTTAGAATGCTGCATAAATATGGTATTGGTTAAGCTAACTATCTCTCTTTGTCTCTCTCTCCCTCCATCTTTCTGTATTTCTCCTGTACTCTCATTTCTGTAATCTCCCCCTTTCTCTCACTCCTCTTCCTTTCTCCCTCCCTCTCTCCATCCCCCAATCCCTCCATCCCCCCATCCCTCCCTCTCTCCATCCCCCCATCCCTCCCTCCCTCTGTCTCTCCATCCCTCCATCCCCCCATCCCTCCCTCTCTCAATCCCCCCATCCCTCCCTCCTATCCCAGGTACGTGCCTGATTCTGGGCTGTATGATCTACCCAGACGGCTGGGACAGTGACGAGGTGAAGAGGATGTGTGGGGAGCAGACAGACAAGTACACCCTGGGAGCGTGCTCCGTGCGCTGGGCCTACATCCTGGCTATCATGGGCATCATGGACGCCCTGATACTCTCCTTCCTGGCCTTCGTCCTGGGAAACCGTCAGGATGGGCTGATGGCTGATGAGCTGCTGGATAGTAAGGACAACACTTGATCTAAGATCGGCTTGTGATTTTAGGTCAAAATGAATAAGATTACCTGGAGAGGGGTTACCTGATTCTAGATTAGTACTCCTACCCTGAGATACTTTATGAATACGAGCTGTGGACTTTCCTCATGTGAGCATGCCATACAGAGGCTGTCTCACAAAGTGATATGTGTGATAGTTCAGGGCTGTGTAAGGTCATAGTGCAATGCTCTTCAATCCTGCTCCTGGGGACCACAGGGTGTTTACCTGTCTCTGAAGGGCAGCACCATACACGGGTGTGTTAGTGCTGGGCTGGCTCTCCGGGACCAGTAGTGGAGAACACTGTTGAACAGAATAACAGAACCTCAGAACCTCTGTAAGTCTGAGCCCCCTCTCCTCCAGACCCTCCCGTATCTTTGGCTTTAATGTATTTAGGCTAATAAATACACACTTCTCATCAACCCCCTCCTCCAAAGGCCATAGCATGGGGTGGGTGTGTATTAAAGGTAACAACTGTACCCTGCTGTCAAAACCCCACACCCCACACGGTAGACATTGACATATCGTCCCTTTTTATGCAAATATTTTCAGCATAATTTCACACACCCGAGCCACCACCAATTAACATATTTTAACTGCTTCTCACATAACACCTGCTTACTGTTATTACAGAGAGAGAGAGAGAGATGAACGATCTGAGAGACAAGGCAAGAAGGGCATTCTATGCCATCAAAAGGAACATAAAATTCAACATACCAATTAGGATTTGGCTAAAAATACTTGAATCAGTTATAGAGCCCATTGCCCTTTATGGTTGTGAGGTCTGGGGTCCGCTCACCAACCAAGACTTCACAAAATGGGACAAACACCAAATTGAGACTCTGCACGCAGAATTCTGCAAAAATATCCTCTGTGTACAACGTAGAACACCAAATAATGCATGCAGAGCAGAATTAGGCCGATACCCACTAACTATCAAAATCCAGAAAAGAGCCGTTAAATTCTATAACCACCTAAAAGGAAGCGATTCCCAAACCTTCCATAACAAAGCCATCACCTACAGAGAGATGAACCTGGAGAAGAGTCCCCTAAGCAAGCTGGTCCTGGGGCTCTGTTCACAAACACACCCTACAGAGCCCCAGGGCAGCAGCACAATTAGAACCAAACAAAACATGAGAAAACAAAAAGATAATTACTTGACACATTGGAAAGAATTAACAAAAAAACAGAGCAAACTAGAATGCTATTTGGCCCTACACAGAGAGTACACAGCGGCAGAATACCTGACCACTGTGACTGACCCAAAATTAAGGAAAGCTTTGACTATGTACAGACTCAGTGATCATAGCCTTGCTATTGAGAAAGGCCGCCATAGTCTGTCTTCTCTTGAGAACCAGGTCTGCCTATGTGCACACTGCCCACAAAATTAGGTGGAAACTGAGCTGCACTTCCTAACCTCCTGCCCAATGTATGACCATATTAGAGAGACATATTTCCCTCAGATTACACAGATCCACAAAGAATTCGAAAACAAATCCAATTTAGATAAACTCCCATATCTACTGGGTGAAATTCCACAGTGTGCCATCACAGCAGCAAGATTTGTGACCTGTTGCCACAAGAAAAGGGCAACCAGTGAAGAACACACATCATTGTAAATACAACCCATATTTATGCTTATTTATTTTATCTTGTGTCCTTTAACCATTTGTACATTGTTAAAACACTGTATATATATATAATATGACATTTGTAATGTCTTTATTGTTTTGAAACTTCTGTATGTGTAATGTTTACTGTTAATTTTTATTGTTTATTTCACTTTATATGTTATCTACCTCACTTGCTTTGGCAATGTTAACACATGTTTCCCATGCCAATAAAGCCCTTGAAGAGAGAGAGAGAGAGAGAGAGAGAGAGAGACTAAAATGACAAGAAGGGGGGAAGGAAAATAAAAAAGAGAGGGAGATGAAAATAAATGGAAAAGAGAGGGAGATGAAGAAAAAGTGAGAGAATTTACGGAGTCATGAATCACTAATGGCTGTCAGCCTGTCTAGATGAATCACATGAACTGGATCAGCATCGGCTAGGGCCGCCTGGTAGTGCAGGAGAACGCCATGGAACAGAGCATGGATCAGCTATGGGACAGGAGGAGAGAGAGAGAGAGTGTCTCAATTGGGCACACATTCAAATTAAGTCCAGTAGGCTCTGCTTCCAAAATCCGAGACGCCCTCAATTATCGATATTATAAGGGTTTCAAGATGTCTGACTTCACGTAATCAGCTATAAGGAGAGAGAGAGAACACAATGACCGAGTCTCATTTTGGCAAAGTGATTAATTGTTCTGTTGCAGTAATGTATGTGTCAGTCCACTGATTAACTATGTTTATAAAGGAGGTCTCTGAGCCATTTAGATAAGGATGTCATTAACCTTACCACTGATTGGTGACTTTTCCTCACTACTGCCACCCACTGGCGTGTCTCTGTTACTACAAGTACAGAAGCTCTAGTGGTATTCATAGTGACATTACCAATGCTAACCTCTCTTCTCCCCTCACAGAGACTGGTAATTCCATATAAACAGTCAAATACTGTACAAAGGTGGGTGTGCTTTTTGTGAATTATCTGATATACTTTCATGGGATCAATATCCATATGCTTACGTTGCCATTGGTATATCTAGTTGTGTTCTTTGTTCACAGGTGTCGGTGCCCGTCAGAGGTAAAGATAATGTAACACAACGTTCCAGCTTCATACCTGTCACTCTGGAGGTGGAAAGGAGAGCTATTGCTGTTGGAAAGAACAGAACGAGAAAAAGACGAATTAATGAAAGGAGGAGACATCCACTCCAAGAGAACCCACTTAGTAAAGACCAACCCCTACGGTCCCGTTCTCATCCAGACATGACCTTGAGAGCAACAACAGATGGAAGACTTCATATTGTTTTATGTACTGAAATCCGTTACTGAGTGGACACAGTAGGCCGATTGCTTTATGGGCGGCAGATAGCCTAGCGGTTAGAGCATTGGGTCAGTAACCAAAAGGTCGCAAGTTTGAATACCTGAGCCGACAAGGTGAAAAAAAAGTCTGCCGTTGTGTCCCCTGAGCAAGGCACTTAACCCTGATTTCTCCAGAGGCGCTGTACTACTATGGCTGACCCTGTAAAACAACACATTTCACTGCACCTATCTGGTGTATGTGACAATAAAACATATTACCAAGTCATAAGAGGAACGTTTTGTTTGTGAAAAAGAACATGAGATTCTGTCCCACCATTCAAGGCCCTACCATAGAAAAACACAAACTAACCCAGCGTATCCCAAACTCAACCCTGGGAACCCCCAAGGGGTGCACATTTTGGTATTTGCCCTAGTATTTGACCCAACTGATTAAAATAATGAACTAATTGTCCAGCTTTGAAAATGTGATCAGTTGGGTGAAATGCTAGGGCAAAAACCAAAACATGCACCCCTTGAGGTCCCCTGGACCGAGTTTGGGAAACGGTGAACTAACTCATGACCACACATGACCGCTAGGCTACAGCATTGGATTGTTCAGACGTCTGATCAAACAGAGCTGTCGTCTTTATTGTGTCAAACTCACCTCTGGACCACATGTACCTGAACTGTGGATTCCTTCTTGACTTGTGTTCCTCTCTTTGCTCTTCATTGGACTCATCATTGTAAGACTGTTTACAGTGGGTGAGCATGGGCCATGAGAACTGTCTGGCTTGCTGAGCCACCTTACTGGACTCTGTGGTGGAAAGGTTAGTGGTACCCAGATGCGATGCTCCACCTCTGACACCACATTCAATGTGACTAAGTTGAAGGTAAAGAATAAATCTTGTAGCTGTAATGAATGACTGTTGTGATAGAATCAGCGAGGTAGAGATCAGAGCCATGTGGGACTAGAGGTCTCGAGCAGGCTGCCAATCATAGTGTCCTCGGCAACCCTGGAGAAAACCATGCTGAAGAACCATGTATTAAGTAGAAGAAAAGGCATATTAACAAATACAAATAGCTGTTCTACGTGTTGGAATATTATTTTGTCTCGACTATGATGTTTACAATCGATGCAGTATGTTAAAGCTATTGATTCACTTTAGATGTGTGTGCCATACAATGTATACAGACAGTATTGTAGAGTATTGCCATTTTACTATGGGAAGAAGTGTTTCCATAAAGTGTGTTGAATTGTATTATCTGGGAATATAACCTTAGAATCCATCTGCGACTTTATCACTAGTAGCAATGTGTCGTTAACGGAAAGTCATTCTTGCTCTCTATTCCAGCACATTTTATCAATGAATGAAAATACAATTTCTTGAAGCTAAAAATGTGGATGTTATGGCCATTTTAAAGGGACAGAACTGTTTGAAAAGATTAGTAGTCTCCAGAGCCCATGTAAACTCAACTTACCACTGCCACACAAACAGGGCTGCAACACAACTTTATAACTAGTATGTCAGCAGTCTACTGCCAGCAGCATAGCACCCTGCATCCTACTGCTGGCTTACCCCTGAACCAAAGCATGGTTGGTCCCAGTTGGAAGACCAGATGCTGCTGGAAGCAGTGTTGGAGGGCCAGCTCATAGCTGGTGAGTGTAGTGCTTTATAAATCCACTCTCATTATGTCATAAATGTGCCTAGTGTTCTTATAGGGCTTCTGGGCTGAAACAAGCTCAACTTAACATGTGAACCACAGGAAGCTGCTGTGGGGACGGCTCATAATAATATCCGGCAATGGAATGGCATCATACCATTCCACTGATTCCACTCCAGCCATTACCACGAGCCTGTCATCCCCAATTAACCTCCTGTGATGTGAACTAATCAACATGTGAACATATTCATTCAGTCCAACCCCCACCTACCTTATTATACAGGCTAGTCCAAACCCCACCTACCTTATTATACTGGCTAGTCCAAACCCCACCTACCTTATTATACTGGCTAGTCCAAACCCCACCTACCTTATTATACTGGCTAGTCCAAACCCCACCTACCTTATTATACTGGCTAGTCCAAACCCCACCGACCTTATTATACTGGCTAGTCCAAACCCCACCGACCTTATTATACTGGCTAGTCCAAACCCCACCTACCTTATTATACTGGCTAGTCCAAACCCCACCGACCTTATTATACTGGCTAGTCCAAACCCCACCTACCTTATTATACCGGCTAGTCCAAACCCCACCTACCTTATTATACCGGCTAGTCCAAACCCTACCGACCTTATTATACTGGCTAGTCCAAACCCCACCGACCTTATTATACAGGCTAGTCCAAACCCCACCTACCTTATTATACTGGCTAGTCCAAACCCCACCTACCTTATTATACTGGCTAGTCCAAACCCCACCTACCTTATTATACTGGCTAGTCCAAACCCCACAACCTTATTATACTGGCTAGTCCAAACCCCACCGACCTTATTATACAGGCTAGTCCAAACCCCACCTACCTTATTATACTGGCTAGTCCAAACCCCACCTACCTTATTATACTGGCTAGGCCAAACCCCAGCTACCTTATTATACTGGCTAGTCAAAACCCCACCTACCTTATTATACTGGCTAGTCCAAACCCCACAACCTTATTATACTGGCTAGGCCAAACCCCACCTACCTTATTATACTGGCTAGTCCAAACCCCACCTACCTTATTATACTGGCTAGTCCAAACCCCACAACCTTATTATACTGGCTAGTCCAAACCCCACCTACCTTATTATACTGGCTAGTCCAAACCCCACCTACCTTATTATACTGGCTAGTCCAAACCCCACCTACCTTATTATACTGGCTAGTCCAAACCCCACCTACCTTATTATACTGGCTAGTCCAAACCCCACCTACCTTATTATACTGGCTAGTCCAAACCCCACCGACCTTATTATACTGGCTAGTCCAAACCCCACCTACCTTATTATACTGGCTAGTCCAAACCCCACCTACCTTATTATACTGGCCTGTCCAAACCCCACCTACCTTATTATACTGGCTAGTCCAAACCCCACCTACCTTATTATACTGGCCAGTCCAAACCCCACCTACCTTATTATACTGGCCTGTCCAAACCCCACCTACCTTATTATACTGGCCTGTCCAAACCCCACCTACCTTATTATACTGGCTAGTCCAAACCCCACCGACCTTATTATACCGGCTAGTCCAAACCCCACCTACCTTATTATACCGGCCAGTCCAAACCCCACCTACCTTATTATACTGGCTAGTCCAAACCCCACCGACCTTATTATACTGGCTAGTCCAAACCCCACCTACCTTATTATACTGGCTAGTCCAAACCCCACCGACCTTATTATACTGGCTAGTCCAAACCCCACCTACCTTATTATACTGGCTAGTCCAAACCCCACCGACCTTATTATACTGGCTAGTCCAAACCCCACCTACCTTATTATACTGGCTAGTCCAAACCCCACCGACCTTATTATACTGGCTAGTCCAAACCCCACCTACCTTATTATACTGGCTAGTCCAAACCCCACCTACCTTATTATACTGGCTAGTCCAAACCCTACCTACCTTATTATACTGGCTAGTCCAAACCCCACCTACCTTATTATACTGGCTAGTCCAAACCCCACAACCTTATTATACTGGCTAGTCCAAACCCCACCTACCTTATTATACTGGCTAGTCCAAACCCCACCTACCTTATTATACTGGCTAGTCCAAACCCCACCTACCTTATTATACTGGCCTGTCCAAACCCCACCGACCTTATTATACTGGCTAGTCCAAACCCCACCGACCTTATTATACTGGCTAGTCCAAACCCCACCTACCTTATTATACTGGCTAGTCCAAACCCCACCGACCTTATTATACTGGCTAGTCCAAACCCCACCGACCTTATTATACTGGCTAGTCCAAACCCCACCGACCTTATTATACTGGCTAGTCCAAACCCCACCTACCTTATTATACTGGCTAGTCCAAACCCCACCTACCTTATTATACTGGCTAGTCCAAACCCCACCTACCTTATTATACTGGGTCCAAACCCCACCTACCTTATTATACTGGCTAGTCCAAACCCCACCTACCTTATTATACTGGCTAGTCCAAACCCCTTATTATACCTGTCCAAACCCCACCTACCTTATTATACTGGCTAGTCCAAACCCCACCGACCTTATTATACCGGCTAGTCCAAACCCCACCTACCTTAGTCCAAACCCCACCTACCTTATTATACTGGCTAGTCCAAACCCCACCTACCTTATTATACTGGCTAGTCCAAACCCCACCTACCTTATTATACTGGCTAGTCCAAACCCCACCGACCTTATTATACTGGCTAGTCCAAACCCCACCTACCTTATTATACTGGCTAGTCCAAACCCCACCGACCTTATTATACTGGCTAGTCCAAACCCCACCTACCTTATTATACTGGCTAGTCCAAACCCCACCGACCTTATTATACTGGCTAGTCCAAACCCCACCTACCTTATTATACTGGCTAGTCCAAACCCCACCTACCTTATTATACTGGCTAGTCCAAACCCCACCTACCTTATTATACTGGCTAGTCCAAACCCCACCTACCTTATTATACTGGCTAGTCCAAACCCCACAACCTTATTATACTGGCTAGTCCAAACCCCACCTACCTTATTATACTGGCTAGTCCAAACCCCACCTACCTTATTATACTGGCTAGTCCAAACCCCACCTACCTTATTATACTGGCCTGTCCAAACCCCACCGACCTTATTATACTGGCTAGTCCAAACCCCACCTACCTTATTATACTGGCTAGTCCAAACCCCACCTACCTTATTATACTGGCTAGTCCAAACCCCACCGACCTTATTATACTGGCTAGTCCAAACCCCACCGACCTTATTAACCCCTTATTATACTGGCTAGTCCAAACCCCACCTACCTTATTATACTGGCTAGTCCAAACCCCACCTACCTTATTATACTGGCTAGTCCAAACCCCACCGTCCAAACCCCACCTACCTTATTATACTGGCTAGTCCAAACCCCACCTACCTTATTATACTGGCTAGTCCAAACCCCACCGACCTTATTATACTGGCTAGTCCAAACCCCACCTACCTTATTATACTGGCTAGTCCAAACCCCACCTACCTTATTATACTGGCTAGTCCAAACCCCACCTACCTTATTATACTGGCTAGTCCAAACCCCACCTACCTTATTATACTGGGCTAGTCCAAACCCCACCTACCTTATTATACTGGCTAGTCCAAACCCCACCTACCTTATTATACTGGCTAGTCCAAACCCCACCTACCTTATTATACTGGCTAGTCCAAACCCCACCGACCTTATTATACTGGCTAGTCCAAACCCCACCCCACTGGCTAGTCCAAACCCCACCGACCTTATTATACTGGCTAGTCCAAACCCCACCTACCTTATTATACTGGCTAGTCCAAACCCCACCTACCTTATTATACTGGCTAGTCCAAACCCCACCTACCTTATTATACTGGCTAGTCCAAACCCCACCTACCTTATTATACTGGCTAGTCCAAACCCCACCTACCTTATTATACTGGCTAGTCCAAACCCCACCTACCTTATTATACTGGCTAGTCCAAACCCCACAACCTTATTATACTGGCTAGTCCAAACCCCACCGACCTTATTATACTGGCTAGTCCAAACCCCACCGACCTTATTATACTGGCTAGTCCAAACCCCACCGACCTTATTATACTGGCTAGTCCAAACCCCACAACCTTATTATACTGGCTAGTCCAAACCCCACCTACCTTATTATACTGGCTAGTACAAACCCCACCTACCTTATTATACTGGCTAGTCCAAACCCCACCTACCTTATTATACTGGCCTGTCCAAACCCCACCTACCTTATTATACTGGCTAGTCCAAACCCCACCTACCTTATTATACTGGCTAGTCCAAACCCCACCTACCTTATTATACTGGCTAGTCCAAACCCCACCTACCTTATTATACTGGCCAGTCCAAACCCCACCGACCTTATTATACTGGCCTGTCCAAACCCCACCTACCTTATTATACTGGCTAGTCCAAACCCCACCTACCTTATTATACTGGCTAGTCCAAACCCCACCTACCTTATTATACTGGCTAGTCCAAACCCCACCGACCTTATTATACTGGCTAGTCCAAACCCCACCTACCTTATTATACTGGCCAGTCCAAACCCCACCTACCTTATTATACTGGCCAGTCCAAACCCCACCTACCTTATTATACTGGCTAGTCCAAACCCCACCTACCTTATTATACTGGCTAGTCCAAACCCCACCGACCTTATTATACTGGCTAGTCCAAACCCCACCTACCTTATTATACTGGCCAGTCCAAACCCCACCTACCTTATTATACTGGCCAGTCCAAACCCCACCTACCTTATTATACTGGCTAGTCCAAACCCCACCTACCTTATTATACTGGCTAGTCCAAACCCCACCTACCTTATTATACTGGCTAGTCCAAACCCCACCGACCTTATTATACTGGCTAGTCCAAACCCCACCTACCTTATTATACTGGCTAGTCCAAACCCCACCTACCTTATTATGCTGGCTAGTCCAAACCCCACCTACTTTATTATACTGGTTGTCTGGTCTGCAAGCAGTGACATGTTCCAGGCAGTTTCCAAGTGTAGCTGGAGGAGTTGACTGCATGAAAAAGTGTATTTACGGGTTAACACTGGACTGCACAGTCCCGTACATATCCGATAACAGACCACTTCTGTGTGTGGACATTTACGGACATGTACAGTGCCTTGCGAAAGTATTCGGCCCCCTTGAACTTTGCGACCTTTTGCCACATTTCAGGTTTCAAACATAAAGATAGAAAACTGTATTTTTTTGTGAAGAATCAACAACAAGTGGGACACAATCATGAGTGGAACGACATTTATTGGATATTTCAAACTTTTTTAACAAATCAAAAACTGAAAAATTGGGCGTGCAAAATTATTCAGCCCTTTTGCTGCGATTACAGCTGTAAGTCGCTTGGGGTATGTCTCTATCAGTTTTGCACATCGAGAGACTGAAATGTTTTCCCATTCCTCCTTGCAAAACAGCTCGAGCTCAGTGAGGTTGGATGGAGAGCATTTGTGAACAGCAGTTTTCAGTTCTTTCCACAGATTCTCAATTGGATTCAGGTCTGGACTTTGACTTGGCCATTCTAACACCTGGATATGTTTATTATTGAACCATTCCATTGTAGATTTTGCTTTATGTTTTGGATCATTGTCTTGTTGGAAGACAAATCTCCGTCCCAGTCTCAGGTCTTTTGCAGACTCCATCAGGTTTTCTTCCAGAATGGTCCTGTATTTGGCTCCATCCATCTTCCCATCAATTTTAACCATCTTCCCTGTCCCTGCTGAAGAAAAGCAGGCCCAAACCATGATGCTGCCACCATCATGTTTGACAGTGGGGATGGTGTGTTCAGGGTGTTGCTTTTACGCCAAACATAACGTTTTGCATTGTTGCCAAAAAGTTCAATTTTGGTTTCATCTGACCAGAGCACCTTCTTCCACATGTTTGGTGTGTCTCCCAGGTGGCTTGTGGCAAACTTTAAACAACACTTTTTATGGATATCTTTAAGAAATGGCTTTCTTCTTGCCACTTTTCCATAAAGGCCAGATTTGTGCAATATACAACTGATTCTTGTCCTATGGACAGTCTCCCACCTCAGCTGTAGATCTCTGCAGTTCATCCAGAGTGATCATGGGCCTCTTGGCTGCATCTCTGATCAGTCTTCTCCTTGTATGAGCTGAAAGTTTAGAGGGACGGCCAGGTCTTGGTAGATTTGCAGTGGTCTGATACTCCTTCCATTTCAATATTATTGCTTGCACAGTGCTCCTTGGGATGTTTAAAGCTTGGGAAATATTTGTGTATCCAAATCCGGCTTTAAACTTCTTCACAACAGTATCTCGGACCTGCCTGGTGTGTTCCTTGTTCTTCATGATGCTCTCTGCGCTTTTGACGGACCTCTGAGACTATCACAGTGCAGGTGCATTTATACGGAGACTTGATTACACACAGGTGGATTGTATTTATCATCATTAGTCATTTAGGTCAACATTGGATCATTCAGAGATCCTCACTGAACTTCTGGAGAGAGTTTGCTGCACTGAAAGTAAAGGGGCTGAATAATTTTGCACGCCCAATTTTTCAGTTTTTGATTTGTTAAAAAAGTTTGAAATATCCAATAAATGTTGTTCCACTTCATGATTGTGTCCCACTTGTTGTTGATTCTTCACAAAAAAAATACAGTTTTATATCTTTATGCCTGAAATGTGGCAAAAGGTCGCAAAGTTCAAGGGGGCCGAATACTTTCGCAAGGCACTGTATATGTAATCGGAGATGCAGTGTGTGTGTGCAGTTTTCATGCAGTGTGTGTGTGTATGAAAGTCTGGGATAAACAAACAGAAGAGGTGAGGAACCAGGGAAAGAGGTTTGTCCCAACCATTCCCCATGTACATAAAAACATGTCAATATTACCCAAAGAATACAAAACACTTGAGGGTCAAAACAGGAGGGGGGAGTAAATAAACATTACAACATTCACTGCTTTGGTCTTTCTCTATGGTGTTTCTCTATGGTGTTTCTTTCAAATGGAATGACATGTGAGGAGTTTTGTGTTGTAAAGCTTTGTCGCCATGAAAGATGGGTACAGGAGAGCACATGTAACCACGAAGAGGCTGCTAAATCATTGATATCAGAGATGACATGAAATAAATCACAATACAATCACACATTATGTGTGTGTACATCTAAGATATGACCACAGAAGAGACGAACAATTTCATCTAATATTAAACAATATTTGCAGGGCTTCTTCAAAATTATATGTGATGTTAATGCAAGGTGCAGTATTTTAAACCATGCTGAGTATTTGTCAGGATACCATTATGTTCAGTAATATCTCCACACATCTGCAATGTCAAAACATCAGCCTCAGTCTGTGTGATTGACAGGAGAGAATCAGAGGAGCAAGAGTTTATCCCCAAAATTAGCACAAGGTCCTAAGTATGGATATAGTTTCTCAGTGAAGGCGCAGTCAATGAAAGAGTAGATGTGAGACCTGGCCTCTACATCATAAAAGGAGACCTGACCCTCCTCATAATCCACAAACACTCCCACCTTCTGGGGCTTTTCTCTCAGGGAGAGGAGGACAGGTGTGGAGGTACAGGCAAGGTACTTATACCTCTCCCTCAGTGCCACAGTCCAGTATCCATCCTTAGGGCTCAGAGTGATATTTCCCTTCCTGTTGATGGACTCTCTGGCCACTTAGTCTTTCCCTTAACAGTCACCTCATAGTAAGATCTTCCTGATGCGATGCCTTTATTTCCAAGGACACATGGACAGGTGGAAAACCTCTTTGGGTTGTCAAGATCTGGTTGTTTCTGTTGATATCTCACTTCTTTCCCACTTGTCGACAGGATGATATAGGGGTTTGCCGTATCAGAGTCACATCCACTGCACAGCGCTGCGCCCTCTTCAATTTGACTTTATCCATCTCTTTATTCAGTGTCTCCTCCAGTTGGGACACAACTCTCCTCCCAGTCCCCACATACAGATCACTGTGAACACTGATCTCAGAGCAGTCCTTGGAGGATGGAGGGGTGCAGAGGGATGGAACGTTTTGTAGGAGGTGGTCCTCAGTGTGTGAGAGCTGCTCCAGCTCAGTGCTTGTCCTCTGTAGCTCATTCATTTCCTGCTCCAGCTTTTCAATGATCCCTTCAGCCTGCCTCTCTGCTACTTTCTGCTTCTCTTTGACCACCTCAATGAGCTCAGCCTGACTTCTCTCAATGGAGACCACCAGAGCAGTGAATACCTGCACACTGTCTAATATATTTCTCTCTGCAACTCTTGCTGAGCTCTACAGAGTGTTTGATCTCCTTGACCTTTCTAGATTTTGAATGCATCATCTTCCCCAGTTCAGCCATCTTCTCTCCATACTCTTCCTCTAGAGGGACTGTGTTGTGAGTCTTGTGGTCTGCCTCAGTGCAGGTCTGACACACACACACACACACCTGATCACTCCTACAGAACAGCTCCAGGAGTCTGTCATGCTTCTTACACATCCTGTCTTCCAGGTTCTCCACAGTGTTGATCAGCTTGTGTCTCTTTAAGGCTGGGACTCTCTGATGAGGCTCCAGGTGAGTCTCACAGTAAGAGGTCTGACACACCAGGCAGGACTTCAGGGCCTTGAGCCCTCATCCCAGTGCAGATGTCAAAGCAGACTTCTCCAGATTTGGCAGGGAGTTGGTTTAAGCTGCTGGTGGCTTTCACTTGAACTGATTTCCCCAACTGAGCAGCCATCGCAGAAATGATTGTATTGATGAAAAGATCCGGTCTCCTATAAAATGTTTTTTTTTTACACACGGGACACTGGCACATCATTGCCATCCCAGTACTTCCTGATACAGGCCTTGCAGAAGTTCGGTCCACATTGAATAGAGACCGGCTCAGGGAACACATCCAGGCAGATGGAGCACAGGAACTGCTCTTCAGCAAGGACACTGCTGGAGGACGCCATATCTAGACAGAGACCAAGGTAAAACCATAAAACATTTCCTGGAATCAGTCAGCTCTTGATAGTTAACGTTGGCCTACTGTAGCACAGAACAAAAGGAGAATACACTTCATTTAGAGATGATCTTCAAATGACCATGTTAATCTCTCTACTCACCTGCATGTGTTTGTGGATAAGATTTGTGTTGTTCTTTCTGTTAGTGCGGTTAAAAGAGGTCCAAAGAAATAAACTGTTAGTGAAATTCAGTCTTCGAAAGATCTGGGGAGTTTGGTCTCATGCACAATTTACTGTGCGTTTTAGCTGCACGTCAGAGAAATGACGTTGTAAATGCACTTCTCTCTTCTTGGAACAATTAACTATACACAACCCAAAAGCACCCACTTGCCCAACCCCTATAGCCCTATTCTGATTGGACCGCTTCGTTTTGCATGCACCGGTGCACCGGGTGGGTGGAGAATTCACTTAAGGACCAATGGAATGGTCTAAAATACACAAACTCCACCCACCCGGGGCACCGGGCCATGCAAAACTAACCGGGCCAGGCATTGAACTGCAGACTTCTCGTCAAACACCATCTCTAGACCACATGTCCTCTCTAGACCACATGTCCCTGAACTGTGGATTCTCTCCACTTGTGAACATGGGAGAGACACTCCAAAACCAGGAGTGGTGTGTTGTTGTGAAGCTCATTTGTGCTGGTTAGTCATGCGTAACGGGGACAGGAGAGCACTTGTAACCATGAAGAGCCTGCTTAATCATTGATGTTCATCAAGACCGGAGTGTCTGCATTGATATGCACACAGCACCCCAGATCAAAGAGGTGTGTCGCACCATCTGCTTACCAGTGAGGAACTACCACTAACCAACATGCATCCCTGTCAGGAAGAGAGGCAGGCGCTCATTAGATGCAGTTAGTGTTGTTGTCCTGATGACACTGTCTACAATCTGTTGTGATAAGATAGCAGGCAACCACTAAAGAAATATGAATGAATGGGCATATGTGTTGCTGGCATGATGGTACACATTCCTTACACCTGAAAGGTATCCACTCTAAAGGAATTCTCAGGGGACATGCTGAAGATGGTTCAGGTCTCTATGGTTCCATGATATGGTGAAGTTGTCCGACAGCATCCAACCACGACTTTTCACAGGAGTTTTATTTGGAGGCGACAGGCAGCTTGCTGGTGGCTTGTCAGGTAGGTTAGTGCTATCCGGGGTTCCTTGGGACATCCTTACCCTAAACATAACCATAGTCCTTACCTAACCCTTTCCTTGACCATTTTCAACGTTAACGTCTATGGAGTAGGGACGTCCCAAGGATCCCAGATAACAAGGACCACGTCAGGTAGGAGGCATCCGTTAAACCGTTTGAAAGTGATGCCAACATATCAGCCTTCCTTCTCCCAGACAGACAGACACACAACACCACCAGTGGTATAAAACTGTCATTACAGTGATTTATTATAATGAACCATGAAAATAGCCAACCAGTGCAGTGTTTGAGTCTCTCTCCTCTGCACAAACATACTCACACGCACACACAAATAATAAAAGACTACACTGAATAGTCCAGAGACGAAAAACTAAATAAAAAGTGCTATTGTCACAGAAACATTCATCTTTGCCAAGAAGAGCGCTCGTATTTACAACCAGATTCCAAAATGGGATGGGAGCCAATTGTACAAGCATAGGAAAGAAAAGAAGCAGATATATACAACCTGTTTCCGGAGGAAGCTGGAGGAACCACCTATACATTAAATTACAATTTCTACAAATAACCATTGATATTCAAAAATAAACCGCTAACGTCCTATCTACGGGTGAGACCTCACTCTGGCTACCACAGAGGACTACTGCACTCGATTCACACCATCACTCTTACTGTCTATCACTTCCCTTTCTCCCACTGACACACGGGACACACACACAGACACACACACACACACACACACACACACACGAGTGCAGCCTCCTGGGGCAGTGAAGCGGGCTCCCAGAAGAGCATTTTCTGAATCACTGCAGCAGTGCACAGATATTTGTTACACAGAGGAATAAAAATAATAATAACTCTGTATTTGTTCTCTATACAAAAAGCTTTCTGTTTGCTATAATGAGCCACTAGATAAAAGGAATAAACGGTGTAGAAGAGCAGACAATAGACAAAGAGAAGTAGAAGTGAAAGGCGGACTAACTGACGAAGGGGGGTGGAGGCTGGAATGTACATTGATACAGAAAGTGCGGGACCTTACAATAGAAGTCCAAAACAGACAGAGACGGTCAGACGGTCAGGCACTCTCTCCGCCACAGGAGGGAAATTCAAAACAAAACAGAGGGAGGGACGTCGGAGAGAGAAAGAGTGGGATGAGCACCGGGGGAATCATCCATTTTCAAACACAAAGTCTCTTAATAAGATTGTTTTACGGTCCTTGTTTTCAGTTTGTCCTTTAAAAAGCACCCCTTTATCCCACGTTCTCCTGTTTTTCCATTGGCCATGTGTTCAGGTACATAGAAAATATTTACAGCTTTTGTTGCTTGTTGTGTTCCGCTGTCTGTCGGTCTGTCGTCAAGCTCCTCTCAGAGTGAGTTCACAGGGGCTGGCAGGGGGAGGCCTGCATGGAGGCGGTCAGTGCCACCCCGTGCCCAGGTACCCAGCGTTGTGAAAGGGGGCGGGGGACGCAGTGGCCCCACGTGTTCCGCTGGGCATCTGAGTGGCGGTGGGCACAGCCTGGGCCGGCTGAGTCTGCTGCTGGGGAGGGGGAGGAGGGGGGGGCAATCCAGTCTGCTGGTAGGTGGAGGGGGGCACCGAGGGGTTAGCGGTGCCGCCGGTGTGCATCAGCGGGGTTGGAAAGCCCACCAAATTCTGAAAGTGGTGAGGGGCTTGCACTTGCATAGGGACACCGGTGGAGGAGGCAGGAGGAGGGGGTGGGGGTGGAAGAAGAGGCAGGCCCTGGTTGAGTGACAGGAGGGTGCTGGCACTGGGTTGCTGCAGCTGGTGGGTCTGGCCCTGTGGGGGAGGGGGCGGAGGAGGAGGGAGGGAGGACTGGGGGGATGTGGTTAGGAGGAGCTGGTGCTGCTGGACAGGAGGAGGCTGCAGGTTAACGTGTAGCAGGGCCGGGCCGGGCCCAGGGTGTTGTGGTGGGGGAGGGGGAGGAGGAGGGGGAGTGGTAGAGCTCTGGTAGTGCAGGGCGTGGGGAGGAAGAGTCTGCAGGAGGGGCTGGGCTCCAGGGGGGAATGGGGACGTCACTGCAGGCTTGAACCCAGGGAAGGATCCCACGGCGGGGGCTGACTGGCTGGGGAAGTAGGCCGCTGAGGCTGAAGGTGCTGGTGGAGGAGGGGGAGGTGGAGCGGACTGTGGGCTGTACTGGGAGAAGGGGGGCAGCCCTGGTTGAGCCTGTGGCTGGGACTGAGGAGGAGCAAAGAGGAAGGCCCTCTGGCTGCGGTAAGGGGAGCCCTGAGCCTGGGGTTTGGGGGAGTGGAGGAGTGAGGGGGCAGCAGGGTGTAGCTTGGTGGGGGTCAGGGGGGCTGTCTTGGGTACGGCAGGCTTGCTGGGCTGCTGTGGGGCGGCCTGGGAGGGGGTCCGAGGCCGGCTGTCACTCTCCTCCTCCTTCACTGGGCAACTGCCAGGCTGGGACGGGCTGCTGGGGCCAGGAGAACACGGCTAGGGAGGAGAGAGAGACTGAGCGAGGGAACGGGTAAGTCATGAACAATAACAGCCTACATCAGGGGTAGGCAACTACATTCAGCCGCGGGAGGATCTTTGTTGGAACGAATGCAAACTGACTACAAAAAGAGATTGTATTTGAAAATAACAATCATGTCATACCTTGATTACATTGAGACACCATCATGTCTTATTCTTTGTGGGAATACTTGGGAACAGATTTCCTGAATTTTACAGACCGAAAACTAAAATCAAAACTGTTTGGCTCATGTTGCTGACCCCTGACCTACACTATAGGCTGTGTGATGGCTGTGCTTGGCAGCAGCATGTACTTCACACTACTGTTTGAGCCAGAAAGCAGAATGTTTCTTACCGTGTGGGTTGGGGTCCTCTGCAGGCTAGGAGATGAACCATCTCTGACTGGGGCCTCACTGCCCTCGGTCTCTCCATCTGAAACAAGCACACATTATTACAATTAAACTATCATCAGTAAAGAAGTTATGTCCAAGTGGTGTGTGTGTGTGTACCTTTGTCCTTGCTGTGGTCACTAAGCGACAGGGCTCTGTGGTAACCACGCTCTCTTGCCTGCTCCACCGAGGTGGACGAGGTCCACTGTCCCTCTCCCCCCTCTCTCTCCCCCTCGACAGGGGGCTCTGTGTCCTCGCTGGGCTGGGGGGTATTTGACTCAGGCGGGGTGGGGGCCACTGCAGCAGGGGCCACTGTAGCTTGGGCCGGAGCAGGAGCCAGGGGTGGAGGCTCTTGGGTGGTCTCCATGGGCAGAGGGAACATCTCCACCAGGGTAGGTGTTGTAGAGACAGGCGAGCCGCATTCCATTTTGGAGCCGCTGCGCTGCGCCTCTCGCTGACGTTTCCTGTACTCCAGCAAAGACACCTGGGAAAACACATGACATCACACAAAAACAGACGTATCTTTATCAGTCCAGGAACCGTAACACAGCTTGAATGGGCAGGCTGAATAGAGAATATAGCAACTCACCTTTTTCTTCTGTGGGGGATTCTGTCCTGACCCTCCCTCTCCGGTGCTGTCTCCACTTAGTGAACGAGAGAAGGCCAGCGTTCCCCCCTCCTCAGGGCAGGGGTAGAAGAGAGACCCTGCAGCCTCTGTGAAGGGTCCTGCTGCCAAGGGTACTGGTACTGTCACTGCCACAACACCAGCCACAGCCTCAGGCCTGAAGGCCAAGATGGGCTCCAGGGTGTGTGAGGGGGTAAGGTCCCTCAGGTTAGAGTTGATGGGGGAGAAGGACAGACCCCCTGGCCCTGACAGACCCACTCTCTCTGGACTCTTCATCCAGGGGGGGAGGAGGGAGGAAGAGGCTGGGTCTGTAGAGGGGGTGTCGCTGCTGCCCTCGGTCCCTGTCTCTGGCCCCTCCTCTCCCACACAGTCCTGGGACTCGGGGGTGGGGGGCTGGGGGCTCAGGGGGGCGCTGGTCTTGGCCTCTTGGGGGGGCAACACATCCAGACTGGGAGCCCTGACCGCTACACAGGGGGAGGAGAGCAGCGAAGGTGGCCGCTCAGCCTCTTGGGGGCTGGGTCTGCGACTGCCCTCTGGTGAGCTGTCCAGGGAAGACTCGCTCTGTGGACACAGGAACAGAGATATTAACACATTGTTCACTTCCCTCTATGAGTGTGTGTGTGTTTGTAGGTGAGTGTGTCTCTTACTTCCTGCGGGGCACTGAGTGTGTGTGTGGGGGTGCTAGGTAGAGGCTCGGGGCTCGGCTCTTCCGTACGGGTGACGCGGGGTGGTGTGGCCAGCAGCAAGGGTGTACCCGGCGTCTCTGATAGGTCGGCCCGGGTTGGTGTTGCGCAGGGAGAGCCGTAGGGGGTGGAGCTCTCTGACATGCAGGCGTCCAGTGGACACAGACCCAGGCGCCGCTTCTTCAGAGGAGTGGGCAACTCTGTATGACACATACACAGAGAAGAAGGGTTACTCACATGCAAAAAACAGACACTTGCATATAAGACTTATGTTCCTTCTAAGTGATGAGAAACACATTCCTGAGTCCTCACCAGAGTCCTCACCTGGCAAGGTGCAGCTGCCGTTGTAGGGGAGTGGGCTGTCAGAGTCCCCGTTGATAGGGGGGCTGAGAGGGCCCTCGCTAGGCATGACCAGAGTGGGCCGGCCGCTGCTGGGTGGAGGGGTGGTGGTCTCCTCCTCTAGAGCCTGCTTCAGCCAGCGCTGTGGGGAGAAGACAGGGAGGGAGAGGATTTAGACACGTCAACCACAAATACAAATCACGTTCACTAATCTCCACTACATCTTAGAAAACCTAAGTCTCTATTATTGACAATAATACTGTCCCTCTGCCCGGTTAACCCCGCCAGTCTGTCCCTCTGCCCGGTTAACCCCGCCAGTCTGTCCCTCTGCCCGGTTAACCCTGTCAGTCTGTTTTTCTATACCTGACAGCTAACTCTCTCCATTCCCCTGTGAGGTGGTGAACAACATACCTTCTTGCAGGAGCCTGAGGTGGGCGGCGTGTCGGGCAGCTCGCGGGAACGCCGGCGTCCGGTGGGCACCCCAGGGGTGGTGGGGCTGCGGTTGGCCAGGAAGGGCGAGGAGAAGCGGACGTAGTGTTTGGGCGTGCTGTAGACGTGCGGGCTGGGGCCCATGCCGGGCAGGGCGTTGAGCTGGGTGGCCAGCACCTCAGGGTCGCTGCTGATCCTCAGGGGCCTCTCCGGGGCCGGCTCTGGGGTCCGTAATGACCGCTCCTGCTTGTCGACGCACCACTCACTCACTAAGTGCTGTAAAGAGACCGAGAGAGAGCTTTAGTCAGAAGCACACTGCATTTAATTATAGTATTGAGTGACATTTCACTAGAAGGAATAGAACATTCCTATTAGTCTAAATAGAATAGTGACTAGTCATGTTTAGGGGTGAGCACTGAGCCGTGGCTAGGATACCTTTTTAGTTTTGGGGTACTTCTGCCCGGAGCGGTTTCTGTCAGGGGCCGGGGAGCCACTGTAAGGGGGGCTGATGTCGGGGGCATGGGAGGAGAGGGCCTCTGGTTCAGGGTCCCTGGGGGCCTCTACGTCTAGGCTATCATTGGCCAGGGGGTCCAGGAGTTCTCCGGGCGAGCCGGGAGGTATATCAGAGCAGGTGCTGATGGTCCGCGCTCGCCGCCTCTGCTGCCCGATGTGGGTGCGGCTCCGCGAGAAGCTCTTCCTCTGCTTGCTGCCTCGCAGCTTGGCCGGCGTGGGCTTGTTGAGACCCGGCTCCTCCTTCACCTCTAGCAGGGGCTGGGAGAGACAGGGTTAGGATAGAGTACAGTAGCATAGTTTTGGATGGGTTTATAGTCACCATTAGCTAACCCTTCAGATTATTGACAACATCCTCTTAATACTAACGACCTGGTGAGTGCAGGCATAACGAACATGTTGAGGCAACTATCACTTACCGTCATGATACCAGGAGACTGCATGTCGGCCTCCGGGGTGGCAGGGGGCTCCTCCTTGATGCCCCCCTCTGACTTGGTGCCGATCTTCTCCAGGGCCTGCTCCCGCCTCTTCTCCCTCTTCTCCATGCGGGCAAAGGCCTGCAGGATGGCCTCCATCTTCCTCTCTTCACGGGTCTGTAGAGGAGAGGAGGACAGAGCAGTAAGCGTTAGTCCACGTGGCCTAGTCTCCTGAACCCACTGGGCCTAGAGGGGGAGGGACAAGTTATCGCAACACAGGACAGGCAAGAGGCAGTCTGGCTGGCTGGCTGGCAGAGAAAAAAACAGCGGCGGCGCAGAATGACAGAAAAAGGACCACCACTTCCTCTTCCAGTGGAGGAAAAACCAATGGAGATAGAACAAGTAAACACCCTGTTGATGTGAGACCAAACTAACTGGAAGTGGGAGGTGGGAACGTAACATCAACCCTTACCAAACCATTCAGGGTGTATAGAACACCACGGCTGCCTCCACCAGACTAGTTTGACCACCCCCAGTAGCAGAGACACACTGGGGTCTGCCACAGGGCCGGTCAGTGGAGGGAAGATGGAGGTGGGGGTTAGTATGTTTGTCAGTCAGTGGGGTCCCCTATGAGGTGGAGGGGAAGGCAGGCAGGCGGGGTGGGTATGTTTGGGGGTGGGTAGGGGTTGGTGGGTCAGGTTTACCTCCGGTTTACTCAGTCCCAGACAGCTGGAGGCCCCCACGCCTTGCAGATGGGACTCCTCCGCTGGGCTGGCCTGAATGGTTTACAGAGAGACAGCCTGGTTTAGAAGACAAGAGGCCCGGTCCCCCCCCAATAACACACATAGAACATACACACACCACCACGGTTCCCCACTCTAGGGGCTTCAGTGTGTCGCCGACCCTCAGGGATCCTCAGACAGGTGGGGGTGTGGAGAGGTGACCTGGCCACTACAGGGTTATGAAAGAGGGGAGAGAAGAGGGGGGCAGATAGGGAGAATGGCTGCCTTATGCCTGTAGACCTGTGTCCAGTCTTCACCTTGTCTGCTTACACCAGCATATCCAGTAGGAATACTTTATTTGGGCTGAATGAATGAACAGTGATTTCAACACAACCCACCACCACTGGAACTCAGCCACATTTTCACCACCTCACCACAGTGTCATAAACCACATACTGAACCCACGACACAAGGAAAGAAAACCAAGACAATAGCAACCAACCCAATCACCAACTTTCACCAAGGTTGATGACAAGCAACTACATACCATCTGCAACACCCAAAACTGAACATTACTGCAACTAATATTTTAACTGTGTGTTCCATGCCGTGTCTGTATCCCTGGCACCAAGCCGGATCTTTAACATGAGTGTGGGAGACATACCATGCCTAACACACACAGACATCACCAGTGTTAAGAGCCCATGCGGACAGGGCATTGTTGTGGATGTGTGGTTGAACACCATACATACACCAGACCAGTGGGTGATTGTCATGTCAGAGGACAACAGTGCATCCAGAAGCTCTTTCTTCCACAGTAGAGGGGGGGAGTTCCTCCTCCTGGACCAGCTTGCAGCTTCCCTTGGAGGGAGGCAGGCTATTGGATGTCCCAGACTCAATGAGGCCCAGGCAACAAAGAAGTCCCCCCCCCTCTTCTCTCTCTCAGGGCTATTTAGCAGAGTGGGAGCCAGTCCATTGGCCAGAACGATGAGTCAGCGCTTTACACCTTGGGCCTCGTAGTGTGAAAGGGAGCTGACAGCAGGGTAATTTCCAGAGTGTGTGTGTGTGTGTGTATATGACAGAGGGAGAGCGTGCCAGAGTGTGTGTGAGCCCAACTCTCTAGGTCACCAGAGCTCTTTAGCAGGAGAGAAGAGAGTAATTGGTCATTTCAAAACAGTTGGCCAATTCTGTATGAGGGTCATACTCAGACACACAGGGAGAGTTCCAGTACTTACGTGTGTTGAGGCTGGGGCTCTTGTTTACTCAGCTAATTACAGAGGAGAAGGAGGGGGTAGAGGGCCTGTGGCTCTGGAGGGCCCAGAATGGTGCAATGTGTGATGGTTTAGCAAATGAACTATTAAATAAATGAGGAAAATATGTATAATGATGACCAAAACACAGAGCCTGAGTGTTTGAGGGCTCTGCCAGAGGAAGTGAGTGAGCAACAGAGAGCAGGGGGGGGCCGCGGGCTAGGCTACACAGCAACAGAATGAGGCAGACAGCAGCAGAAGCAGGGGGGTGTGGGGGGAACCACCACCACACAAACAGTGACCCATACCAGCAAGGATGAGCTTTTTCCTATTGGAGGGAGGGGGGGGGGGTTATGGGCTGTACACAGCAGGGCGCGCTGCAGCCCTGGCTCACAGAACTTACCATCTTCCTCTTTCTCTCTGCAATGGTCTCCTCTGACTCCATCTCTACTTCACTGCTAACGGAGTTATCAGGCTGGTCTTCTACACCCTCTAACTCTGTAGGATCCTGTTAGAGGGGGAGAGGTGCTTTATCATGGCACTGACCAACCACAGGCAGTCTGGCTACAGACTAGAGGGTCTAGAGTAGTGAGGTGGTAAGTGGGGAGGGGGGAGAGTGACCGTTGGGGGCACTGACTGGGGACACTGACTGGGGACGTGGTGGGTTTGTCTGTCCACAAACTTGCTCAGAGCTTGTAGTCGGTCCTAGGCAGTCAGAATAACATCGAAACGCAATCATACCCCTTATCAAAGAAGAGCGAGAGACCAGGTTCACTTCTGTGATACATTGTTTGGAGCCCACTCCCAACAACTACCCTGTAACCAACAACTACCCTGTCATATGGCTCTTGTGGTCACACAAAGGTCTGTTTGCGCACAATGACAGATGTGGACAGTTTCCCTATTCAGCGTGTTCAGTTCATGGCTTGTGCGCGGTGTTCCGATAGAAATGCCTCGCACTTTATCTCTGACGTCTGAGCCTCTTCACTGTTCCTCATTCTAGACCAGGCCTGGGCAACGCCAGTCCTCGGGGGCCTGATTGGGCTCACACCTCATCCATAGCAAACACACCTGATTTAAACTAATTGCATTCTAAACTGAAGATCATAATTAGGTGATTATTGGAGTCGGGTACAAACCATGCTTCTGTGTGCTTCCCTCAGATCAGTCCTTAAAAATCACTCATCGTGGGAACTACCAGTCCCTACCACAGTAGCAACATGCTTACCGATAAGACCTATGGCCTGGGTCGGGGTTATTGGACATCATAACAAAATGTTTTGCAATGGAATAGGAAAACAGACATTTCTTACTGGACAGGTTCAGATTGTTTCACTGAGCGTTTTCTTCCGTTAGGTATCTACTGAACACAAGGTTGGGGACCACCCCAGAGACAGAGGGCTTTCTCTCTGTGTATAACACTGAGTACAGTGCCTAGTGGTGCGTTCAGGAGCTCCTGCAGTAGAGAGGACACAGCGTGATAGCATGTCTCATCTGCCACTAGAGGGCTAGACACGGCATGGTGAGAGAGATGGCTGGGTGCAGGAGTGGGCTTTGGGCCAGGGAGAGGGGGAACCAAGATGGATGATAGAGGAATACAAGTAGTCTACTAATGGATAACAAGAATAAAACAGAAACATTGAAAAATGGCTACACGCATGGACAATGGACACTAACTAAATGGAAAACAAGCTAAATATGATAAAGTCTTTAAGGGGAAAGACAACTTATAGGCTCCTATGAGGCAATCTTTAACAGTGATGGAGAAATGGCAGTGGGTGAAGGTTATGTGATGGGGACGGGGAAACGTGTGGTGATGGGGACGGGACGGGACGGGGGGGGGGGGGGGGGGCGTGTGGTGATGGGGGACGGGGGGCGTGTGGTGACGGGGACGGGACGGACGTGTGGTGATGGGGGACGGGGACGTGTGGTGATGGGGGGAGAAACGTGTGGTGATGGGGACGGGACGGGGGGGGGGGAAACGTGTGGTGATGGGGATGGGGGGGAAACGTGTGGTGATGGGGAAAACGTGTGGTGATGGGGAAAACGTGTGGTGATGGGGACTGGGGGGGAAACGTGTGGTGATGGGGAAAACGTGTGGTGATGGGGACTGGGGGGGGAAACGTGTGGTGATGGGGACGGGGGGGGAAACGTGTGGTGATGGGGACTGGGGGGGGAAACGTGTGGTGATGGGGACGGGGGGGGTGTGGTGATGGGGGACGGGGGGGAGAAACGTGTGGTGATGGGGAACGGGGACGGGGGGGCGTGTGGTGATGGGGGACGGGGGGGAGAAACGTGTGGTGATGGGGAAAACGTGTGGTGATGGGGAAAACGTGTGGTGATGGGGAAAACGTGTGGTGATGGGGAAAACGTGTGGTGATGGGGACTGGGGGGGGAAACGTGTGGTGATGGGGACGGGGGGGGAAAACGTGTGGTGATGGGGACTGGGGGGGGAAACGTGTGGTGATGGGGACGGGGGGGAAACGTGTGGTGATTGGGACTGGGGGGAAAACGTGTGGTGATGGGGACTGGGGGGAAAACGTGTGGTGATGGAGACTTGGGGGGAAAACGTGTGGTGATGGGGACTGGGGGGAAAACGTGTGGTGATGGGGACTGGGGGGAAAACGTGTGGTAATGGGGACAGGGGGGGGAGAAACGTGTGGTAATGGGGACGGGGAGAAACGTGTGGTGATGGGGACGGGGAGAAACGTGTGGTGATGGGGAAAACGTGTGGTGATGGGGACGGGGACGGGAGAAACGTGTGGTGATGGGGGACGGGGGGGAAACGTGTGGTGATGGGGACTGGGGGGGGGAACGTGTGGTGATGGGGACGGGGGACGGGAAAACGTGTGGTGGGGGAAACGTGTGGTGATGGGGGACGTGTGGTGATGGGGGACGGGGAAGGGAAACGTGTGGTGATGGGGGACGGGGGGGGGGGGGGAAACGTGTGGTGATGGGGGACGTGTGGTGATGGGGAAAACGTGTGGTGATGGGGGACGGGGGGGGAAACGTGTGGTGATGGGGAAAACGTGTGGTGATGGGGACGGGGGGGGAAACGTGTGGTGATGGGGACTGGGGGGAAAACGTGTGGTGATGGGGACGGGGAAAACGGTGGTGTGGTGATGGGGGACATGTGGTGATGGGGAGAAACGTGTGGTGATGGGGAACGTGTGGTGATGGGGACGGGGGGGCGTGTGGTGATGGGGAACGGGGACGGGGGGGCGTGTGGTGATGGGGGACGGGGAGAAACGTGTGGTGATGGGGAAAACGTGTGGTGATGGGGAAAACGTGTGGTGATGGGGACGGGGGGGCGTGTGGTGGGGGAAACGTGTGGTGATGGGGAAAACGTGTGGTGATGGGGACTGGGGGGGGAAACGTGTGGTGATGGGGACGGGGGGGGAAAACGTGTGGTGATGGGGACTGGGGGACGGGGAAACGTGTGGTGATGGGGACGGGGGGGAAACGTGTGGTGATGGGGGACGGGGACGGGGAAAACGTGTGGTGATGGGGACGTGTGGTGATGGGGAAAACGTGTGGTGATGGAGAAACGTGTGGTGATGGGGAAAACGTGTGGTGATGGGGACTGGGGGGAAAACGTGTGGTGATGGGGACTGGTGGGGGAAAACGTGTGGTAATGGGGACGTGTGGTGATGGGGACGGGGGAGGAAACGTGTGGTGATGGGGACGGGGAGAAACGTGTGGTGATGGGGACGGGGAGAAACGTGTGGTGATGGGGAAAACGTGTGGTGATGGGGACGGGGACGGGAGAAACGTGTGGTGATGGGGGACGGGGAGAAACGTGTGGTGATGGGGGACGGGGGGGGGGAAACGTGTGGTGATGGGGACTGGGGGGGGGGACGGGGGGGGAAACGTGTGGTGATGGGGGACGGGGGGGGGAAACGTGTGGTGATGGGGGACGTGTGGTGATGGGGGACGGGGGGGGGGGAAACGTGTGGTGATGGGGGACGGGGGGGAAACGTGTGGTGATGGGGGACGGGGGGGGGAAACGTGTGGTGATGGGGGACGGGGAACGTGTGGTGATGGGGGACGGGGGGGGAACGTGTGGTGATGGGGGACACGTGTGGTGATGATGGGGAAACGTGTGGTGATGGGGACAGGGAGCGGGTGGTGATGGGGAGGGGAGCGGGTGGTGATGGGGACGGGGAGCGGGTGGTGATGGGGGAGGGGAGCGGGTGGTGATGGGGGGAGGGAAGCGGGTGGTGATGGGGGGAGGGAAGCGGGTGGTGATGGGGGAGGGGAGCGGGTGGTGATGGGGGAGGGGAGCGGGTGGTGATGGGGACGCGGGGGGAGCGTGTGGTGATGGGGAGTAGCTTGTGGTGATGGGGACGGAGCGTGTGGTGATGGGGACGGAGCGTGTGGTGACGGGGTGATGAGGATGGGGCGGGGAGTGTGTGGTGATGGGGATGGTGGGTAGCTTGTGGTGATGGGGACGGGGAGTAGCGTGTGGTGACGGGGGATGGGGGGAGCGTGTGGTGATAGGATGAGCGTGTGGTGATGGGGACGCGGGGCGTGTGGTGATGGGGGACAGCGTGTGGTGACGGGGGACAGGAGCGTGTGGTGATCGGTGGGAGCGTGTGGTGATGGGGACGGGGGGGCGTGTGGTGACGGGGGACAGCGTGTGGTGATGGAGGACAGGGGAGGGAGCGTGTGGTGATGGGGGGACGGGGGGGGAGCGTGTGGTGATGGGGGGAGGGGAGCGGGTGGTGATGGGGGGGGAGGGGAGCGGGTGGTGATGGGGTGGAGGGGAGCGGGTGGTGATGGGGTGGAGGGGAGCGGGTGGTGATGGGGGAGGGGAGCGGGTGGTGATGGGGGAGCGTGTGGTGATGGGGGAGCTTGTGGTGTGGGGTGATGAGGACGCGGGGGGAGCGTGTGGTGATGGGGATGGTGGGTAGCTTGTGGTGATGGGGACGGGGGAAGCGTGTGGTGATGGGGGACGGGGGAAGCGTGTGGTGATGGGGGACGGGGGGGGGCGTGTGGTGATGGGGGACGGGGGGGGCGTGTGGTGATGGGGGGACGGGGGGGGGAGCGTGTGGTGATGGGGGGACGGGGGGGAGCGTGTGGTGATGGGGGGGAAGCGTGTGGTGATGGGGACGGGGGGAGCGTGTGGTGATGGGGGGGACGGGGGAGAGCGTGAGGGGATAGGGGGTGTGTGTGATGGAGACATGGATTGAGGTGAGTTGTGTTGCCAGGGAAATCTTACCTGGTTGTTGGAGATAGAGAGGCGGAGGGGCGATAGCTTCCTCTGCTTGCCGTCGGCCCCCAGACCCTTGGTCCTGCCGTCGCAGTCCAGGGTCATGTTCTGGTTCAGGTCCAGGTGGTCCACTCGCTGCATCATGGGCTCCTTGTCCTTGCGGCCCCGCCGGCGGCTGCTGGCCTCCAGGTTCTCGGTGGGCTCCAGGTTGTACTTCAGCACCGGGCACTCTGGGTTCCCCCTCACACATGCACAATCCACCTTGTATTTACTAGAGGGGGAGAAGGAAGAACCGAGAGAGAGAGAGAGAGAGAGGGGGGGGGAAGAAAGACAGAGAGAGAGAGAGAGCGAGTGAGAGGGGGGGGGGGGGGGGGGGAGAAAGACCGAGAGAGAGAGAGAGAGAGAGAGAGAGAGAGAGAGAGAGAGAGAGAGAGAGAGAGAGAGAGAGAGTGGGAAAGAAAGAGAGAGAGAGGGGGGGGGGGGGTGGGAAAGAAAGACCGAGAGAGAGAGAGAGGGGTGGGTGGGAGGGAAAGAAAGACCGAGAGAGAGAGAGGGGGGGGGTGGGAAAGAAAGACCGAGAGAGAGAGAGAGAGGGGTGGGTGGGAAAGAAAGACCGAGAGAGAGAGAGAGGGGTGGGTGGGAAAGAAAGACCGAGAGAGAGAGAGAGGGGTGGGTGGGAAAGAAAGACCGAGAGAGAGAGAGGGGGGGGTGGGAAAGAAAGACCGAGAGAGAGAGAGAGGGGTGGGTGGGAAAGAAAGACCGAGAGAGAGAGAGGGGTGGGTGGGAAAGAAAGACCGAGAGAGAGAGAGAGGGGTGGGTGGGAAAGAAAGAAAGACAGAGAGAGAGAGAGAGGGGTGGGTGGGAAAGAAAGACAGAGAGAGAGAGAGAGGGGGGGTGGGAAAGAAAGACCGAGAGAGAGAGAGGGAGGGGGTGGGAAAGAAAGACCAAGAGAGAGAGAGAGAGAGGGTGGGAAAGAAAGACCGAGAGAGAGAGAGAGAGAGAGAGGGAAAGAAAGACCGAGAGAGAGAGAGAGA